>NC_135967.1:34094901-34409068 GCF_053455715.1 Rhinoraja longicauda | reverse complement strand
GATCGCTGGTCGGAGCGGACCCGGTGGGCCAAAGAGCCTGTTTCCGCTCTGTATCTCTAAACTAATCTAAACTAAACATCGGAACTTTGCATGATTAAATAAAGACATTACAACTAAACTAGAAATGAGAAGAGGCTTCCAATAAACTTAAGGCTGAGCATATTAAAGAGAACCATTACTGGAACACATTGGGGCCATAAAGTGGAAAGTTAGGATGATTAAATAGAAAATGGCAAGCAAATGCAAATGACCATGGTTTTTTTAATATATGACACAAAGTGCTAGACTAACTCAGAGTGTCAGGCAGCATCAAGCAGAAGATTTAATTAAATAAACATATCAATTGTTCTTTGCAAATTATGGTGTAGCTGAGAAATATGGGAGGAACTGAAAGAATTGAGGTAGCTAACTGTAACAAAAGAATTTGCTGCAAAGTAATAAATAAGAAATTGGCTTCTGATGACATGCACATTTGGCTGTTAAAGAAAATGTGTCAGGGGCTAATAGAGGCTGCAGCTTAATTTTTCAATACTGTCTCACAGTATCTAAATACTGGATGAAACTCTCTAATCCAGCACTCTTTGGACCCAACCAGTGCAGGACCACAGCAAATGCTGGAACACAGAAATTATTCCTGATCGTCCTCCTCTGAGCAGGAGATCTGTTCTTTACACACTGGTCAACCTGAGGAGTGCCTTAAGCACCCGACTGGTTCCACCAAGATGCGATACTGAATGTCACAAGAGATCCTTCTTCCCTGTGGCTATCAAACTGTACAACTCCTCCCCCTTTTGTCATGGGGTAAACTGACTCTCCCCCCCCCCCCCCCCTTCCTTCCCTCCCCTCCCCAATCTTTGCACATGTCCAATTCTTTCCACTCGCCACTTTAATTTCATGTTTCCTGTATCTTGTGTTTTATGACTGTTAGCAGATCATTTTCCATCTTGGGATAAATAAAGTTCTATCAAATTGTATCGTATCGACACTCCATGGATTATGTGAATATTCTTTTCCTGGGAACTGTTTGTAACCCAAAGCCTCTGTTAAATTGTAAGGATTGTCAGCTAAGATTGCTGTTGGGTGATATCATAATAGCTGCAGTGGTAGGTTAATTAGGTACATGATAGCACAGATCTTCATTGATTTGAGATCCTAATTAGATCTTAGTTAGAATCAGTTAATTGTTACAGATCATTACGAGAGATTCATATCATATCATATACATACAGCCGGAAACAGGCCTTTTCGGCCCTCCAAGTCCGTGCCGCCCAGTGATCCCCGTACATTAACACTATCCTACACCCATTAGGGACAATTTTTACATTTACCCAGCCAATTAACCTACATACCTGTACGTCTTTGGAGTGTGGGAGGAAACCGAAGATCTCGGAGTAAACCCACGCAGGTCACGGGGAGAACGTACAAACTCCTTACAGTGCAGCACCCGTAGTCAGGATCGAACCTGAGTCTCCGGCGCTGCATTCGCTGTAAAGCAGCAACTCTACCGCTGCGCTACCGTGCCGCCCAAATGATAGCAGATCACGACAGTTGGCAGACCACAAATTCCAAACCAGAGTTTCAGTCTGTATTGCCATCAGGCTGCTGAGTAACTGATGTGACAGCCCTCCTCAAGAAAGAAGGAAATGATAAGCTGTAATTATGGATTAGTTAGTCATATTAATTTGGGGTACATTTCAAGGACTGATTTCAAGTCATTCTGCCTTATCCAATTCATAAATAAATTCCCTGCATTTACTACATTTTTACACCTATTTTCCACTTCTTGTGATTCGGCTTGAAGCGTTCATTTGGAAAGATCAGGGACCTTAAATTATTTACGTTGAAATTCAGTGATATCAATAGGATTCGAGTAGTGAATGGAAAAGCAGAATCACTTGGTGGTGAAGGCATGAAACACCATGAGAACTCATGATGGGGATTCTCAGGAAGCTGTAGTTGGGCCACTGTGAAGCTAAAGGTCTAATTGCAGATATCTTCCCTCACAGGACCTGAGAGCCCAGATCCACCTACTTCCTGCATCAGGAGGTTGTGCTTCACTAGGCAGTCAGTGATCTTTTACACAGTGAACTACAGACCACTGTCCCAACTGGCCATGCATCCCCTGCAGCAGTGAAAATTACTGTGATTCCTGATCCATTGATCTTGAGCTCTCACCAGGATGTATTAGATGGTGGCAGTCCTATCAGTCAGTCTCTGCATTAGCCTGCAGAATCACTACAGGCTTCCCCAAGATCAGGCAATAATAGACTGTGACTGTGCACCCCCCAACACTAAACCAGATGTCATCTCGAGAAAAGTTTTCTCTCCTCCAGTGTTGAGCTGTGAGCGGTCACCTGTAGTGAATTATTCAACTCTATTCCCATTTTGCTGGGAATTTTCAAGATGCCAAAGCAGATCACAGAATATAGTGCCCTCCATAATGTTTGGGACAAACACCCATCATTTATTTATTTACCTCTGTACTCCACAATTTGAGATTTGTAATAGAAAAAAATCACATGTGGTTAAAGTGCACATTGGCAGATTTTATTAAAGGCCATTTTTATACATTTTAGTTTCACCATGTAAAAATTACATGTGTTTATACATACTCCCCCCATTTCAGGGCACCAAAATGTTTGGGACACATGGCTTCACAGGTGTTTGTAATTGCTCAGGTGTGTTTAATTGCCTCCTTAATACAGGTATCAGAGAGCTCACAGCACCTAGTCTTTCCTCCAGTCTTTCCATCATTTTTAGAAACTTTTATTGCTGTTTATCAACATGAGGACCAAAGTTGTGCCAATGAAAGTCAAATAAGCCATTATGAGACTGAGAAACGAGAATAAAAGTGTTAGAGACATCAGCCAAACCTGAGGCTTACCAAAATCAACTGTTTGGAACAAGTCAAGTCAAGTCAAATTTATTTGTCACATACACATACACGATGTGCAGTGAAATGAAAGTGGCAATGCCTGCGGGTTGTGCACAAAAAGAATTACAGTTACAGCATATAAATAAAGTTAATAAGTTACTATTAGTGTCGACAAAAATTTAGTCTCTGGGGTTATAAAAGTTGACAGTCCTGATGGCCTGTGGGAAGAAGCTCCGTCTCATCCTCTCCATTTTCACAGCGTGACAGCGGAGGCGTTTGCCTGATCGTAGCATCTGGAACAGTCCGTTACTGGGGTGGCAGGGGTCCCTCATGATCTTGCTTGCTCTGGATCTGCACCTCCTGATGTATAGGTCCTGCAGGGGGACGAATGTAGTTCCCATGGTGCGTTCTGCCGAACGCACTACTCTCTGCAGGGCCATCCTGTCCTGGGCAGAGCTGTTCCCAAACCAGACTGTAATGTTGCCATCATTAAGAACAAGAAGAGCACGGGTTAGCTTATTAATTGCAAAGGGACTGGCAGGCTAAGGAAGACCTCCACAGCTGGTAACAGAAGAATTCTCTCTATAATAAAGAAAAATCCTCAAACACCTGTCCAACAGATCAGAAACACTCTTCAGGAGTCAGGTGTGGATTGGTCAATGACCAATGTCCGCAGAAGACTTCATGAACAGAAATACAGAGGCTATACTGCAAGATGCTAACCACTGGTTAGCCGCAAAAATAAGATGGCCAGGTTACAGTTTGCCAAGAAGTACTTAAAAGAGCAACCACAATTCTGGAAAAAGGTCTTGCGGACAGATGAGATGAAGATTAACTTATATCAGAGTGATGGCAAGAGCAAAGTATGGAGGAGAGAAGGAACTGCCCAAGATCCAAAGCATACCACCTCACTGCGGTGGGGGTGTTATGGCCTGGGCATGTATGGCTGCTGAAGGTACTGGCTCACTCATCTTCATTGATGATACACTGCTGATGGTGGTAGCATAATGAATTCTGAAGTGTACAGACACATCCTATCTGCTCAAGTTCAAACAATTGCTTCAAAACTCATTGGCTGGCGGTTCATTCTACAGCAAGACTATGATCCCAAACATACTGCAAAAGCAACAAAGGAGTTTTTCAAAGCTTTTGTATATCAATGCTGTTAATGGTCCTGCCATTACTTTGCCCTTATGTTTTGTCTCCCAAAGTGGAAGACCTCACATTTTCCCAGATTCAATACCATCAACCATTTCTCTGCCCATATTCATAACTGATCCATATTCTGTATATCCTTTGACAGCCACTCCAACATGTTTAGGTGTCTTCTGCAAACCTACTACCCACCCATCATCCAAGTAATTTATATATATCACAACGGTGGTCCCAACACTGATCACTTGCAGAAAACCCACTCGTCATGACCTCCAGCCAGAATGACACCCTTCCACCACTACCCTCTTTCTTCTCTAGATAAGTAACCTTACTAAGGTCCCTATAGGTAACATCCACTGCCCTACCCTCATTAGGTGCATTTGTCCCCTCCTCAAAATAATAAATTAAGGCTGTAAGTCATGATCAGCCCCATCACCAAACTGTCCCTGATTAGCCCATTTGCTTCAAAATGCAAATAATTCCTATCCCTCAGAATCCTCCCCAATGGAATCCTCCCCAATTATGGTAAGGGATAATTCAAAAATTGGCATCAAAACCCCAGCATCACCTGTATTGCCTCTCTCAGTAAATCCCATCGAGCCCTGGGACTTACCCAACTTAAAGCTCTTCAAGAGACCTAACATGAAGAAGGGTCTCGACCCGAAACGTCACCCATTCCTTCTCCCCAGAGATGCTGCCTGACCTGCTGAGCTACTCCAGCATTTTGTGATACCTTCAACCTGAAACCATCTCTTTTGTGATTTCAAAATACTCCAGCATATTAGTATACCCCGCACTGATCTCCATGTCTTTTTCCTTGGTGAATACAGATGGGAAGTACTCATTTAGTACCTCACCTAGACCCTCTGACTCCAAGCATAAATTCCATCCTTTATCTGTGAGTGGTCCTACCCTCTCATTAGTTACTCTCCCGTTTTCAGCTTATATATAAAATGCCCTGGGATTCTCTTTGATCTGACTAGTCAATAGTATTTCATGGCCCCTTCCGGCCTTCCTAATTCCTTGCAATTTTTTCTTTATATTCCTCAAAGGCTCGAAAACCTTACATATGCCTCCATCTTCTGGGGAGAGGACATCAACGTATATCCTCATTTTTCACCCATTTCAGTAAGTCAGGGATCGTGTGCAGATTAGAAGTTTCCAGCCATGAGTTGAAAACAAATTTGTGAGGTCATGGTGTGAGTTAGCTATTACACTTTGGATAGATGACAAACAGATTGAATTCAGATGGACTAATTCTTGGGGTATGTGAGGGACGCAGGTGAGGAGACAAAAGGCCAACAAATGGCGATGAATAGAATTGTTAATGAGAGATATCGAGTAAATAGCTGGAAGTCCAGAAGTGATCTAAGAATGCATTTTGTTGGCCATGCAGAATAGCATGCACATGAGCATTTGTTCTTGACTTAACAATGTGATGCCCCATTTTGGTGCACTATTGACACAATTTCAAGGTAAAGAAAAGATGGAATAGAAAATCATGAACTGTCTGTGTGAATTCACGTGTCCATGTTCACAGACTATTCATCTAGAAGAAGGCCTTCACAACATCTATCAAACATGCTGCAGCAAGACTTAAACCATGTCCACTATCCCTCACCAGTAATGTTCCCAAATTTGTGACCATCAAACACTACTTCCAAGAATTCATCACCAAGCCCTCAACCATAATTTTCCTATCATGAACTGAACTGCATCGACTTAATAGATTACCCCTCAACTACAGATCTTTCTTTTCCAATTACTGAGCCTCTGCCAACTACAATTCCACCAATCTCTATCCAGCCCCAGTAGCTAGCCATCTCCCAGTCTCTCTACCTCTCCAAACCACAGCTAATCTTTGCCTGGTACATTCACTTTTAGTCTTCTGATTCCTGATTCTCACCTGGGCTGCTCCCTCACAAATCTCTGGCCTCAAACCTACTTCGATTGTTTACCATATTCTGTGGGTAAGGTTCATTTAGCAACCTACAATAACTTGTACCCCAGGAGATACTACCCTTCTCAACTTCAAGTCCACACGCAAACACATACCAACTGGCTAATGTACCTTCAAAGTTGTAGTCCACAATGTCATGAGCATTGAACAACATAGATTAGACAACCATGCAGAAAAGTCAAGTAATTTTAATGGGGGATGTTAACATTAATGTGGATCGACATAAATAGACTCAACCTTGTGAGAAAGATAATGAATTATTTGTTCAGGATGGGTCTTCTACAACAACATACCATAGAACCAATAACGGAGCAGGCAAAATCAGATTTCATAATCACTAATGACCCAGATATGGTTAACATCCTAATGATGCGTGAACATTTGTGTAATGGGGACTGTAAAATGATTGAAATCAGAGGCGTTTGTAAAGGAGTTGTGTGATACAGTGATTAATTTTCCAGATTTAGGCAAGGTTTACTTTAATATGATGAGACATAAACATAGTCCACAATCAACTGGACAAATAGTGTTCTGATGTAGGGTTTCTTGACCAGAAATATTAACTCTTAGTCTCTTCCCAAAGATACTGCATGACCTGCTAAATATTTCAAGCTTTTCCTGGTTATATTTCAATTTTGTAATTATATTGGGGTAAAGAGGGGAGTTGGTAGCTGGATTCAGAATATAGAAATGTTTGGCAGGAAATTTTCACAGCGCCTATCTTTGGAATATTACAACATCCTTGAGATTAGCACTGAGTCAGGTTTACCCCCGAAATTGGCTGCAGGTGCTTTTGCATTGCAAAGAGATGCTCTGCACAGGTTCTAATAGGAGTAGTCCCGAGTCATCAAAGGATTGTGCAGATGCTGGCGCATGCTTCATGATGGCTGTCCAGTTTCAACCTGCAGCTGCACTGTAGTTTTGCAGCTGCGCGGTTCTCAATGTACCGCCGGCGTTACTTTGAAGCACAGCAGCGTGTGAGCTGCAGACAGCAAGAGCTGAAGCCTTATCTATGAACAGTCTTCATGCCCTTTTGACAGTTCCCACTCTCTGAAGCATTTCACTACTTCCATATGCCTCTGGTGACCAAAGAAGTGCAAGAAATTAACTAATTGAAAAAGGCATTAGCATTTAATAAATTTTAAACCATAGGGAGCCATTGTTAATTAAGAACATAAATATACTGGAAAGTTAAGAAAAATAAATGAAACTTATGTAAACTTCCCATTGAAATGAAGATCAGTGACTCTATTCAAATGACTGGCACCAAGCAAGCATCACTGAGGGGGCAGATGATGCAAACATTGAGTCTGAGGGCAGGATAAGAGATGGGATGTATGTTAATTTGACTTCCAGCCTCCACACTCCAGTGCACAGGCATAGGAATGTAGAGATATTCCACACTCTAGAGCTAGTTGATGGTTTTTTTGGAGATCATTCCAGTAGTTACCAGTGCTCCTGGGGCAGAGAGGTCTTTGAAAACATGCAACACCATCAAGGTAACATTTGTAGGTTAACCCATGTTCAAAGGAGTAATGCCAGAAGAAATATGACATCACTAGATATGTCAAGGTGACCCCAACAGCATAATGAATATTGCACACCATAGATGCAAACACACAGTCACACAACATAATATGTTGCCCTCACAATTGTCATATATATATCTATAAGGCCTATAAATGTATGATAAAAAAAGGTTATTTCACTCATAACCTCCATTGAGGCTGATGCTTCCTACACAAATCCAACCAGATGGGAGGGAGCCACTCCAAGGAACCATACCTTACCAAATTGGAGAAGGTCTTGATCCTGATGGGCAGAGAGAACATTGCGTACCCAGTAAATAGGTTCTAGTGTTAAATTCCCCCAAATATACTCTTTGCTAGTTTGCACACATGCTGCTTCCTTTTGGAGGTATTTGGGCAGTCTCCAGACTTGAAGGAACATCATTTGCAGAGAAGTTGGGAAAGAGTATGGAAATGGATGAGGAAGAATACATTGACTTGATGGACTGTCCTTCCTTCTTTAGTAACAACCTTTTACGAATCTGTTTGAAAAATTGCAGCGAGCATGAAACTCACAGTAAGTCCGTGCTTTTCCTTTGCAAATGATTCATTGAATTTTCATCACAAAACACAAAAAAATCTTACCACTGCACATTTCAATTACCAAACAAAACTATAAAGGAAAACAATTTTAGTCCTGAAATCCTAAGTGAATGTTTTTGTCTTATTACCATGACAGGGCAATACGTTTCTTTTGATAAACAACCATATATCATAATTATATTGAGATTCTTCTGCACTGCTGTAACAGGACTGAAATCCATTTTAACAAAGGCTGGCGTATCCAACGTTCCTAAAAAATCAAGTTAAAAGTTGTACCTCCTTAAGATTTCAGGAAGAGGATAATATTGGATGTTAACTCGTAACCTTCTGTATGAATGTTTTTTTGAAAAGGTGTTGTTCAGATTGTGGGCCCGCACCTGTCCTCCACTATCGCCCTGAGTACCGGCACACCACAGGGCTGTGTTCTGAGCCCCATGCTCTACTCCCTATTCACACACGACTGTGTTCCTGCATTCGACACCAACACCATTGTCAAGTTTGCAGACGACACAACGGTGATCAGGCTGATCACCAACGGTGATGAAACCAACTGCAGAGCGGAGGTGCAGAACCTGGCGGACTAGTGCTCTGATAACAACTTGTCCCTAAATACCACCAAGACCAAGGAGCTGATCATCAACTTCCGTAGGTCACACAACGGGGAATACGCCCCGATCTTTATCAACGGGTACAGTGTGGAGAGAGTGTCCAGCTTCAAGTTTCTGGGCACTCACATTTCGGAGGACCTCACATGATCCATTAACACTGCTGTGCTGGTCAAGAAGGCGCAGCAATGACTGTTCTACCTGAGAACACTGAAAAAGTCTGGTCTACCCCAACAGCTGCTGACGACCTTCTACCGCTGCACCATAGAGAGCATCCAAACACATGGCATCCCTGTGTGGTATCTCAGCTGCACGGAGGCAGAGAGGAAGGCTCTTCAGCGGGTAGTCCATATAGCTCAGAGGACCATCGGAACACAGCCTTGGAGGGCATCTACAACACACGATGCCTCAGAAAAGCCACCAGCATCCACAAAGACTCTTCACACCCCTGCAACAGTCTGTTCGAACTTCTACCATCGGGCAGACGATATAAGGTCTTCTACGCCCGCACCTCCAGACTCAGGAACAGCTTCATCCCCAGGGTCATAGCTGCTATGAACCGGTCCTGCTGAGCCGGATGGTCACATCGCACAGTGAACCGGCACAGATCTACTTGCACTTTATTCTGTTTTAAATCTGTTCTAATTTGTTTCATTGGGTTGTTTAAATGAATACTGACTAGCTAATTAATTTATTGCATCGTATGGAGGCGCATTCCCAATCTCGTTGTACCCTGTACAATGACAATAAAGGTATATTGTATTGTTTTGTGTTGTGAAAAGTGCACTCTAAACTGAGCAATTATTCCCTGAATGTGGCATGCAAACTTGCCATGGCAAAGTGTAGTCACACACCTTGCTCAGGTAACAGCAGTGCCATCTGGAGACCATCAGCAATGTGTTGATACTGAAAATCTCCCAAAGAAATGTCTGTGCTCTTCCTCACTTTGTTGGTGATAATGTGAGAAGGGATCTTTAATTCACCTACTGCAGCAAAACAACTTATTATTTCCTTTTCACTATGCTGCAGTGCCCTCTTGTGTTCAAGTAATCTTTACATTGACCACATGCAAGAAGAACTATCTGTCCTTAAAATCCTGAAATAAGATCATAATACCATAAGACATGAGAATAGAATTAGGCCATGCGGCCTAGCGAATCTATTCCGCCTTTCAATTATGGCAAATATATTTTTCCCTCTCAACCCTATTCTCCTATCTTCTTCCCATAACCTTGGATGCTCTTTCTAATCAAGAACCTATCAATCTCTGCCTTAAAAAATACCCAATGTCTTGGACACCACAGCCGTCTGTGGCAATGAAATATAACAACTGAGACCATTTCATTTTTCTATTTTGTGGTGACCAAATAATACTGGAACACATGTTTCTCCCCTCAGATAGATCAAATAAATCTGATCGTCTCTTGATGTTCCTTATAAATGATTTTGGCCTCAAACACTCATGAAGATATGTTTTTATCTATACAGCTGACCTCCGCTTTCTGTAATTCACTCCTCATCTATTGGTTGTAGAACAACTTTATTCTGATAATGTCCAATCCTAATGTGCTAACATTCTAAATCTTAATCTCCAAATGTTACCCTATTTTCCTAATATTCCATTTAGTTGCCACGCATTGTACCAAGCAATAGAACCAGGACTAAATCTCTGCAATATGAACCTAATCTCTAACCTGTTACTTTACTTCAGTTGCAGTAGCTTCACCCAATGTGGGAAATGGGGCAGAGAGAATTAGGCTTCCACTCCTGGTCACCAACCAATGATTCCCCACACTACTCATGTGTGGTTATTTGATCAGACGAAGATAAAGCTAAACTCCAATGATCCCTCCTTCTTCAAATATATTCACAGTTTGGATATGTCCAATTTTGGCAGGACAACAGTATGCTGTCAAACCAGAATAAAACTACATCTCAACATGAACCAAGAGAGGAGTTGGGAAGGACTAAATCTACTAAAACACTTGGCATGTAAAATATTTGGGAAAATGGTGTTCAATGCTGTCCCCTTTTTTCTTTATACAGATTTCATATAACATAGATTCTTATAGTTAATTCTGGTAGAACAATTTCTATGACTTTGTTCATTGTTAATGTTTTTCTGTATTGAGGTGTTGCTATCCTCTGTGGATATTTTATTCTTGTCATTTATTAGGAATACTTGAATTGCTTTCTCTCTGGATGATAGTATTTTTTGGGTAGATCTATGTATTCGCCAACTTTTAATCTTTCTACCAATAATCTTTAGTAACTTGTCAGTTTCTTTGTTGAACTAAATTAACAATTTGCATTGGAGCTTTCTTAAGGAGTTTGGTTAGAAACTTTGTTTTATTACTCTCACTATTCAAAAGTTTATTATTACCTTGCATCGGGCATAGAAGGCTGCAATTTCAACACACACAGTAAGTCCAGTTAATATATTTATGAACGGTATGCTGTGTAACCCAAGAGAGTGTTTTTGCTGAGTAGTGTGATCATTCCATTAGGAATGCAGCAACAGTTGTGATCTCCTTTCCTATTGTAAAATAACTGGAGGGAGCATGTCTGTTTCTTAATGTTTCTCTTATTCTCTCATGTGCCTTTGACACTGTTAAACCCGGGTTCTAAATCATTTAATTAATGTCAAAGATTAGGTGCTGACTGTTTAATACTGAACCTCTTTATTCAAGCTGAATGTTGAATGATGCATGATTCATTTGTTAATGCTCCTCGAGGTTAGCAGTCTGTGAATTACCACCAGTAACACAGAGCAAATTCTGCAATATCACAGGCCAAAACAAATGGGTTCATTATACACCAGTCTAGATAAAAGAACAATTGACTCAAAATCCATTCCCGTTGGTAGTGCTAAATGCACTACTTAATAACAGCTCTGCGTTTTATTCAGCTTACAAAATTATTTCCCATGGAACCAAAAATAAATTGCTTGAGGAGCCTGGTGGGCCAAGCGTCAACTGTGGAGGCAAAAGGGATGAGTAAACACTTTGGGTTAATACTCTGCATTAAAATCCTAAAAAGGCCTTGAGCCGAAACACCAACAGATGCCTCCACAGATGCTGCTTAACCTGCCAAGTTCTTCATGTGCTCTGTTTTTTGTTCCATATTTCAACATCTGCAGTTTCTTTTGTCTTGTTTCACATTGACCTTATGGTACATTCAGTAGTATCAGTGGGAGGAGAATTTAACTTAAGTGGTGCCTGTCATTTCCTATAGCAAACTCCTTCTTTCCCTAATACTAATTCTGCTTCATCTCATATTCCACAGCCCCACCACTAGTGACTGTACTTTCAGTAGGCTTGGATCCACATTTGGAATTACCTCCATTAGCCTCTCTGCCTCTCAACATCTCTTTTCTTCTTTAAGATCTTCCTGAAAATGCGCCTCTTTGACCAAGCATCTGATCAACCTTCCAAATAGTCCTACTTTTCCTCATCATCTAATGTTCAATTATTCCTCTATGAAGCACTATGGGGTTTTCTTTTCTTACAGATGTTGCGTAAATACAATTTCTTGTTAAGATATTCCAATCGAAGAAGAGCCACGAAGAGTGGGAGGGATTACAAGCATTTCAAATATGATGTGATCGTAGGATAATTCTAGTAAAAAATAGCTACTCAGAACATTTTACTCCCTCTACCCACATAAATCTACAGACTTCCATTTTAACAAAATTTTTTTTTGACAGATTCCACAAATATCACCTGCATTAGTTTCTTTGGAATTGATTCCTTCCATGACCATACTTCATGTGAAGAACCTCTTGACCACAATCTACACTAATGTTTTATTAGCTTCAGCATGTCTTCTATTCTACTCGAGCAACAACATTTAAATCACATATATTTTGTATTCAAAGAATTCTGTTCATTGCTTCCCTTTCACATGCCTTTAGCCACCTCTCATACATTTCCTTTCCAGCCAAATTTCTCAAGAATTTCTTCATTGCCAGGCTGTTTGATATCAGAGATCAGCTTCAATGTTTGCAACGACATCAAGGATTACTTATGTTTCAGTAACCAAAAGCAAACTCGTCTCCAACAAATGGGGGAATTATACATCCAATGACAATACCACCATGATCAATTCACATCCTTTGGGTCACTATTGAACAGAAGCACAACAAGATTAACCTCTCTTGTTCCACTGCTACGAGAGCAGCTCATGGCCTGACTCTCCAAAGCCCTCCTTGTGATAAGTCAGGAATATGATGCATTACTCTCCACATGCTGAAGTGCAACCAGCAATGAATAACAAATCCCAGTACTGCTGATGACTGAAGAACAAACATCAAGCAAAGCTGCATCTACTGCATGGCATGTAAATTGATTAGAACACCACAGAGTTTGCAGGCACATCTCTCATATTTGTATTTTATTTTTCCAGTTGTCTTGCTTCATATTATATTGGGTGGTTCAAAGCTGCTCTACATTGGTTCAACTTGTGGAATATCAAATCTGCTTAGTCCTTTATCTCTATTTCACCTGCCACCTTGACCTTCTCGAAATGAAGTATTTAATTATTATATTTCTGTATTTGCAATACTTTGCATCAACCTGCATTAAGTTGCCTTTGCCATCATTCCACTAAAAATGTGGCCTCCATATATGTTGGAGTAGGAGATGCTGTAGTAAGCCTTGCAAGGAAAGATTTCTATCCACTGGTAAAGTGTGCCACTGGCCCTGATAGAATTCATAGCATTAATGTATCATCTTGTTTACTGAACAATCAGCAGTCCCCTAAAATATGAAAGTGATTTGTTTGGGAAATAGAAAATAAATATTTTATGGTAGGATTTACAGGTAGTTAAAAGGAGATTGAAACAGAAAACGTATTAAGAGGTCTTAAACTGGTGGATGTGGGAATGACATTCCCTCTTGTATGAAAATCCAGAACTAGGAGTCATTGTTGAAAGAAATAAGGGGCCATTTAAAAAAGAGACAAGACAAATGTTTTTTCTCACTATGGTTCATGAGTCTTTAGAACTCACCTTTTCAAGCTTTGCAATTTTGCAATAGCTGAATACTTTTAAGACAGTGCAAATAAGGTTGATAAGCAAGGGAGCAAGGTTATTTGGGTGAGAAGGGAATCTAAAGCTGAGGTTACTATCAAATCAGGCATGAAATTAGTAAGTGCCTGGAGCCATGTGACCTGCTGCTTCTAATGTGTACTAGAACAAGTATACCCTTTGGGCCCAAACCACTCCTGCATTGGTGCAGCACCCTCTGCTCCCCCCTCCCCCACCCCTTCTCCTCTCTCCCCTCACCCTCTCCCCCTCCCCCTCCCCCTCACCTCTTCCCTCTCGCCCCCTCTCTCCCTTCCCCCTCCCCCTCCCCCTCCCCCTCCCCCTTCCGCCCGTCCCCCCCTCCCCTCCCCTCCCCCCTTTCCTCTCCCCCTCCCCCACTCCCCCTCCCCGCTCCTCCCCCCCCCCCCCTCCACTCCCCCTCCCCTTCCCCATCCCCCCTTCCCCTTCCGCCCTTCCCCACTCCATCCCCCTCAACCCCCCTTATCCTCCCTCCTCCCTCCCTCCTCCCCCAATCCCTCCCTCCCTAGGAAACAGATTTAAACACCGATTTCAATTAAATGGCTTCCATTAGCACCAAAGGGATGACGGTGAGTAAGGTGGGCCTAAAATTGTTGTGCTATATCGTGCACCGTTTTGGTTGTAGTTCAGGAACAAACAAGCAAACAAACAAATGAGAGTTTTAGTATATAGACTAGACCAAGTGGACCCGTTGGACCCATTCCTCGTAGAGGGGGGACAGGGAAGGGGACAGGGTGTTGTCAGTGAGTGAGCCCTATTCCCCCCTCCCCCTCTCCTGACCCCCACCTCCCTCTCTCCCCCCACCTTCCCCCCACCCCCACTTTCCCCTCCCTCCCCCTACCCGGAGCCGTTGGCTGGGAAAAGGACTTACTAGTGCCTTTACGTTGAACGCTGACTGCCGACCTGCAAGTCTCTGCCGGGGCGGGGCCGGGCGAGAGGCGAGGGGAGATGGGCGAGGGAATGATTGGGGCCAGGCGAGGGGAGAGGGAAGGACTGAGGACGGGCGAGAGGAGAGGGGAGACATATCATATCATATCATATATATACAGCCGGAAACAGGCCTTTTCGGCCCTCCAAGTCCGTGCCGCCCAGCGATCCCTGTACATTAACACTATCCTACACCCACTAGGGACAATTTTTACATTTACCCAGCCAATTAACCTACATACCTGTACGTCTTTGGAGTGTGGGAGGGATGGACTGAGGTCGGTGCCAGGCGAGAGGAGAGGGAAGGACCGAGCGCGGGCGGGCGGCGGCGCTGCCGGCGGCCATCTTGTTTTGGCGAGTGAGGAGCAAATGAGGTGGAAGGTGGTGCATTGTGACGTCACACGCTGAGGAGTCTGAGGAAATGGGTTATGATGTGAATTCTCAAACTTTAAAATCTCCGTTGCTTTAAAAATGTAGCTTCAATTTGAATGAGAGTTGTAACATATTATGGGCAGGATCGTGGTGAGTAAGGTGGTGCAAACATTATGGCGCTATGGTGTACCGTTTTGGCTGTGCGAACCATAAAAGTTATGCTATGGTCAAACACACATACACACAAACATTCGTACAGAGAGTTTTTTTAATATATAGATAGATAGATGTTCATATGTGACAGCAGCTTTCCAGGGACAAGACACATAAATAGTGTTTTTCATTGCCGACCTTCAGCAAGATTGTTCAACACATGACTTTTTTTTAACCGAAGTACTGCCTCCGTATTCTGAGGATTTCATGGTGTCATATCATGCACTGCAGGATCACAAGGAAAGGTCTCAGGCAAGTATGGTAGGCTAAAAGGAAAATAAATCTCATGTGAACTCAGAGACTCTTCTTTGCATGATTTTATGGAAGAAAGATCTCTTGATGATCCTTGGGGAAAGAAGTTGCTGTTATGTCCTCCTCAACACTGTTGTCAGCAGCCTGTCACCACTGGAGGGAGTGTCATGATGCTAACATCGTTCCTAGAGAAAACACACTATACAGAGGTAATGAATTAATGGCAAAATCTTGGATTTGACAATAGACAATAGACAATAGGTGCAGGAGGAGGCCATTCGGCCCTTCGAGCCAGCACCGCCATTCAATGTGATCATGGCTGATCATTCTCAATCAGTACCCCGTTCCTGCCTTCTCCCCATACCCCCTGACTCTGCTATCCTTGATTAAGTTTGCTGCATTTTAAAGAGCTGTCAAATAGTTGGGAGAATAAAACACTTCCACAGTCAGTGATGGAATTGTTGCTGGAAAAATGTCAGCTTTAGATGACTGTGTCCAATGTTGGTAATTACATTCCTGTGGCATTTCGAAACATCATGCTACCACAGCCTTTTCTCATGTATCCAGCACTCCCCATCCACTTGAACACCCTCTTTTGGCTTTTTACACTCTCTTGATTTTTTTGTTTTCAATTGCCAATGTGAACTTGACTGCATTGACCTCCACTCACCCACTCCAATCTCACCCCCTCTGCATGCACAGTTCACTGATCATTTCAGATCCACCCTGGCCTCGTTATCAAACCCACAGACAAGGATGGCGCCATTGTGGTCTGGCAGACTGACCACTGCTGTGAAAAGGCCAAATGGCAGGTGTCAGATATCTTCGCAAACCCACCCCTGGACTTTGACCTCACTAACAAACACCACATCATTATCCTCCGGACTGTTACAGATCTCATTACATCAGAAGATCTTCCCTCCATAGCCTCAACCTGATAGTGCTGGAACTCTGCACTGCTGGTTCCACCTCTTCCCCAAGATCCACAAACAGGACTGCATTAATATTGTTCGTGCTTGCCTTTGCCCACTGTGCCTCCTTTTCACTTATATACTGGTTTTCCACCCTCTGCACTCTCAGTCTTAAGGCAGTCTCCACTTGAAACATGGACTGACCCTTTGCCTCAATAATTGCTGCCTGACTTGCTATTCCTCCAACTGTTTACCTTTTTGCTCCAGGCTACCATTGATTTCTAATACTGCTCTTACTATTTACCTTCTGTGAATTTTTCTTGTATACTTTTATTGATACCTTCACTGCCAGATTCTTGCGACTCAGTGTAAAAAAAAATCCCTTCTAAATCCCCCTACCTTTCACTTTATACCAATCCACTCTTTTTTTAAAATGCTCACCATGAGAAAAAAGCTTTTATTACCCTCCCCATCTATCCCACCCTCCTCTGCTCCAAGGAAACCAACCCCTGCCTATCCAATTTCCCTTTATAATTGAAATGTTCGAATCCAGGCAACATCCTAATAAATCTCCTCTGCACTTTCTCCAGTGCAATCACATCCTTTCTATACAGTGGCAATCATAAATGTGTACTCCAGGTGAGGCTTGACCAGTATTTTATAAAGTTGTAATACAATATATGTACTCTTATGCAAGCATTCATGGGTGTCTTCTTCACCACTCTATCTTGCTGAGCTGCTACTTTTAGGCATCTATGGACTTGTACCCAATGACCTTATGTTTACTATACTCCCTAGGCTCCTATCCTATAAAAATAGATTAATCCTACTCTTATTTGACCTTTCAAAGTCCATTACTTTCCACGTCAGGATTGCCATTGTTCCACCCAATATTCATAATCAATATCCTTGCTCTAATCAATATCATCCTAAAATAATTTTCCTCATCTTCTACGACACCTCAAATTTTTATGTCATGTACATATTTACTAATTGTCCTGCCCACCTTCCTGATGATCAATGGAGGGGACTTCAAGTGGCAAGTAATGTACTGGTGAAACCTCGGTAGCCCAAGGATCTCAGCAAGCAGCTTTTCCTCAATTCTCACATAATGCATCATTGGAGGGTTATGGTCTGAGTGCAGGTAGATGAGACTAGGTCAGGGAGAGTGGTCGGCGTGGACTGGTAGGGCCGAACGGGCCTGTTTCCGTGCTGTAGTTGTTATATGGTTATATGGTTATTGCGTCTGTCAGAGCTTCTTATCAGCTTATCTTATTGCAAGATCATTGCTGTAAGATGCATTTCCGAAACATCTGCCTGCAGTGTCAGCTCCCTCTTGTCATAAAAAATATCTTAACATAGTCTCCGTTGTGATTGCCTCCTACTTTCATTCGATCACTTGCTCTTCAGCATGCAATCAATAGCAAGCTACATTCTTTTTGGTCAGCTGTCAGAGTGACTCACCCATCTTAGTAACTTTATCACAATGGTTGCATATTGTACTCCTGCAACATCTGTTAGACTTACCATCTCCTTCACTACATTGACTGGTTGGGTCTACTTTCAGATCATCTTTTGGTGCTGTCTTTTGAAGAAATTTTCTTTCATTTTGAACATCAACTTTTACTTTGTCTTCAGTTGCTCATCCACAAAATGACTCATCGTGGCAGTTTGTTTTTATCATGTCTGATTTTCTTCAACTTTCATAATTTTATATTCACCATTTCACAAATATTCAAAAAATACATTGGAAGACTTATTAACAAACCTATTTCAATAACATCTAGAAATAATTCAAATTTTTTAAAGATTAATCTCATTCTCCAACCATAAAAGAACCGCGACTCAACTATACAAGATCTATATTGTATCACTGCTTTTGCTCAACCAAAATTCCTAATAGCAATCATCTTTCAGACCCACACGAATGATCATTCATAGCATGAGCTGAATGTCTGGAAACATTATCCATTTTCTTTCAAAAGTGTAAAGTGAAGCCACTTGTAGCCACTCTGAATAACAGTGTTACATAGCTCTTGATAAACAATCTTGTGATAAAGGATTCATTCTGAGAAAATCTAATTTTGAGAAGTACAGTTTCTATATTATGATTCTGGAAGGTCATGTTAGCCTCAAAAAATCAACAAGGACTTCACAAATAACTGTTTTTTTTCCCATTAATTTTATATCAGGTTAAGATAAGGATCTAATTTCAATATTGTGCTTGGTGCAAATATTAGACATGGAGAGTCAATGGTCTTATTCCGGCAGTAGAAATTCAGAGAATAGAAATAGCTCTATACAGTAGAATCCAATTGTTGTGCATCAGATTTCTTAAACAGGCCACCAGATTTCATTTTTGCTATGGTAAAATGGCAGACAAAAAGCCTTTATATTGATTTCACTTAACACTGTTTATTTCATATACCTAAAGCAGACAAGTCAATTCCAAAATAAAATATAGCAGATAAAGAAATAACTGGATCAGGTGTTCCAAAATACAAAAGTCTAAACTGACAAAGTATCTAAATAAATATCACAAGATATGAATCCAAAGATCGTTTAAAATATGTACCAAAACAGGGTGCAAAACTTAACAGAAAACTTAATTAAAATATTTTTGGCATTCCTGTAACCTTGAAACATTGCATTTAATGTTGCACCATTAACGGAAAACACATTCTTAGAGGGTGAAATAGAAAAATTAATTGTTTACCCTAAAAAAAGGGTAATGACTGAAGATATGTGCTTTCATTCAATTTCATTTGCATTTTCTTCCAGCCTTTTCATAATTTGGATTTCATGTCAATTGGGCAAAGCAGCCCAGAAATGCAAGGAATTGTTCAAATGCAGACTGGTGTAGGATACAAGTCTCACATAGGACTCCATTGCCACTGATTTCCTTTTCTCAGCTGAACAGTGTATTGTCTCGCCTAAGTTAGCAAGGTTGGTTTCAGCTGCTATAGGTTCAATGTGGATATCAATTCTGCCCAAAATCTATCACTATGCTTTGGCAGAGACTCTGAACCAATAATATGATTCTATCTGAGTGGATTACTGAACTAAAAAAAGAAGTGAAACCCTTGACACTCTAATTCAAACATATTCCTGGTCCAAGGTGACAGAATAGACAGAGGCACTTCTGACCACTGATTGCTTGTGTATTTTGTGCTCACGCATTTTGGTTGATACTGATCGTTGAACGCAAGCTTTTCTTCTCAATGTAGCATGCACAAATTTTCCTCGATAATTGTCTCCAGCCAGGAAGTACAAAATGGGGTCAATGCAGCTATTGATGCTGGCCAGTGGTCTCGTGATTTTATATGTGAAGTTCACAATATCAAGTGCATGGCAGCTCTTCTTGAGTATCCGGAAGGTGTAATACATTGTTCTTGTGATGTGGAAAGGTACAAAACACACAAAAAAGACCAGCAACACGATGATGATAAGTTTAATGGCCTTGTTTTTGACAATGGATGGGCCTGCGCTGTAGTTGGATCCACGTGCTTTGCTCAACTCTCTGGTCATTAAGCTGTAACAGACAGTGATGGTGAAGAAGGGAATAACGAAAAGAATCACCATGATGGCAGAACTGTACAAAACATACCGTGGAAAATCCTCCCTGCGGGTTGTGTCATGACAGAGTATGTCATCACCCCGCTTGCTTGTTGTGACAAACAGTAAATTGGGGATGAGGCAGATGATGACAGATATCCAGACCAGCATACTCACAATCCAGGCACGTTTCACTTTCTTCCACATGAGTGATTGAATGGGGTAGCACACACCCAGGTACCTGTGGACACTGATGCAGGTAAGAAAGAGGATGCTGGAGTACAGGTTGGCATAAAAGAGGAAACGGGTTAATTTACAAAGGACTACACCAAATGGCCAATCGTTACGATTGGCATAGTAATATGTAAGGAGTGGCAGAGATAACACATAAAGAAGATCTGAAATGGCCAGGTTAAACATGTAGATTGTACTGGCAGTCCATGGCCTCATCTTACACACAAACATCCAAAGTGCTGTTGTATTAAGAATTAGGCCCAGCACACACACTGTTCCATAGGACACTGGCAATAAGATGTATTTGAACTCCTCATTAAAATGACAACTGTAATTTTTACCACCAGAGCCGCTAGCATTACCCGAAGCAGTTTGCAGGGACTCATATTCAGGAGGTCTTGTGATTGAGGTTGTTGAATCAGTAGAGCGCAGATGATAGTTCAGAAGTATTCTCCCTGCCATTCAAAACTCTTCAACGTTAAAGACAAACCTGGAATTAAGAAGAAGCAATGCTCAGAAATCCCTTGCCTGGAATATAATTGTATCAAATTCCATATATATCTCGCAGCAGAAATAGGTACACCCCATACACTAAGAGGTTTTAAAAATCAATCTTATAGCAGATAGATGTGTTTGACACATATGGAAATGCTGTTGGTAAGAGTTGCTATATCTAACTTAATTCAGACATGTGTGTTGGGTCACAATTTAAATTAGGGTTGATTGTAGAAGACCGGCTACTATACTAGTGGGTGCTGTCTGGCACTGTTGCTGGCAAACACAATGGCAAATTCCATGTCATGAGGAACAGGGTGTATCTGGGGATTCATTCCAATTGTAGGCAAATCTGAGACTGCAACCGTGATGAACAGCCAGTTGGTAGAGAAGTCAGACTGCAAGAAAGGTGTGTGTGGACAGACAGCCCTTTCTCACGGGCTCAATGGGTGTACGGCTTCAAAATGAGTGAAAGACTTCAACAGGGTGTTCAACACTTGATCCATCTGATGCATCCAATGTGGAGATGAGGAGAGTGGAGAGTGAGATATAATCCTACTTATTTTCTCCTTCAGATTCCTTGAAAATATAAATTCCTCTTGTGTGATTAGAAACTCTGGAGGGATATTTGGCTTCTAGGTGAGAATACTGCAAGAAATCCTTTCAATTTTTTGATTGTTAAGTCAGATACTTTAAGCATATTTCAGATTTTTTTATTGCTTTGACCACAGAAATAGTCTATTATTTCTTATGTCTGATTCACCAAAAACAAATATTTTCTGTAACTTAGTCAGTTACTATGGTGCCATTTGCATGGCACACCCAATAGCTTTTCAAACAATGTCTCAAAGATTAAGGTTATGTGGCATAATGTAAATATACATGTGATGATCATTTTCTCCAATAGTATCCCATAGCTCAAATAGACAAGGAACAAATAAAGATACTGTGAGAATGAAATGCAGAGGCATACGTTTGCATGACAGATGTTGATTAGGACTAAAGCAGCATTAAGGTAGTCAATGAAGTATGACATGTTTATTATTTTTGCAACCAAAGACACATAAATTATAAATCTTGCAAGCAAATGAAATCCAATCTGTCAATATTTTCTTAAGAGTTTTGCTCTCTAAAGGACGTGCGCATGGCCAACAAGACCAATATATCATCCTGGACCCAACTTCCCCACGAGAGACTAGTGGTAAGCTGACATCTTACATCACACCAGTCCCTATGTATTTTGCAACAGGACGGTGTAAAACTTGCAGGTGTTTGTGAAATGTACTGAAAAATGTCAGGTAGGGTTTAATCGTCACAAGTGTGAGGTGTCGCTGTTTGGGAGTCCTAATGAGGCTAGGACATACATCACAAATGGCCTTTGAGAAGGCAGAGAGAAAAAATAAAATTTGTGAAAGAACTAATATTCTATTACTTTTTATGTGAACAAAGCGCATTTACTCCAAAGCGCATTTCTCCCACCATCTCCGATCACCCCGTCACCCTGTTCCTTTCTGCTCCTCCGTATGGTCATCCCCACATCTGTCCCATTTTTGCCTTTAATCCCTCCTTTTTCCTCTCCCCATCCCCTTTTACCCATATCTCTCCCTGCAACTTCACATTTCACTCCTCCTCTTCTGTGGTTATCTAACACATTTTGGGTCCTTTTCGTCAACAGAGTTTTTATTACCTCCACTCATCCATCTATCAACTACTCTCACCTGTCACTTGACTGGCTTTGGCCCACCCCTAACTCTCTTTTTCAGCTTTCTCCCCTCTAGTCCATCAGTCTAAAGAAAAGGTCTCGATCCAAAATGTCACCTGTCCATTCCCTCCACAGATTCTGCCTACCCGACTGAATTCCTTTTGCTCAAGTTTTCAGCATCTGCACCAGTCTGACACCATTATTCATGTACAGAACTGTCAACATTTTAGGTGAGAAAGACATGTACCATAAATTGAAAAGAATCACAATTTATTATCTATTTTTTTATTCTACAACTGGCTTCAGAAACATGATCTCCCCTTTAACTTTGCCATGATTTTAATGGAATTACTTCATTACTACGTTAATTTTCAATCACATTCACCAAAAAGACTAGTAATAAAAATCTTATCATAATAGAAAAGTATTTTTTATGGTCAGCCAATTGAAGTACTTTGCCCAGAAAGTGAATAAAAATAAATGTGGAATTACCATTCTTCAATTTATGAATTGGTGTTCGAGGTTTTAACACTTGTTTATTTAATTTTTTCATACTTTTTCCTTCTGTCTCTTTCTGTTCTCATTCTTAATCTAATCTTTCTTTTCTTCATATTATTTTTCATTCACTACCCGATTCACCCATACAAAAGTACTCTCCTCTTAATTTGCTTACTTTACAACTTTATTAGAGATATTTATTGTGTTATTGAGGAAGGTCATCAATGCCCTGCCATTCTGGTTGTCTCATTATCAATTTTCACTTCCAACAACTTTGAGGACAAAAGATTAAAACCTAAACATGCGAACACACATTTAACTTCAAGAGCATTCTGAGTGATGCCCAATCCTTGCAAAATATGAGCCACTGTCTGCTATTTTAATTGTTAGATGGGTGAGCAGAACATTATTCTAATGTGAAAGGTAGAAAGGTGTTCAACTGACGGTTTAAACTATGCAGAATATAAACATGTACGGTAATCAGAGTTAATATTATGCTTAGCCTTGAAATGAGTGTCAGGGTTAATGTACCTCATAACTGAATGAGAAAAAAAATCCAGTTTGGTCTGAGTTCTGCACCACATGACAAGGCATATGCTGCATAAGGGCTGTAAAATGCTCATATGTTGTGAATTTTATTGGTATAATTGTGTATGTTTATAAAATATATTATTACTCTTAGGCATAAAGCTTTGGACAAATTGATTGTTCGTAAATATTAATCCAAAACAAGGTAAATAAGACTGCATGAGAGCCACCTGTTAACTGAATGTTGTAAAATCCTCACTGCCTGCATCTTATGTACTAGGGAGTCCATGAATAAAAACCTGCCCGTGGCCATTGCGTATGAATTTACAGAGGCCAATCAATCTACAAACTCGCACATCTTTGGAATGTGGGAGGAAATTGGAGCATCTGAAGGAAACCCATACAGACACAGAGTGAAAATGCAAACTTCCACATAGACAGCTCTAGAGGTCGGGATCAAACCCAGGGCTCTGGCGTTGTGAGGCAGCATTCTCTATCACCTGTGCCACTGTGGTGCCCACTATTATTTTGAATATGAAATTGAACTATTTCAGATAACTTGCTTCCCTGTTTGTAGCTAGTTCTGATTCATCTATTTTAATATTAATTCAGTTCTCAATTTCCATTTACAATGCCTCATCTAATAGGCATTTTGTATACCTTAACATGTATTTCACAGCTTTTACAAGTCTTTTTGTTTCTTTTTCTGTTTCTTCAACTGCCCTCGTTAATCTAACAAACAAACAGTTTTGTAAGCAATTTATCACCACAAGATGCCGGCCCCGCCTGTCAAAGAAATTCATTTTATTTCATTCATCCCCAACCCCCACCCCTGCCTTCGCTATAACAAAATTAGGTGGCCCAGTGGTGCAGTGGTAGAGCTGCTGCCTTATAACACCAGAGACTTGGGTTCGATCCTGACTACGGGTGCTGTCTGTATGGAGTTTTTTCTCCCTGTGACTGCATGGGTTTTCTCTGGGTACTCCGGTTTCCTCCCATGCTCCAAAGACATACAATTTGTAGGTTAATTGGCTTCTGCAAATTGTCTCTAGTGTGTAGGATAGAACTAATTTATGGGTGACCGTGGTTGGCTTGGACTCAGTGGGCCGAAGGGCCTGTTTCCATACTGTATCTCTAAAACTTGTTTTTTCTCTTTCCCAGTTCTCTGACCTAACACATGCTTCTCTTTCCACGGATAATGTCTGCTGAGTGTTTCCAAATTTTGTTGATTTAAATTCTGACTTTCAGCACATGCTGGTTTTTAATCTTCATTTCTAATCAATCATTGATGGACAAGGCTTTTGCCTAAGCCTACAAACTGACTCATGGATAAACAGTTTTATTTCATTGGACGCAATTCAATGGATCTATGAACATTATGTTTCCTGTCACAACAAAGGTAGAGTTCAGCTATTGTAAATGTCTATAAAATGTTTGCACCACACCCTCAAATTCCTTTTTTTTGCAAGAGCATTCAGAACTTTATAATAGAAACATAGAAACATAGAAAATAGGTGCAGGAGTAGGCCATTAGGCCCTTCGAGCCTGCACCGCCATTCAATATGATCATGGCTGATCATCCAGCTCAGCAACCTGTACCTGCCTTCTCTCCATACCCCCTGATCCCTTTAGCAAAAAGTGCCACATCTAACTCCCTCTTAAATATAGCCAATGAACTGGCCTCAACTACCTTCTGTGGCAGAGAATTCCACAGACTCACCACTCTCTGTGTAAAGAAATGTTTTCTCATCTCGGTCCTAAAAGACTTCCCCCTTATCCTTAAGCTGTGACCCCTGGTTCTGGACTCCCCCAACATCGGGAACAATCTTCCCGCATCTAGCCTCTCCAACCCCTTTTGACACAATAATTAGACACAACCCTATAATTTCTAAATTGTTTTCTGCCTATTGTTGCTGTTAATGGTGCCAGCTTTCTGATTCATAATATACTTTTTGAACCTACTTTTTAATGTTAACTGAGTAAGAAAGGTATGTATTAGTGCAAGCCAGATTTGCCTCCATGGAACCCTCATGGGTTACTGATATATCCAACCGTCAAATGTCCCTATTTGTGGTTAATGGGAAATATCAGTCCTAATTCCTCCTCACAATTCCACGATAAATGCCCTATATTTATACATACGGAACAGAACTCTCACAAACACAGGGGTGGAAATTTTGATCAATGCATTGCTAAAATCGAACCTGAGGAAAGTGAATAAAAGGAGTGAGCAATTCAGGAAGTTAACTTTTCAATGTTTTCATAAATTTCACAGCGTTTCACACAGCAAATGTTGCACAATGAATCATTCTTTATCAACTTCCTTGTTATTATTACTCATTTACTCTATTTATGATTTTGACCATATTGCAAAGATTTCCAGCTGAAAACAGAAGCAAATTGGAAAATGGAAACAACCTTCAGGATTATCCTTGCCACCAATACATTCGTCTCAATCTGTAGATGTAAATGCACCTTATAGTCACATCAGGACATTACTGTCTAGCTCAATAAATTATTCCACTGAAGTCAATGGAACTAATCTGTCAGTGGAGGCAGAGCACAAAACTCAGACAGGACGGCAGTGCATTTACTACCACAAAGTGGGAATAAATTTCTAAGCTACCTTTTAAATGCATCTCGGCAATAGTCTTCAAATACACACGCTCCCCTGCTTGTAAATGACCTGACTTACAGAAATCTAAATTTATACAAATTCTCCCATACATTTTAAAAACATTTCAAGCTAGTCATAATAATAATAAATTGCTACATAATATTAATTAATGACTGGAAGCAGTATATATTCCATTATCTTAATTATGGGCAGTTTATTGGATGATTATTCAGTGAAATGAATGAATTATATCAAGTCTGTGCAGGGGGATACGTTACCTTTAGCTATAGAAAACGGATGATTTTGGCTTATGGGGAAATGGGGTACAAGAAGGAGATAGAGAACTTATTAACATGTTGTCAGGGCAACCTGCTCTCTCTCAATGTCAGCAAGACGAAGGAGCTTGTTGATAACTTCAGGAAGCATAGTGGAGTGCATGCCCCAGTCGGCATCAATGGTGCTAAAGTGGCTGAGAGCTTCATGTTCCTTGGCATTAATATTATCAATGATCAGTTGCGGACCAACCACATTGAAGCAACAGCTAAGAAGGCACACCAACGTCTCTACTTCCTGAGGAGCCGAGGAAATTCAGCATGTCTCCAGTGAGTCTTGCAAACTTCTACATATGCATCATAGAAAGCATATTGTCAGGATGCATCACAGCTTGGTTTGGGAACAGCTCTGCCCAAGACCACAAAGAATCACAGAGAGTTTTGGGTGTTACCCAGTCCATCACACAAACCACACACTTTGCACCATGGACTGCATCTACATCGCACTGCCTGGGAAAAGCAGCCAACATAATCAAAGACTTGTCCCACACCAATCATTCCTTCTTCTCCCTGCTCCTGTTGGGCAGAAGGTGCTTGAAAACATGCACCACCAGACTCAGGAACAGCTTCTTCATCTGTTTTCAGGCTTCTGAACACTCCTTCCATAAGCTAGGGTACTGTCTGATTCACCTTTACCCCATTGTGGACAAAATACTTTGACTATGGAACTGGCGCGTTACAATGCCGAGAACTATATTCTGCACTATCTTCCCCTTTGTTTTACCTATTGTATTTGATAGGCTTGATTGTATTTATGGATATATTATCTGATTTGCTTGAATAGCATGATAAACAAATGATTTTCACTGTACCTTGGTACATGTGACAGTAATAATAAACCTAAACCTCAGTGCCTCCTACATTCACATCAAATCATCAATGCGCGTACTGGTCCCAGTACCAATCTCTGAAGTACACCATTGCTCACAGGCTTCCAATTGCAAAAACAATCTTCGATCATTGCCCTATGTTAGAGCCATAGAAATATACAGAACAGAAATTGGCCCTTCAGCTCACTACATCCATGCCACTCGTCATACCTATCTACTGAAATCCCATTTGCCCACGTTAGGTCCATAATCTTCAATGCCATGGTGATCCAAGTACTTGTCTAGATGCTTCTTGAATGTCAGGACTGTATCTCCCTTCACCATCACTTCAGGACGTACATTCCAGATGTCAACCACCCTCTGCATTAACAAATTCCCCCCCTTAGATCCCTTCTAAACTTCCTGTATATTTATTAACTTAATACTAATATTCTCTTGTCTTCAAAACCCTCACTGTACGAAGAAGATTTTACTATCTACCCTATCTATCCACCTCATATTTTTATACACTGTACCAAGGATTGAACAGGGAGAATCAGCCCAGCCTATCAAGTTGGTTTTATAACTAAAGTGCTTCAGTTCCAGCAGCATCCTGGTGAAGCTCCTCTCGGGTGCAAATACATTCCTATAGTGTGCCGACCAGAACTGCAGGTTTGTAGGTGTAATCCAGGTGTGGCCTAACCAATGTTTTATAAAGTTGCATCATGACGTCCCAGCTTTTATATTCTGAGAGTAAACATCCACATTCTTTGCAAAAAATTCCAGAAGATTAATCAAGCATGATTTCCCCTTCATAAATCCAGGCTTACTTTGACTGATCCTGTCACTGCTTTCCAAATGCGCTGCTACAACATCTTCCCCACTACCCATGTAAGGCTGACTGGTCTATAATTCCCCGATTTCTCTCTCCGTCCTTTCTTAAAAAGTGGAGTTACATTAGCTGCCCTCCAGTCCACAGGAACTGATCCAGTCGAGAGAACATTAAAAAATTATCACCAATGCATCCACGATTTCTAAGGCCACCTCCTTGAGTACTATGGAATGCAGACCATCTGGCTCTGGGGATTTATCTGCCTTCAGTCCCAACAGTTTACCTAACACCATTTCCTGACTAATGTGGATTCCCTTCAGTTCCTCCCTCCCTTGGTCCCCTAGTATTTCTGGGAAATTGTTTGCGTTTTCCTTCGTGAAGACAGAGCCAAGGTACTCGTTTAATTGTTCTGCCATTTCCTTGTTTCAATTGTTTGTACAAATGTTTCAATATAGGGGTTTGTATATTTTTCTGTGTGTTTCTATAAGAAACAGTCTGTCTCAGCGAAGGAAGCCACGATAAAGAAAGCTGCTTTAAAATAATGTCATTTTTCAAGTTAAATAGCTGTAAATAATTGTTTGTTAGTTGATATTACTGACTTTTCTCCAATGTGAACGAACTATAAGTAAGACAGATCAAAGCAAACGAAACACAGAAAATACATTTTAGGATAAAGTAGACCAAGTGGACCCATTGGGCCCACAACTCATTCGGTTGCCATTGTGATGTGGGAAAATTGTGCTTTTTTCTTTAAAATAAATGGCCAAAACGGTACATGATAGCACGACAATTTTAAGCCCACCTTACCGTTGTCCCGTGGTCTTATTGGAAGAAGTTTCATCAAAATAGGTGTTATATTTTTTTAAGTTTTATTCACATTTTAATGTTTAAATCTATCTCCGAGGGAGGAGGGGGAAGGGAGGAGAGGATAGGGGGGGGAGAGGAGAGGGGGGAAGAGGAGAGGGGGGGTGAGGAGAGGAGAGGGGGGAAGAGGAGAGGAGAGGGGGGGAGAGGAGAGGGGGGAGAGGAGAGGAGAGGGGGAGAGGAGGAAGGGGGGGAGGAGGGGGGGAGAGGAGGAAGGGGGGAGAGGAGAAGTGGGTGGGGAGAGGAGTGGGGGCTGGAGGGGGATCAGGCGCTGCGTGAATGCGGGACGGGTTTGGGCCCAGCTGGTCCGCCTGGTCTAATTAGTCTGACCTTTAACTGCTCGGTGGCGGCTCCGGGGCTGAGCGGTGAAGGAGATGCCCGTGGCTCAGAGTGGCGGCAACAGCGGCGGTGATGCTGAGCGGCAGCTGGAGGCTCAGCGGCGTCGGCAGCGATGGAGACGCCCGGGGTTTAGAGTGGCAGCGGCTGCGGTGATGGCGGGGCAAGGGCTCCGGGGCTCAGCGACACGACCGGCGTTTAGCGACGGAGACGCCCGGGGTTTAGAGGGGCAGCGGGAGCCAATATGGAGACGCCCGGGGTTTAGAATGGCGGCAGCGGTGATGGCGGGGCGGGGACCCAGGGGCTCAGTGAGGCTGCAGCGATGGAGACGCCCGGGGTTTCGGGCGGCGGAAGCGGTGATGGCGGGGCGGGGACCCCGGGGCGGAGCGGCAGCCATGATGGAGACGTCCAGGGTTTGGAGCGGCGGCGGTGACGCTCCCCCCACTTGGGCCACGGAACCAAACGGGCGTCTGGCGGGAAGTGGGATCACGAAAATGATGACCTTCCCCCCAACTGTAGGCGCTGGTATGGTGGCCATCTTAGATGAGGACCAGCCCCAACTGCGCATGCGCTGGTTTTTAAAACCTTTAAAATGTGAATAAGTTAAAAAATATAACACCAATTTCAATAAAACAACCATTTTTACCATTAAAGTAAAAATGGTAAATTTTTGACTAAGTGGGCCTAAAAATGTCGCGCTATCTTGTAAAGTTTTGGCTGAAGTCACAAACAAACAAACAAACGAGAGTTTTAGTATATAGATTACTGACAGCAATCTATATAAATTATTGATGTTGAGTTCTTATACAGAGTCCAATTGATTTGCACTTCAAAACCTCACTAATCAAATTCACCACAGCAAAAACAGTAAGGGTCTCTGTGGAATTAGTTTGGCGATAGTTTACAGCAGCAACTTTTTAGTTGTAATCAGTCTAAATGTGATTCAGGGAAACTGTAGAATGTGTCAACAAAATTTGTTTGGTCATTTTCTGTTTTGTATCAAACAAATTATTTTTACCTTGTTCTGAAAGAATTACATTGAGATTAATTGACATTTTCAGACAGTAACAAGGAAACTGTAACAGGGAATCCATTTTAATCATAATCATTATCACACTTTATTCGGCAAGTATGTTTTGCAACATACGAGGAATTTCATTTGCCATACAGTCATAAAAAGCAACAGAACACACAAAATACATTCTAACATGAACATCCACCACAGTGACTCCTCTTCATTCCTCACTGTGATGGAAGGCAAAAAATTTCAATCTCTTCCCTTCTTTGTCCTCCAGCAGTCGGGGGCCTCTGACCTTCCGTTGACGGGATGATTTTACTCCCGTAGCCGGCGGCAGGCCTTCCTCGTTGGGGTGATCAAGCTCCTGCATTGAGGGGGGTGGGGGATCTCAGCTCCCACACGCCGGGCGATCTACCCCGGGTCGAGGCTTTTTGAACTTTTTATTCATTTCTTAAATATTGAGCTCTTCAATTCAACTGGCTTTTTAAGAATTTCACATATCTTTGATGCTGCCAGAGCCAGATACCTGATGCTGAACCCCAATGTGTCAACAGATATATTCCCACAGAATATTATCAATCACATCCTGAATTTAGCTAACCTCAATCCTAACTCTGCAATTTGACGCTGCCTTCGGTCTCTCATAGTCATCAGTGAAATTTACTATGATCAACTTCTGAAAACATTTTAAAGCATTTATACAAATAATATTCAAGCACATCAGAGTAAGGAGAGAATACTAGACCATCAAAGAAGCTACCTTTCAGATAAATTATTAAATCAGGAATAGGTCTACCGTCTCAGAAGTACATGTCTGATTCAAAGGCACAATTCAGTGAAGACCAAAGAAGTTCTCAAACCCTCAAACTGGGCAAATCAACACGTCACCCTTCCAGATTCATTGGTCTTTTATCTCATTACATTGTGAAACAAACTCACTGTTGTGCCTTTAACTTATTTCATGACTACATTTAGCAGTAATCCTTTGCTCCAAAAAGTTTTGCAATGTCTTTCTTTCCCTTTCGTATGTGGGATGCTCACTTATTGATCGAGAATGATTTAAATTAGTTCATCTCTAATCATAAAAAAAGAAACAAGCACATTGAATACATACTCACCAGGCAGCTTTGTCTCTGGATAAGAGAAGTGATGTAACTGCGAGTCCTAGAAGCCTTCGCTGATAATACAGTCATTCCATAAAACAGATATCATGTCCACATTGAATTAGAAGGAAATTATGCTGGCTGGCTGTTAATTAGTGCCACAGCAGAGTGAACCTGAAATATGTTGTCCAGATCTATATTGCACCCAACAGAAGCAACTTTCAAAAGAGTTTAAAAAAAGAGGAATTAGAGATTTGCCGTTTGCTAGTTGATGTAAAAATAGTTGGACTCCAGCCAATTAATTTAGAGGAAGGAGAAAAAGTGTTCTGCACAGTAAAACTACAAGCTGGGCTCCTTCGGAAGTTTTATTGCTTAAGTTTCAATTTCAATCTAAGGCTGGTCAATGGCTCCTCCAATCAGAAGCTGAGGTTGCAAACTGTATATAGTCACGCCTTTAAACAACAGAGATTACCGCAAACTCTGACTGAATCAACAATAATCCTCATTCCTAAAAAAGATAAGGATTCTGAAGACCCTGGTTCGTATAGAGCGATAGCTCTTTTAAATACTGATCAGAAGATATTAGCGAAAATCTTAGCTCATAGATTAAGTCTAGTTATAGATAAATTGATACACCCCGATCAATCAGGCTTTATAGCCAAATGATATTCATTTTTCAATTTGAGACGCTTGTTCAATATAATATATTCAAATAGACTATTAAACGAAGATTTAGCAATCATCTCGCTAGATGCTGAAAAAGCATTTGATCAAGTAGAATGGCCCTATCTTTTCTCAGTGATGGAAACATTTCAATTAGGTGAAAATTTTTGTTCATGGGTGAAACTTTTAAATACATCCCCAACAGCTAGAATATTAACTAATCAAATGCTGTCATCCAAATTTCATTTATCTAGGGGTTGTAGACAAGGATGTCCACTATCACCGCTTCTATTTGCCCTTATTATAGAACCACTTGCTGAGAGTATTAGATCAAATTCAGATATTCACGGCTATAACAGTAAACATACAACCAATAAAATTTCTTTATATGCGGATGATGTATTAATATACATTACAAAGCCAGAAATTAGCATTTCGAATTTATTAAATCTCATAACTCAATTTGGTTCATTTTCAGGTTATAGAATTAACTGGTACAAAAGTGAAATTATGCCAATAATGGAGCATAATCCGGCCATACTTCAACAATTTCCTTTTAAAATTGCCTATGAAAAGTTTAAATATCTTGGAATTTACGTGACTAGGAAATATACTTCTTTATTTAAATTAAATTTTCCTCCTTTACTCACTAAATTACACAGAAATATCCAATTTTCGAAAACACTTCCTATATCATTAGTTGGTCGTAGTAATGCTATAAAGATGATCTTTCTCCCACAGCTACTATACTTATTTCAAGCAATTCCGATCTATCTTCCAAAAAAGTTTTTTTTTAAATTGATTCAATTGTTACTAATTTTATTTGGGACTACAAGTCTCATAGAATAAATAAAAGACATCTATGTAAGTCTAAAACTAATGGAGGAATTGCCTTATCTAACTTCTTATTTTATTATTGGGAAGTTAATATTAAAAATATAACCTGGTGGTTGGATGATTCTGATCAACAACCGGATTGGTTAAAGATGGAGAAAGAGGATTGTTTACCATTTGATATTGGTGCGATCCTCTTAGCTCCAATAAATTTAAATAAAAAAACATATGGAGGTAATCCCATTATACATAGTGTTATCCGTACCTGGAAACAATTAAATCTTACGTTAAAATTGAGTAAATTATCTGTTTTCCTGCCTATTGCGAATAACCCTTCTTTTAAACCGTCTGTCTTAGATAGAGGATTTGCTCAATGGAAAAGTTATGGAATTAAAAGGGTGGGAGATCTTTATCATAAGGGAACTTTTCTTTCTTTTCAGGATTTACAGCAGAAGTACGGATTACATGTTAATAATTATTTTAGATATTTACAACTTAGAGATTATGTAAAATTACACATGCAAGAATATAAGTTTAGAGGTCCAGAAACACTTGATGTATGCCTGAATCGACATTATAATTCAAATAAATTAATATCCTTTATTTATAATACTCTCCTGACACTGACATTCCGTCATCAGAATCTTATAGACGAGCATGGGAGGACGAATTGAATCAACTCATAATGCAAGATATATGGGATGAAAGTTTACAACATATGTTCATTAAATACTAGACATTCCTTAATACAATTTAAAATAATACATAGATTACATTATTCGAAGACGAAATTAAATAGGATTTTTCCTAGTATCTCTCCTATTTGTGATAAATGTCAATTTCAAGAAGCTAATTTAACTCATATTTTCGTAACTTGTATAAAAATGCAAAAATTCTGGTTGGAGATTTTTAAAATAGTTTCTAAAGTTATTAACAAGCAATTGGATATGGATCCAAAATTAATTATATTAGGATTATCAGAACATACTACAAACTTTACAACAAGTCAGGTACATTTTCTTGATTACAGTCTAATAACTGTGAAAAAATTAATACTTAAATTTTGGGAAAAAACAATAACCCCCACAATTAAAATGTGGACTACGGAAATGACAGAGACCCTGCATTTGGAAAAAATAAGATTTGCCTTAATTGACAAACCTGAGTTATTTTTTAAAATATGGTCTCCATTTATTGAATTTTTAGAAAAGTAAATGGGTTTGGCACAGGACTAAAATAAAAAATTTAAATTAAAAGTTGAAACTTGAGTTAAGGTTTGGATGTACAACTGTGGTTATTGTCTCCCGGATCTACTCCCTTTAATTTTTATAGTTATATCTTTTTTTTAATCCTCTTATTCTCTCTTCCCAATAGTTTATAGTTTGTTTTTTTTTGGGTTTTTTTCCTTTCTTCTTTATTTTTTATTTTCTCTCTTTAAAATTTTTTAAATTGAAGCTATGTAAGAACTCTGTAACAAATGTGTCTTTTATTTCTATTTGTACATATGCTTTTCAAATTTTTATTTTTTTTAATTAAAAAAAGAAGCTGAGGTTTAGAGATTATGACTTCTTCTATCTGCACCGATTAAAGTTTCACACAAAGGTCAGCTTCACAGAAATACAGGAATGACAAACCAGAGCAAAATGCATAATCCAATTTACCTACGAACAAAGGAACCTGTCAGTGTTGGGGAGGTAGAGCATTGCTTGGCAAAGCCCAGAAATTTGATCACATAACATGGTTTATTTCAGCATTATCTTCACAGCAAACAATTTTTCCTCAAGTGTAACATTACTGCAATAATTGAACTTGCGTAGATGACATATTTCCCCTGTCAGACACCCACATAGTGAAGTCACTCCACATGCAAAACGTACCAAGAACAATGACGGGGAAAATTCCCCATTTTTGGAGAACATTTTTCCTGCATCTAGCCTGTCCAATCCTTTAAGAATTTTATACGTTTCTATAAGATCTCCTCTCATCCTTCTAAATTCCAGTGAATACAAGCCCAGTCCACCCATTCTTTCATTATATGTCACTCCCACCATCCCGGGAATTAACCTGGTGAACCTACGCTGCACTCACTCAATAGCAATAATGTCCTTCCACAAATTAGGAGATTAAAATTGCACACAATACACCAGGTGCAGTCTCACCAGGGCCCTGTACAACTGCAGTAAGACCTCCTTGCTCCTAAACTCAAATCCTCTCGCAATGAAGGCCAACATGCATACTTTCAATGACTGATATACAAAACACCCAGGTCTCGATGTACCTCCCCTTTTCCTAATCTAACACCATTCAAATAATAATCTGCCTTCCTATTCTTGCCACCAAAGTGGATCACCTCACATTTATCCACATTATACTGCATCTGCCATGCATCTGCCCACTCAGCCAACCTATCCAAGTCACCCTGCAACCTTATAGCATTCTCCTCGCAGCTTAAACCAGCTTTGTGTCATCCGCAAACTTGGAGATATCACAATTAATCCCCTCATCTAAATCATTTAATATACAGTGCATTCAGAAAGTATTCAGACCACTTCACTTTTTCCACATTTTGTTACGTTACAGCCTTATTTTAAAATTGATTACATTCATTTTTTAATCATCCTCTACAAATAATACCTCATAATAAAATATCAAAAAAAGGTGTTTAGAAATTTTTGCAAAGTAATTAAAAAGAAATAACTGAAATATCACATTTACTTTGCAAAAATTTCTACGTGACATTTGGCATTCAGGCCAAAGAGTTCAATCTTGGTTTCATCAGACCAGAGAATTATAATTATTCTTGTTTAGGTGCCTTTTATCAAACTCCAAGCAATCTCCAAGCGGGCTGTCATGTTCCTTTTACTGAGGAGTGGCTTCCGTCTGGCAACTCTACCATAAAGGCCTGATTGATGGAGTGCTACAGATATAGTTGTCCTTCTGCAAGGTTCTCATCTCCACAGAGGAACACTGGAGCTCTGTCAGAGTGACCATCGGGTTCTTGGTCACCTCCGTGACCAAGGCTCTTCTCCCCCGATTGCTCAGTTTGGCTGGGCGGCCGGCTCTATGAAGGGTGAGCAGCCAGTTGTCGTGGTGCACGTTGGCACCAACGATTTAGGTAAAAAACGGGATGAGGTCCTACAAGGTGAATTTAGAGAGCTAGGAGATAAACTAAAAAGTAGGACCTCAAAGGTAATAATCTCTGGATTACTACCAGTGCCACGTGCTAGTCAGAGTAGGAATAGGAGGATATTTCAGATGAATACGTGGCTTGAAAAATGGTGCAAGGGGGAGGGATTCAAATTTTTAGGACATTGGAACCAGTTCTGGGAGAGGTGGGACCAGTACAAACAGGACGGTCTGCACCTGAGCTGGAATGGAACCAATGTCCTAGAGGGAGTGTTTGCTAGTGCTGTCGGGGAGGATTTAAACTAATGTGGCAGGGGGATGGGAGCAGGAGCAGAGAGACAGAGGGGTGTAAAATGAGGGTAGAAGCAACAGGTAGCAAGGTGAAAAGTAAAAGTGGTAGGCAGACAAATCCAGGGCAAAAATCAAAAAGGGCCACTTTTCAACATAATTGTATAAGGGGTAAGAGAGTTGTAAAAACAAGCCTGAAGGCTTTGTGTCTCAATAAGGCTGTAACGTAACAAAATGTGTAAAAAGTGAAGGGGTCTGAGTACTTTCTGAATGCACTGTATATTGTAAATAACTGGGGTCCCAGCACCGAGCCTTGCGGCACCCCACTAGTCATTGCCTGTCATTCTGAAAAGGACCCGTTAATTCCTACTCTTTGCTTCCTGTCTGCCAACCAGTTCTCTAACCAAGTAGTAGACACAAAATAGGAGTAATTCAGCAGGACAGTCAGCATCTCTGGAGAGAAGAGGTTCTCTATCCATGTCAATACCCTACCCCCAATACCATGTGCTCTAATTTTGCACACTTGTGTGAGACCTTGTCAAAGGCTTTTTCAAAGTGCAGATACACCACATCCACTGGCTCTCCCTTATCTATTTTACTTGTTACATCCTCCAAAAATTCCATAAGATTAGTCAAACATGATTTCCCCTTCATAAATCCATGCTGACTTTGACCAATCCTGTCACTACTTTCCAAATGCGCTGCTATAACATCTTTAACAATCAACTTCAGCATCTTTCTCACTACTGATGTAAGGCTAAATGGCCTATAATTCCCCATTTTCTCTCACTCCTTTCTTAAAAAGTGGAGTTACATTGGCTACCCTCCAGTCCACAGGAACTGATCCAGAGTCGAGAGAACATTAAAAAATGATCACCAATGCATCCACAATTTCTAAGGCCACCTCCTTGAGTACTCTGGGATGCAGACCACCAGGCCCTGGGGATTTATCTGCCTTCAGTCCTAACCTAACACCATTTCCTGACTAATGTGGATCCCCTTCAGTTCCTCCCTCCCACAAGATCCTCAGTCCACTAGTATTTCTGGGAAATTGTTTGTGTTTTCCTAAGTGATGACAGAGCCAAAGTACTTGTTTAATTGTTCTGCCATTTCTTTGTTTCAATTGTTAGTGCAAATGTTTCAATATAGGGGTTTGTATATTTTGCTGTGTGTTTCTATAAGAAACAGTCTGTCTCAGCAAAGAATGATGCTTTAAAAATGTCAGTCATTTTTCAAGTTAAATAGCTGTAAATAATTGTTTGTTAGTTGATATTACTGACTTTTCTCCAATGTGAACGAGCTATGATAAGTAAGACAGATCGAAGCAAATCAACTTCCAGAAAATAAATTTCATGATAAATTACTGACAGCAATCTATATAAATTATTGATAAATGTTGAGTTCTTATAAAGAGTCCAATTGATTTGCACTTCAAAACCTCACTAATCACAAATTCAGCACAGCAAAAACAGTAATGGTCTCTGTGGAATTAGTTTGGCAATAGTTTACAGCAGCAACTTTTTAGTTATAATCAGTCCAAATGTGATTCAGGAAAACTGCAGAATGTGTCAACAAAATTTGTTTGGGAATTTTCTGTTTTCTATCAAATAAATTATTTTTACCCTGTTATGAAGGAATTACATTGAAATCAATTGACATTTTCAAATAGTAACAAGGAAACTGTAACAGGGAATCCATTTTTATTCATTTCTTAAATATTGAGATTTTCAATTCAACTGGCTTATTAAGTATTTCACATATCTTTGATGCTGCCAGAGCCAGAAAACTGATGCTGAACCCTAATGTGTCAACAGATATATTTCCACAGAATATTATCAAGAAAACTAATGGCATGTTGATTTTGGATGGTTTTGGCTTATGGGGAAATGGAGTACAAGAAGGAGATAGAGAACTTATTAACATGTTGTCAGGGCAACCTGCTCTCTCTCAATGTCAGCAAGACGAAGGAGCTTGTTGATAACTTCAGGAAGCATAGTGGAGTGCATGCCCCAGTCGGCATCAATGGTGCTAAAGTGGCTGAGAGCTTCATGTTCCTTGGCATTAATATTATCAATGATCAGTTGCGGACCAACCACATTGAAGCAACAGCTAAGAAGGCACACCAACGTCTCTACTTCCTGAGGAGCCGAGGAAATTCAGCATGTCTCCAGTGAGTCTTGCAAACTTCTACATATGCATCATAGAAAGCATATTGTCAGGATGCATCACAGCTTGGTTTGGGAACAGCTCTGCCCAAGACCACAAAGAATCACAGAGAGTTTTGGGTGTTACCCAGTCCATCACACAAACCACACACTTTGCACCATGGACTGCATCTACATCGCACTGCCTGGGAAAAGCAGCCAACATAATCAAAGACTTGTCCCACACCAATCATTCCTTCTTCTCCCTGCTCCTGTTGGGCAGAAGGTGCTTGAAAACATGCACCACCAGACTCAGGAACAGCTTCTTCATCTGTTTTCAGGCTTCTGAACACTCCTTCCATAAGCTAGGGTACTGTCTGATTCACCTTTACCCCATTGTGGACAAAATACTTTGACTATGGAACTGGCGCGTTACAATGCCGAGAACTATATTCTGCACTATCTTCCCCTTTGTTTTACCTATTGTATTTGATAGGCTTGATTGTATTTATGGATATATTATCTGATTTGCTTGAATAGCATGATAAACAAATGATTTTCACTGTACCTTGGTACATGTGACAGTAATAATAAACCTAAACCTCAGTGCCTCCTACATTCACATCAAATCATCAATGCGCGTACTGGTCCCAGTACCAATCTCTGAAGTACACCATTGCTCACAGGCTTCCAATTGCAAAAACAATCTTCGATCATTGCCCTATGTTAGAGCCATAGAAATATACAGAACAGAAATTGGCCCTTCAGCTCACTACATCCATGCCACTCGTCATACCTATCTACTGAAATCCCATTTGCCCACGTTAGGTCCATAATCTTCAATGCCATGGTGATCCAAGTACTTGTCTAGATGCTTCTTGAATGTCAGGACTGTATCTCCCTTCACCATCACTTCAGGACGTACATTCCAGATGTCAACCACCCTCTGCATTAACAAATTCCCCCCCTTAGATCCCTTCTAAACTTCCTGTATATTTATTAACTTAATACTAATATTCTCTTGTCTTCAAAACCCTCACTGTACGAAGAAGATTTTACTATCTACCCTATCTATCCACCTCATATTTTTATACACTGTACCAAGGATTGAACAGGGAGAATCAGCCCAGCCTATCAAGTTGGTTTTATAACTAAAGTGCTTCAGTTCCAGCAGCATCCTGGTGAAGCTCCTCTCGGGTGCAAATACATTCCTATAGTGTGCCGACCAGAACTGCAGGTTTGTAGGTGTAATCCAGGTGTGGCCTAACCAATGTTTTATAAAGTTGCATCATGACGTCCCAGCTTTTATATTCTGAGAGTAAACATCCACATTCTTTGCAAAAAATTCCAGAAGATTAATCAAGCATGATTTCCCCTTCATAAATCCAGGCTTACTTTGACTGATCCTGTCACTGCTTTCCAAATGCGCTGCTACAACATCTTCCCCACTACCCATGTAAGGCTGACTGGTCTATAATTCCCCGATTTCTCTCTCCGTCCTTTCTTAAAAAGTGGAGTTACATTAGCTGCCCTCCAGTCCACAGGAACTGATCCAGTCGAGAGAACATTAAAAAATTATCACCAATGCATCCACGATTTCTAAGGCCACCTCCTTGAGTACTATGGGATGCAGACCATCTGGCTCTGGGGATTTATCTGCCTTCAGTCCCAACAGTTTACCTAACACCATTTCCTGACTAATGTGGATTCCCTTCAGTTCCTCCCTCCCTTGGTCCCCTAGTATTTCTGGGAAATTGTTTGTGTTTTCCTTCGTGAAGACAGAGCCAAAGTACTCGGTTAATTGTTCTGCCATTTCCTTGTTTCAATTGTTTGTACAAATGTTTCAATATAGGGGTTTGTATATTTTTCTGTGTGTTTCTATAAGAAACAGTCTGTCTCAGCGAAGGAAGCCACGATAAAGAAAGCTGCTTTAAAATAATGTCATTTTTCAAGTTAAATAGCTGTAAATAATTGTTTGTTAGTTGATATTACTGACTTTTCTCCAATGTGAACGAACTATAAGTAAGACAGATCAAAGCAAACGAAACACAGAAAATACATTTTAGGATAAAGTAGACCAAGTGGACCCGTTGGGCCCACAACTCATTGGGTTGCCATTGTGATGTGGGAAAATTGTGCTTTTTTCTTTAAAATAAATGGCCAAAACGGTACATGATAGCACGACAATTTTAAGCCCACCTTACCGTTGTCCCGTGGTCTTATTGGAAGAAGTTTCATCAAAATAGGTGTTATATTTTTTTAAGTTTTATTCACATTTTAATGTTTAAATCTATCTCCGAGGGAGGAGGGGGAAGGGAGGAGAGGATAGGGGGGGGAGAGGAGAGGGGGGAAGAGGAGAGGGGGGGTGAGGAGAGGAGAGGGGGGAAGAGGAGAGGAGAGGGGGGGAGAGGAGAGGGGGGGGAGAGGAGAGGAGAGGGGGAGAGGAGGAAGGGGGGGAGGAGGGGGGGAGAGGAGGAAGGGGGGAGAGGAGAAGTGGGTGGGGAGAGGAGTGGGGGCTGGAGGGGGATCAGGCACTGCGTGAATGCGGGACGGGTTTGGGCCCAGCTGGTCCGCCTGGTCTAGTTAGTCTGACCTTTAACTGCTCGGTGGCGGCTCCGGGGCTGAGCGGTGAAGGAGATGCCCGTGGCTCAGAGTGGCGGCAACAGCGGCGGTGATGCTGAGCGGCAGCTGGAGGCTCAGCGGCGTCGGCAGCGATGGAGACGCCCGGGGTTTAGAGTGGCAGCGGCTGCGGTGATGGCGGGGCAAGGGCTCCGGGGCTCAGCGACACGACCGGCGTTTAGCGACGGAGACGCCCGGGGTTTAGAGGGGCAGCGGGAGCCAATATGGAGACGCCCGGGGTTTAGAATGGCGGCAGCGGTGATGGCGGGGCGGGGACCCAGGGGCTCAGTGAGGCTGCAGCGATGGAGACGCCCGGGGTTTCGGGCGGCGGAAGCGGTGATGGCGGGGCGGGGACCCCGGGGCGGAGCGGCAGCCATGATGGAGACGTCCAGGGTTTGGAGCGGCGGCGGTGACGCTCCCCCCACTTGGGCCACGGAACCAAACGGGCGTCTGGCGGGAAGTGGGATCACGAAAATGATGACCTTCCCCCCAACTGTAGGCGCTGGTATGGTGGCCATCTTAGATGAGGACCAGCCCCAACTGCGCATGCGCTGGTTTTTAAAACCTTTAAAATGTGAATAAGTTAAAAAATATAACACCAATTTCAATAAAACAACCATTTTTACCATTAAAGTAAAAATGGTAAATTTTTGACTAAGTGGGCCTAAAAATGTCGCGCTATCTTGTACAGTTTTGGCTGAAGTCACAAACAAACAAACAAACGAGAGTTTTAGTATATAGATTACTGACAGCAATCTATATAAATTATTGATGTTGAGTTCTTATACAGAGTCCAATTGATTTGCACTTCAAAACCTCACTAATCAAATTCACCACAGCAAAAACAGTAAGGGTCTCTGTGGAATTAGTTTTGTGATAGTTTACAGCAGCAACTTTTTAGTTGTAATCAGTCTAAATGTGATTCAGGGAAACTGTAGAATGTGTCAACAAAATTTGTTTGGTCATTTTCTGTTTTGTATCAAACAAATTATTTTTACCTTGTTCTGAAAGAATTACATTGAGATTAATTGACATTTTCAGACAGTAACAAGGAAACTGTAACAGGGAATCCATTTTAATCATAATCATTATCACACTTTATTCGGCAAGTATGTTTTGCAACATACGAGGAATTTCATTTGCCATACAGTCATAAAAAGCAACAGAACACACAAAATACATTTTAACATGAACATCCACCACAGTGACTCCTCTGCATTCCTCACTGTGATGGAAGGCAAAAAATTTCAATCTCTTCCCTTCTTTGTCCTCCAGCAGTCGGGGGCCTCTGACCTTCCGTTGACGGGATGATTTTACTCCCGTAGCCGGCGGCAGGCCTTCCTCGTTGGGGTGATCAAGCTCCTGCATTGAGGGGGGTGGGGGATCTCAGCTCCCACACGCCGGGCGATCTACCCCGGGTCGAGGCTTTTTGAACTTTTTATTCATTTCTTAAATATTGAGCTCTTCAATTCAACTGGCTTTTTAAGAATTTCACATATCTTTGATGCTGCCAGAGCCAGATACCTGATGCTGAACCCCAATGTGTCAACAGATATATTCCCACAGAATATTATCAATCACATCCTGAATTTAGCTAACCTCAATCCTAACTGCAATTTGACGCTGCCTTCGGTCTCTCATAGTCATCAGTGAAATTTACTATGATCAACTTCTGAAAACATTTTAAAGCATTTATACAAATAATATTCAAGCACATCAGAGTAAGGAGAGAATACTAGACCTTCAAAGAAGCTACCTTTCAGATAAATTATTAAATCAGGAATAGGTCTACCGTCTCAGAAGTACATGTCTGATTCAAAGGCACAATTCAGTGAAGACCAAAGAAGTTCTCAAACCCTCAAACTGGGCAAATCAACACGTCACCCTTCCAGATTCATTGGTCTTTTATCTCATTACATTGTGAAACAAACTCACTGTTGTGCCTTTAACTTATTTCATGACTACATTTAGCAGTAATCCTTTGCTCCAAAAAGTTTTGCAATGTCTTTCTTTCCCTTTCGTATGTGGGATGCTCACTTATTGATCGAGAATGATTTAAATTAGTTCATCTCTAATCATAAAAAAAGAAACAAGCACATTGAATACATACTCACCAGGCAGCTTTGTCTCTGGATAAGAGAAGTGATGTAACTGCGAGTCCTAGAAGCCTTCGCTGATAATACAGTCATTCCATAAAACAGATATCATGTCCACATTGAATTAGAAGGAAATTATGCTGGCTGGCTGTTAATTAGTTCCACAGCAGAGTGAACCTGAAATATGTTGTCCAGATCTATATTGCACCCAACAGAAGCAACTTTCAAAAGAGTTTAAAAAAAGAGGAATTAGAGATTTGCCGTTTGCTAGTTGATGTAAAAATAGTTGGACTCCAGCCAATTAATTTAGAGGAAGGAGAAAAAGTGTTCTGCACAGTAAAACTACAAGCTGGGCTCCTTCGGAAGTTTTATTGCTTAAGTTTCAATTTCAATCTAAGGCTGGTCAATGGCTCCTCCAATCAGAAGCTGAGGTTGCAAACTGTATATAGTCACGCCTTTAAACAACAGAGATTACCGCAAACTCTGACTGAATCAACAATAATCCTCATTCCTAAAAAAGATAAGGATTCTGAAGACCCTGGTTCGTATAGAGCGATAGCTCTTTTAAATACTGATCAGAAGATATTAGCGAAAATCTTAGCTCATAGATTAAGTCTAGTTATAGATAAATTGATACACCCCGATCAATCAGGCTTTATAGCCAAATGATATTCATTTTTCAATTTGAGACGCTTGTTCAATATAATATATTCAAATAGACTATTAAACGAAGATTTAGCAATCATCTCGCTAGATGCTGAAAAAGCATTTGATCAAGTAGAATGGCCCTATCTTTTCTCAGTGATGGAAACATTTCAATTAGGTGAAAATTTTTGTTCATGGGTGAAACTTTTAAATACATCCCCAACAGCTAGAATATTAACTAATCAAATGCTGTCATCCAAATTTCATTTATCTAGGGGTTGTAGACAAGGATGTCCACTATCACCGCTTCTATTTGCCCTTATTATAGAACCACTTGCTGAGAGTATTAGATCAAATTCAGATATTCACGGCTATAACAGTAAACATACAACCAATAAAATTTCTTTATATGCGGATGATGTATTAATATACATTACAAAGCCAGAAATTAGCATTTCGAATTTATTAAATCTCATAACTCAATTTGGTTCATTTTCAGGTTATAGAATTAACTGGTACAAAAGTGAAATTATGCCAATAATGGAGCATAATGGAGCATAATCCGGCTTTCTCCCACAGCTACTATACTTATTTCAAGCAATTCCGATCTATCTTCCAAAAAAGTTTTTTTTTTAAATTGATTCAATTGTTACTAATTTTATTTGGGACTACAAGACTAATAGAATAAATAAAAGACATCTATGTAAGTCTAAAACTAATGGAGGAATTGCCTTATCTAACTTCTTATTTTATTATTGGGCGGTTAATATTAAAAATATAACCTGGTGGTTGGATGATTCTGATCAACAACCGGATTGGTTAAAGATGGAGAAAGAGGATTGTTTACCATTTGATATTGGTGCGATCCTCTTAGCTCCAATAAATTTAAATAAAAAAACATATGGAGGTAATCCCATTATACATAGTGTTATCCGTACCTGGAAACAATTAAATCTTACGTTAAAATTGAGTAAATTATCTGTTTTCCTTCCTATTGCGAATAACCCTTCTTTTAAACCGTCTGTCTTAGATAGAGGATTTGCTCAATGGAAAAGTTATGGAATTAAAAGGGTGGGAGACCTTTATCATAAGGGAACTTTTCTTTCTTTTCAGGATTTACAGCAGAAGTACGGATTACATGTTAATAATTATTTTAGATATTTACAACTTAGAGATTATGTAAAATTACACATGCAAGAATATAAGTTTAGAGGTCCAGAAACACTTGATGTATGCCTGAATCGACATTATAATTCAAATAAATTAATATCCTTTATTTATAATACTCTCCTGACACTGACATTCCGTCATCAGAATCTTATAGACGAGCATGGGAGGACGAATTGAATCAACTCATAATGCAAGATATATGGGATGAAAGTTTACAACATAATACACCAATGTTCATTAAATACTAGACATTCCTTAATACAATTTAAAATAATACATAGATTACATTATTCGAAGACGAAATTAAATAGGATTTTTCCTAGTATCTCTCCTATTTGTGATAAATGTCAATTTCAAGAAGCTAATTTAACTCATATTTTCGTAACTTGTATAAAAATGCAAAAATTCTGGTTGGAGATTTTTAAAATAGTTTCTAAAGTTATTAACAAGCAATTGGATATGGATCCAAAATTAATTATATTAGGATTATCAGAACATACTACAAACTTTACAACAAGTCAGGTACATTTTCTTGATTACAGTCTAATAACTGTGAAAAAATTAATACTTAAATTTTGGGAAAAAACAATAACCCCCACAATTAAAATGTGGACTACGGAAATGACAGAGACCCTGCATTTGGAAAAAATAAGATTTGCCTTAATTGACAAACCTGAGTTATTTTTTAAAATATGGTCTCCATTTATTGAATTTTTAGAAAAGTAAATGGGTTTGGCACAGGACTAAAATAAAAAATTTAAATTAAAAGTTGAAACTTGAGTTAAGGGTTGGAACTGTGGTTATTGTCTCCCGGATCTACTCCCTTTAATTTTTATAGTTATATCTTTTTTTTAATCCTCTTATTCTCTCTTCACAATAGTTTATAGTTTGTTTTTTTTGGGGTTTTTTTCCTTTCTTCTTTATTTTTTATTTTCTCTCTTTAAAATTTTTTAAATTGAAGCTATGTAAGAACTCTGTAACAAATGTGTCTTTTATTTCTATTTGTACATATGCTTTTCAAATTTTTATTTTTTTTAATTAAAAAAAGAAGCTGAGGTTTAGAGATTATGACTTCTATCTGCACCGATTAAAGTTTCACACAAAGATCAGCTTCACAGAAATACAGGAATGACAAACCAGAGCAAAATGCATAATCCAATTTACCTACGAACAAAGGAACCTGTCAGTGTTGGGGAGGTAGAGCATTGCTTGGCAAAGCCCAGAAATTTGATCACATAACATGGTTTATTTCAGCATTATCTTCACAGCAAACAATTTTTCCTCAAGTGTAACATTACTGCAATAATTGAACTTGCGTAGATGACATATTTCCCCTGTCAGACACCCACATAGTGAAGTCACTCCACATGCAAAACGTACCAAGAACAATGACGGGGAAAATTCCCCATTTTTGGAGAACATTTTTCCTGCATCTAGCCTGTCCAATCCTTTAAGAATTTTATACGTTTCTATAAGATCTCCTCTCATCCTTCTAAATTCCAGTGAATACAAGCCCAGTCCACCCATTCTTTCATTATATGTCACTCCCACCATCCCGGGAATTAACCTGGTGAACCTACGCTGCACTCACTCAATAGCAATAATGTCCTTCCACAAATTAGGAGATTAAAATTGCACACAATACACCAGGTGCAGTCTCACCAGGGCCCTGTACAACTGCAGTAAGACCTCCTTGCTCCTAAACTCAAATCCTCTCGCAATGAAGGCCTACATGCATACTTTCAATGACTGATATACAAAACACCCAGGTCTCGATGTACCTCCCCTTTTCCTAATCTAACACCATTCAAATAATAATCTGCCTTCCTATTCACCTCACATTTATCCACATTATACTGCATCTGCCATGCATCTGCCCACTCAGCCAACCTATCCAAGTCACCCTGCAATCTTATAGCATTCTCCTCGCAGCTTAAACCAGCTTTGTGTCATCCGCAAACTTGGAGATATCACAATTAATCCCCTCATCTAAATCATTTAATATACAGTGCATTCAGAAAGTATTCAGACCACTTCACTTTTTCCACATTTTGTTACGTTACAGCCTTATTTTAAAATTGATTACATTCATTTTTTAATCATCCTCTACAAATAATACCTCATAATAAAATATCAAAAAAAGGTGTTTAGAAATTTTTGCAAAGTAATTAAAAAGAAATAACTGAAATATCACATTTACTTTACAAAAATTTCTACGTGACATTTGGCATTCAGGCCAAAGAGTTCAATCTTGGTTTCATCAGACCAGAGAATTATAATTATTCTTGTTTAGGTGCCTTTTATCAAACTCCAAGCGGGCTGTCATGTTCCTTTTACTGAGGAGTGGCTTCCGTCTGGCAACTCTACCATAAAGGCCTGATTGATGGAGTGCTACAGATATAGTTGTCCTTCTGCAAGGTTCTCATCTCCACAGAGGAACACTGGAGCTCTGTCAGAGTGACCATCGGGTTCTTGGTCACCTCCGTGACCAAGGCTCTTCTCCCCCGATTGCTCAGTTTGGCTGGGCGGCCGGCTCTATGAAGGGTGAGCAGCCAGTTGTCGTGGTGCACGTTGGCACCAACGATTTAGGTAAAAAACGGGATGAGGTCCTACAAGGTGAATTTAGAGAGCTAGGAGATAAACTAAAAAGTAGGACCTCAAAGGTAATAATCTCTGGATTACTACCAGTGCCACGTGCTAGTCAGAGTAGGAATAGGAGGATATTTCAGATGAATACGTGGCTTGAAAAATGGTGCAAGGGGGAGGGATTCAAATTTTTAGGACATTGGAACCAGTTCTGGGAGAGGTGGGACCAGTACAAACAGGACGGTCTGCACCTGAGCTGGAATGGAACCAATGTCCTAGGGGGAGTGTTTGCTAGTGCTGTCGGGGAGGATTTAAACTAATGTGGCAGGGGGATGGGAGCAGGAGCAGAGAGACAGAGGGGTGTAAAATGAGGGTAGAAGCAACAGGTAGCAAGGTGAAAAGTAAAAGTGGTAGGCAGACAAATCCAGGGCAAAAATCAAAAAGGGCCACTTTTCAACATAATTGTATAAGGGGTAAGAGAGTTGTAAAAACAAGCCTGAAGGCTTTGTGTCTCAATAAGGCTGTAACGTAACAAAATGTGTAAAAAGTGAAGGGGTCTGAGTACTTTCTGAATGCACTGTATATTGTAAATAACTGGGGTCCCAGCACCGAGCCTTGCGGCACCCCACTAGTCATTGCCTGTCATTCTGAAAAGGACCCGTTAATTCCTACTCTTTGCTTCCTGTCTGCCAACCAGTTCTCTAACCAAGTAGTAGACACAAAATAGGAGTAATTCAGCAGGACAGTCAGCATCTCTGGAGAGAAGAGGTTCTCTATCCATGTCAATACCCTACCCCCAATACCATGTGCTCTAATTTTGCACACTTGTGTGAGACCTTGTCAAAGGCTTTTTCAAAGTGCAGATACACCACATCCACTGGCTCTCCCTTATCTATTTTACTTGTTACATCCTCCAAAAATTCCATAAGATTAGTCAAACATGATTTCCCCTTCATAAATCCATGCTGACTTTGACCAATCCTGTCACTACTTTCCAAATGCGCTGCTATAACATCTTTAACAATCAACTTCAGCATCTTTCTCACTACTGATGTAAGGCTAAATGGCCTATAATTCCCCATTTTCTCTCACTCCTTTCTTAAAAAGTGGAGTTACATTGGCTACCCTCCAGTCCACAGGAACTGATCCAGAGTCGAGAGAACATTAAAAAATGATCACCAATGCATCCACAATTTCTAAGGCCACCTCCTTGAGTACTCTGGGATGCAGACCACCAGGCCCTGGGGATTTATCTGCCTTCAGTCCTAACCTAACACCATTTCCTGACTAATGTGGATCCCCTTCAGTTCCTCCCTCCCACAAGATCCTCAGTCCACTAGTATTTCTGGGAAATTGTTTGTGTTTTCCTAAGTGATGACAGAGCCAAAGTACTTGTTTAATTGTTCTGCCATTTCTTTGTTTCAATTGTTAGTGCAAATGTTTCAATATAGGGGTTTGTATATTTTGCTGTGTGTTTCTATAAGAAACAGTCTGTCTCAGCAAAGAATGATGCTTTAAAAATGTCAGTCATTTTTCAAGTTAAATAGCTGTAAATAATTGTTTGTTAGTTGATATTACTGACTTTTCTCCAATGTGAACGAGCTATGATAAGTAAGACAGATCGAAGCAAATCAACTTCCAGAAAATAAATTTCATGATAAATTACTGACAGCAATCTATATAAATTATTGATAAATGTTGAGTTCTTATACAGAGTCCAATTGATTTGCACTTCAAAACCTCACTAATCACAAATTCAGCACAGCAAAAACAGTAATGGTCTCTGTGGAATTAGTTTGGCAATAGTTTACAGCAGCAACTTTTTAGTTATAATCAGTCCAAATGTGATTCAGGAAAACTGCAGAATGTGTCAACAAAATTTGTTTGGGAATTTTCTGTTTTCTATCAAATAAATTATTTTTACCCTGTTATGAAGGAATTACATTGAAATCAATTGAAATTTTCAAATAGTAACAAGGAAACTGTAACAGGGAATCCATTTTTATTCATTTCTTAAATATTGAGATTTTCAATTCAACTGGCTTATTAAGTATTTCACATATCTTTGATGCTGCCAGAGCCAGAAAACTGATGCTGAACCCTAATGTGTCAACAGATATATTTCCACAGAATATTATCAAGAAAACTAATGGCATGTTGGTCTTCATAACAAGAGGAGTTGAGAGTAGGAGCAAAGAGGTCCTACTGCGGTTGTGCAGGGCCCTAGTGAGACCACACCTGGAGTATTGTGTGCAGTTTTCGTCTCCAAATTTGAGGAAGGCCATTTGGAGTGCAGTGTGGGTTCACGAGGTTAGTTCCCAGAATGGCGGGACTGTCATATGTTGAAAGAATGGAGCGACTAGGCTTGCATACACTGGAATTTAGGATGAGAGGGGATCTTATTGAAACATATAAGATTACTAAGGGATTGGACATGCTAGAGGCAGGATACATGTTCCTGATGTTGGGGGAGTCCAGAACCAGGGGCCACAGTTTAAGAATAAGGGGTAGGCCATTTAGAACGGAGATGAAGAAAAGCTTTTTCACCCAGTGATTTGTGAATTTGTGGAATTCTCTGCCTCAGAAGGCAGTGGAGGCCAATTCACTGGATGAATTTAAAAGAGAGTTAGATAGAGCTCGAGGGGCTAGCGGAATCAAGGGATAAGCACAAGTTACTGATTGTGGATGATCAGCCATGACCACAATGAATGGTGGTGCTAGCTCAAAGGGCCAAATGGCTTCCTCCAGCACCTATTTTCTATGTTTCTATGACATGATATCTGTTTTATGGAATTACAGTATTATCAGCGAAGGCTTCTCGGACTCGCAGTTACATCACATCTTTTCAAGAGACAAAGCTGCCTGGTGAATGTGGTATTCAATGCCCTTGTTCCTTTTTTTATGATTGGAGAGGAACTCATTTAAATCATTCTCGATCAATACGTGAGCGTCCCACATACGAAAGGGAAAGAAAGGCATTGTAAAACCTTTTGTGGTCATGAAATGAGTTAAAGATCCTCCTCAAAGTTTTAGCATAAGAAGAACGTTTCCAATTGCAAAAAAAGAAATCTGGGTTCACTGCTGGTAGGATGTAACATACATGAAGTTGGTTCACAATTCTGAAGCTCCAACTGGTTACTGTGATTAAATGAAAGGCTGTTGCCATAACAATTAAGATACCATCAATCTTGAAGCTTCCAATACAAGCAGATGGCATAATCTTATGATGAAGATTTTTCAGAACACATCCATCACAAAGGTGGCCGTGGCAAATAAAGAATAAATAGTTTGAGTCGTAATTTATCAAGATTCAGCATTTTGCTAAATACTCTATCGAGCTTCTACAGGTGTATGGTGGAGAGTTTACTGACTGGTTCCATCATGGCCTGATTCGGTAACTTGAATGCATGAGAAAGAAGGAGGCTGTGAAAAATGGAGGGCACGATCCAGTCCAATTCAGGTCTCGAAGTGAGCGCTGTCTCAAGAAGGCAGTTAATGTCATCAAAGACCCACATCACCCTGGCCACATTCTCATCTTGTTGCTACCATCAGGAAGACGGCGCAGGAGCCTGAAAACCATTGCTTCCACGTTCAAGTACAGCTTCTTCCCATCACCATAAGGTTCTTTAACCACCATGCACAATCCTAACCATAACCCTACCTCAGCAATAAACTAAGGTGGATTTTATGTAAGATTGCACCACAAAATTTGACTTGCACTATTTTGGTTTTGTTATGTTCCATAACTGACAATTTATTGTATTATTATTTATTGGATATTTATTCTTTGTATTGTTGCAATAATGTGCCTGTAAAGCTGGACAAGTAGAAATTTCATTGTTCCAGTCCTGATCCATATGACAATTAAACACTTTTGCCTGTAGACTCTTGAATAAATCTGTAATGTGTAAACAATAACCTTTAGCTCGTGAACCATCCCATGCCATCTTCCACTTTCTGGAGAAAATCAGGATAACGGAAACTGTTGCTATTCTAAAAATGACAGCTACTGACAGCAATATTTCAGAAGTTAGAACACAGAGAATACCCAAGAAAATCTGACAGAATTAATTGCGTAAATTTTCTTTTATCTTAGGTGTGGTGATGTCTGCCTTAGATCTTCAGTTCTGCTCAAGGGAGTGCAGCATATTATGTAGGCAGACAATGATCTGCAAGCTACAGGAATGGAGTTGCATAAATCAAAAACAAATTTGCGGATGTGGGAAATCAGAAATAAAAGCAGAAAATATGAGGAAAAGGTCAGCACATCAGGCCACATCAGTGGAATAAAAAAAAGGTGTCAGGATTAGGACCCTTCATCAGAACTAAGAAATTATGGAGTTGGTTTGCATTCCCAGATAAGATGAACGAGTAAGGAGGGAGTAAGGAAAGAGGTACTGACAGACTAAGTGGATGACCATGGGATTATTTATTAAAAGCAAGGAGGTGGAAACTTGTGAAAATTCAACAAGACTTTCAGAAGTACATCCGGTCGTTAAATGTGTAAACATTAACAAATTACATTTACATTGGCATCATCTGGACTTAATTTCTGTCCCACCCAACACAATTGTAAGAATGGTGCAAACAATTTATACTTTAAAAAGCCTTACTCCTTTCCGTCTTTTGTCTGGGATGGTTGCTTGATGAAAATATACAAATTTTTAAGGTTTTAACCCTCACCTAAAAAAGTGTGCTCGTCAAGTAGTAATTGGGATGTTACAAAAGGAGAGAAGAGTTGGAGGTATATAAAGATCACGTGAAAGTTGAAGCCAATCGGTAGCGGCACGGTAGCGCAGCGGTAGAGTTGCTGCTTTACAGCGAATGCAGCGCCGGAGACTCAGGTTCGATCCTGACTACGGGTGCTGCACTGTAAGGAGTTCTCCCCGTGACCTGCGTGGGTTTTCTCCCACACTCCAAAGACGTACAGGTATGTAGGTTAATTGGCTGGGTAAATGTAAAAATTGTCCCTAGTGGGTGTAGGATAGTGTTAATGTACGGGGATCGCTGGGCGGCACGGACTTGGTGGGCCGAAAAGGCCTGTTTCCGGCTGTATATATATGATATGATATGATAATCGAACCCCCCTCAGCTGTATCCACCACCTGGTTTCTCCCACCTCACTTTTCCAGCATTCTCCCTGCAACTACACTCAATATAGTTTCAAACGCGAGACCAAACATAGACTGGGCAATCGTTTCGCTGAACACTTTTGCTCACTCCACCTGAGCCTACCTCATCTCCCGATTGCCAGACACTTTAACTCCCATTCCCATTCTCACAATGACCTTTCTGTCCTGGGCCTTCTACATTGTCAGAGTGAGGCCAACCACAAATTGGAGGAACAGCACCTCATATTTTGCCTGAGCAGCTTACAACGCAGTGGTATGAAATTTGATTTCTCTAACTTCAAGTAACCCCTGCATCCCCGTTCTCTCCGCCCTCCCCCACCCTAGTTATTGTACTAGTTTCTTTGTCGTCTTGGTGAGTTGCATTGCCTGTAACTCGTTTTCACCAAGCCCACAGCTCACAATGGCTGTTTCCTTTATCATTTTTTTTTTCACACATCTTTCATTCATTTGTTCTACATCTCTCTATATCACTCCCTTTTCCCTGACTCTCAGTTTGAAGAAGGGTCTCGACCCGAAACATCACCTATTCCTTTTCTCCACAGATGCTGTCTGACCTGCTGGCCTACTCCAGCTTTTTTTGTCTATCTTTGGTTTATTCTAGCATCTGCAGTTCTTTCCTACGCCTTCCACCATCACCCTCTGCTTCCTTTCATGAAGCCAATCCTATATCCAATTAGCTAGCTCTACAGGGATCCCATATGATCTAACTTTCTGGTGCAGCCTTTAAATGCGAAATGTTATCAAAGGTTCTGCTGAAGTCTATATAGATTATGTATATCTTGAATGGTGAACCTTCTTGGTAACCTCTTCAAAAAAAACTCATTCAAATTCTTGAGACATGATCTGCCACGTGCAAAAGCATGTGAACGATCCATAATCAACCCGTCCATCCAAATGCATGTTCATCATAATCCTCAGAATCCTCTCCAGTAACTTTTCTACCACAGATTTTAGGCTTCAATGATTGTATGACTCTCAATGACAAATTGTATGACAAATCAAAAAAATCATGAAATGACACAGCAAAGCTATCTATTCAGCCATTTGGCTTTCTCTCTGATTAAAACCCCTCGTTTGCTCTTTATATATTGTCCCATTACTTCATTCCCTTCAAGTAGTTATCTAGTTCTCTTTTGAATGTTACCTTTGAATCTCTTTTCACCACATTTCATACAAATTTTTCCAAATGATAAACTTGCAGTTTAAATAAAAAGTCCCCTGAAGAATATAAGAACAAAAGAAATATGAGCAGGAATATCCTTTCTGCCCCCTTCAGCCTGATTCAAACTTCATTAAAATCATGATTGATTTTCCGCCATAGCACAATTTTTCAGCACTTTCCCCAGAACCTGTGATTCCCTTCATGTCCAGTAATCTATTGAACTGTCTTTTGAATGAACATAATGACCGAATCTACCACTCTGCGGTAGGGAATTTCTGAATGAAGGCTTTTCTTCTCATCTCATTACAAATCGAGCTGCCAATTATTCTAAAACGATGTCCCCTGGTTCCAGTCTCCTCATCCAGGGAAAACAAACCCTTCGTTCTAATCTATTAAGCTCTTTAGGAATTTTGTATGTTTTATACTAACCCAGTCTTTCTAAAAAGGTGACTTCCCAGAGAGGTGACTAATTCCAATGGCCCCAGGTTTCTGTTGTACCCATTGATGAGATCAAATGCAAATTAGGAGAACAATATCTCAGATTTTAGTTGGATAACTTACAACCCACTGGAATGAATATTGATATGATATGCTTCCTCTTCCCATCTAATTCTACCGCCCTTTATTTTACCCAAACCACACACCACTGCCCTCCACCCTCCACTCTCCACATACTGCTGTACATTGGCATTCTTTCCTGTTCCATTAAGCACATCATCTTTTGAGTATGAAATTCAGGGGTTAATAATATATTGTTTGGGAGCCATTCCGCTGCTATGCTATGTGTTACAGAGTTCTGTGTACTTAAAGCATGCAAAGCCTGCGTAAATATTGTATATTGTTCAATAATAAACTGTACTAGGGCAAACATGCCAATGCCCAGAGTGCCTCAATTGTGTTCCAAATGCTTAATCCTAAAATAAAACAAAGGCTATAATAGATATGAAGTTTAAATACTTTAAATGATTTCATCATCCAGTGCAGTCCATTTCTAAACAAGTTTGCTGTGCAGTTGCATTACTGCTTTCATAATTTGCTGTTTTGCTCAGCAGCTAAAAGTTTATTTCTGAAAGCTCTCAGTGTCTGCTTTTAAGAATAAAAGTGCCTCAATGTGTCCTTCTAAGACATGCCGGTGACATAAATACCGATGTAGTTCCAAATGAGTTATTTACCAAGTAATGACATTTTAAACAGCATTTGAGAACATTGTTTGCTTTATCAAATCTGCCATCTCTACAATTTATATACTGTAAGCTCTTGCAAATTCACTGCTGCTGAATACTTCATTAAACTGCTTCAAAATCCAACTGAGAACAGATTCTAGTGACAATAAAATGTGACTCATCTTGAATTCTTTAAAGATGATTTTTAAACATTATTTTGACAAAAGCAAACATGGTAGATTCAGTCCCAAAAGAGATCTACATTCGTCTGCATTAAGAAGCCAGGAATTTAGGATTTCAGCTGAGGTAGATGCACTGTTTACAGTGTTACTCTCAAGAGTTGGGAGTGTTAAAATGTCATGTACCAATAACAGAACAATTAAATTCTTACTTGCAGCAGCGTAACAGATCTGTAAACACAATACACACAGAACAATACGCAGAACACAGAATAATAAACAATAATTCAATAAATTAATAACCCTAATACCAGTGGAGAAAAAAAACAAAAGTCCTTCATGTAACCAAAGACTATCCAGTATTGAATAGTATTCAAGGATCTGATGGTTGTTGGAAATAAGTTATTCTTGAACCTGGTGGTCAAGGGTTTCAGACTCCAATACCTTCAGCATTAGAGCGAAAAAAAGCATGGCCAGGGTGGTATGGCTCTTTAATGATACTGGCTGCCTTTCTGAAGTAGCATCTCTTGTAGATGCTGGGGAGGTCAATGCCTGTGATGGATGAAGCAGCATCTCTGTAATCCACTTCATTCCCGAATGTTCAAGTTGCCAAACCAGGCTGTGATGCAATCAGGCAATATGCTTTCTACCATATCCCTGTAGAAATTCAGGAGTGTATTCATCAACATACCAAATAATTTTCTAAAGTAGGAGAGATGTTTCATTATGATTACATCATTGTAGCTCAGCATTATCACTGCAGCTATGGATCATGAAATTCATTGGTGCTTTTAAAATAGAAAGTCTGCCAGAGACATCATAAATCATTGCTGGAGTGCTAACTGTAAGCGATCAAAAAGTGCTGGTGGACTATTTAATATCTGAGTAGCTACAATGCACATTGATTTTCTCCTACAATTAAAAAGAGACTTGTTTTATGTAGAGCATATCAGGACTTACAAGACATCAGACATTTTGTAGCAAATGAGTCAATGCAGTTGAATTGAATTGAATATTTTAGTGTCACATGTGACAAGGTACAGAGAATTCTTTGCTTGCATACCCAGGGTATGCAAGTAGTCACTCAGAAAGGGTGCTTACAAAGTTACAAAGTTACCCCACGCCAGTTCCCCCTTTGTTCTCCCCTCCTCCCGCTCCTCAAGGCGGTCTCCCCACACTGGGTCCTCCATTGTCCATTGTTCTTCTCCCTCCCTCACAGCAGGCCCCCCCACGCCGGGTCCTCCTTTGTTCCTTCCTCGGCAGCGGCGTCCTCACTTTCATATGTCTGACCTCGTCTGTCAGTCAGCGCCACCATCAACTGCTGCACCGACCATTCCACTATCACCGTTGGGTCCTCTCCGTGGCCCCAACCCAGGCCTCAGCCACAGGCTCCCCTGACCCAGGCACCATTGGCCGCGGACTCCGGACCGCGAGGCCTGGGTTCAGGCCCACAAGGCCCAGGGCTCCGACCACGAGGGTCTGGCCACGGCTTCTCAGCCGCACCTCCGGAAGGCGTCTGCCTCAGCGGCACTCCTGGAATTTATCCAAAGCAAGTTCCCACAAATATCAGTCATCTGGCAAATTATATGCTTCTGTATCAAATACAGTAAACCTTCATTATAACAGGGGGTACACTCTTCCTATTCACAACCATGAAAGCAGCTTTCCACTAAACTCTGCTAACCCAACCCCGACACTTCACTCCACTCCTCCCCACTTACACTCCCCCACCCAATCCCATCCTTTGCCATTGCTTTGTAATCACTAATCCACAGCATTCAATTTCAGCCTCAGCATAAAAATGCCAATAAATATCAGCACCATTAATTCTGTTTCTTTGTAATTATTTGCCAATTATTTCCAGCAGATTCTCAGGGATGTCAAATGAAATGGCTGTTATTTTAATAGATGACATTTCAGATCTATTCTTCCTTTTACTTTGGTAGATTCATTGGCATCGATGACCACATATAAATCGGCAAAGAAAATGGACTTATTCAACAACATTAAGGTAATAAAGCAGAAAATGCTATGCTGAATGGCAATGCACCAATTGATTGGAAATGTGTTTAACTAAAAGTTCACCTTTTGGCAGGCATGAATAGTGTTAAAGTTCGCTGAAAAACAACAGTACACATTAGTCAGGAGTAGATACTTTAGTACGCATGCGGGTGAGCCACGATCAGTATGCTCGCATACTGACAGGCCCTCGTCAGCCCACTCACTTACAGAGCATTTCAGCAGCATATTTATACACCACAAAGGAGCCTTACATGTCATCATGGGATCACTATCCCAACACCAACGGCCCAACAGATGGCTGTTGATTAGCCAATAATAACCTAATACAATTGATACTGCATCTAGTCGCAAGATCGGTTATTCGCACATTCATCATTTACCAGACTTAGATATGGCCAGTTTTAGGTATGGACCCCTGTGTCAATTCCCTTTTTTGCTACCAGTTCCCTATCCCTTGTACATCTGCTACCCCTCTGTGGTTAACGGTGCCTTTTGTTAGCCAATCATTAGCAACATGAAATAAGCCATGGAATTTCTGCGGTTAATCAGAATCAGAATCAGTATAGCCTTTATTGTCATCCAAAAAAACAAGTCTTTTGGACGAAATTCCGTTACCCACAGTCCAACAATAATAAGCAATAAAAATAAAGCAATAACACACACAGTCACAAAACCAACATAAAATAAAAGAAACATCCATCACAGTGAGTCTCCTCCAGTCACCTCCTCACTGTGATGGAAGGCCAGAATGTTTTTTCTCTTCCCTGCCGTCTTCTCCCGCTGTTGAACTTGCCACGTCAGGGCAGTCGGGCTCCCGACATTGAAGCCCCCGCCGAGCAGAGAAAATCCCTGTTCCAGGCCGCGCCGGATGGTGAAAGGTCTGCAGCGGGCTGACCCAAGCCCTGCGATTCGGGGCGGGCGAAGGCCCTGCCACTGCCGGAGCTCCCGATGTCGGCCCCCAACCAGGGACCTGTGAGCTTCCGACATCCACGCGGCCCGTGGCCGAAGCCTCCGAGGCCTCCAAAGGCGAGTCGCAGCCGCACTCGCAGAGCCACCACAGCCTCCGAAGGCAGCCAGTTCCGCAGATGGTAAGTCCGGTCCGCGGGCCAGGTGTTCCCAGCTGGTTGATGTGGTATACATCTGCTACACATAAAAGCAGCATGGATGATTCCTGCTTCATTCTAACCCAAATTCCTGGATGCAAAGCAGATTTGAAGCTGCTGTTTCATCAGACAGCATTCAGTGCGTTTCATGTCCAACAGCTCTAGTTCTAACTTAAAATAGAGGAATGTTAGCAATTTGGTGGAGTTGTGGATTGAAAGCTACTTTCCAGCATGCCCTCCAAATTTAGACAATCCAATGGTCATAAAAAGGATGAAGATCCATTTAATTCATTTAACGTGTAATTTCCACTTCTTTTCTCTCACATCTTTTCTCTCACATTTCTTTTCTCACACATGACTGAAGAAATGAAGGAAAACCATTCTTATTTAGTGCTGAGGTTGGCAACTTTGTTGAAGAGTGCAGTGTGACGCAAACACCATTCCCCATACTTTACAACACTCTACGCAATGCCCATTAGGAAATGGAACATCCTGTTGTAAAACTGATAATATGAAAAATTCTCTGTTCTTTCAAGTGAGGCCTACATTTTGGAGCAGCCACTTCCATTAAGGTTCTCACTGTGGGAACATGAATCCTGAAACCAGGCTTTAATTCCTGCTGCTATTGGCCACATGCATTGGCAAATTCTCTGAAACAAAACTTCCTTAAGCAGGAGTATACACCAATGAAAAATAATCACAACCAAGCTCTTATATGTCAAGATGCCATATTGTGAAATCCTAAAGCGCAATTTATCCACTGCAAAGTTCTGCATATTCTGGAACTCAATGTTTTCAATTGATTATGAATTGTAATTGATTAAGAAGGTGAATGCATTTATTAGTTCATCCTATAATTTGTTCTTCAGTTTTTCGTCTTCTGCCATGGAATGCTGCATCTGTCCATGCTGCTTATCTCCATTTTCCTCAGAGCCAGCATTTCCAACATCGAGAAACAATTTGGTTTCTCCAGCAAGATGTCTGGGATCCTAGTAGCAGTAAATGAGGTAAGAAGCACAGTGGTCTTTCAGAGATGGCATAGTTAATTATGTTACCATTAATAACATTATCAATTATAGTTTATAGAAATGGTCAGATCATAATGCGTGTTGATATATGAAAGACGAGAATCTGTTATTATTGGTAGAGTGGGCCAGTAACTGATTCAAGGCAATTGGCAAAAGAACCCCAGGCGAAGTGGGGAGAAATTAATTAAGCAGTGATTTATTTTGAGGAGGATTTGGAATGCACTGCATGAAAGAACAATGGAAACACATCCTATAATAATTTTCAGAAGAGAATAGGATAGATAAGGTGATAATTAAAAATCTATTAAATATGAGAAAGGGCAAGTGGGCAAAGTACCATCCCAGATAAAGTCAATCAAATGCTCTCTTTCTGAAGTGTTATTTCATTGTCTGATTTCATGAATTGAACATGCAAAACAATTGTCAATAAGCACTGGGTCATTTCAAAGTTCATTCTTCTCTACTATCATTTGATTCCTGTGCACATTTGGGCTTTGAATGCAATATAATTTATATATGTTTTGATTTTATAACTGAGAAATCCAGGTATTTGACCAGATTTCATGGTGCTAAATTTCTCAAGCTAGATATAAAAAAGAGAGCAAGGCTGGAGATTACTGTCAGGGAAAATGATAAATTGCACTTTAGGACATAGGATTTATTGTCGGGGTATGATTAACACATCCGTAGTGCAGGTTGAATTTTGTAAGAGTGGACTAAATACCTAAAGCTGAGAAATTCTGTCATGTAGTACAACATTTTGATGCGTTATGCAATGCTATTTTACTAATTCCACCATTCAGGCGCAGCATGCTTCAAGATTTGTGAGCCAACCTCCATAGGAATATATAGCACTTATCCACAGAGGTGGCTGCATGTGTACAGTGACATCAATTGATGCATAATATATTTTTTATCATCATTGTTGTGAAGAGTGCAGGGCTCAAACATTACATCAATCTTAACTGGAGTATCAAAGTATTTTCTGTCACCATTTAAAAGGCCATTCTTACTTACCCTAAAGTCTTTGAATTGGCTAAAGAGATGATACCTTTAATCAAACAGGATGTTCTCAATATAATTCATCTTACAGGTAAATATTTCTTGATTTGTATTTCTTTTGGAGTTTAGAAGAATGCCTATGGGGGCTCGACAGGGTCAATGTCGAGATATGGGAGAATCACAAATATAGTTTAAAATAAGGAGCTGTTTATTTAAAACAGATGTATAGATTTTTTTTTCTCACCAGAGTAGTGAAGCACCATAATTCCCAAGGGTGGTGGATGCCAGATATTTGGTATTTTTAAAGTGGAGGTAGATCAATATTTGAAAGATAGAGTAATTGAGAGTTATGGGGATCTGGCACAAAAGTAAAGTTGAGGACAGCCTAGATCAGCCATAATCAATATTGAATGGTGGGGTATGCCTAACAAGCCTAGTGGCCAATGTCTGATCCTATTTTTTGTGTTCATGTCTTCTTGTATAGCTTCAGTTAGCGAATACCTAACCATCATGACCCCTGCTTCAAATGTGCACTTCTGAAAGCAGCAGGTTTCACTAGCAATCGCAAGGAAACATGTACAAAGTTTTAAAAAATGGTGTAGCAACCATTCTTATTTAAATGTGCCCAAAATGATGAAGTCGGGCAGCAAATTTAATTTAGTTTGACTGAATGAGTCATAGTTATTAAAGTAAGTTTTACCACTGAGCAAACACAAAGCATAGAACATAGGACAGCACAGGACAAGAACAGAACCTTCACCCACTATAAGCTGATCAAAATGCTAATCCAAATCAATCCCATCTGCCTGCACATGGTCTCTATCCCTCTATTCCCTATCAATTAATTTGCGTATTTAATACCTCTAAACTGTTGCTATCAGAACTGTTTCCACGACATCCCCTGACAGCACATTCCAGGCACCTACCATGCTCTGTGTAAAAACAAAGTCTCTTTCAAACTGCCCTTTCACCTTAACGCTCTCGTACTTGGTATTCCCACCTTGGAAAAAAGACTGAATATTTCTCCTAGGTATTTATTCACAAAATGCTGGAGTAACCCAGCAGGTCAGGCAGCATCTCAGGAGAGAAGGAATGGGTGATGTTTCGGGTCGAGACCCTTCTTCAGACTGATGTCAGGGGGGCGGGACAAAGGAAGGATATAGGTGGAGACAGGAAGACAGTGGGAGATCTGGGAAGGGGGAGGGGAAGAGAGGGACAGAGGAACTATCTAAAGTTGGAGAAGTCAATGTTCATACCGCTGGGCTGCAAGCTGCCCAGGCGAAATATGAGGTGCTATCTATGCTTCTCACATAATTTTATATATTTCTATAAGGTCACAAATAACAGAGAATAACTTGTCTTTTAAACTATTTCTTACTAGGAGAGAAAAGTGAAGGTTTATAATTTCATTGAATTATCTCAATGAGATCTCATTAACTGAGCTGCTCAATATATTGGAAATGAGGTACCTACCTGCACGAACTGACCAGTTTTACCAATTGGGTTTCAGCCTAATCCACTCATAGAGTCATAGAGCATAGAGTGATACAGTGTGAAAACAGGCCCTTCGGCCCAACTTGCCCAAACCGGCCAATATGTCCCAGTTACACCAGTCCCACCTGCCTGTGCTTGGTCCTTATCCCTCTAAATTTGTCCTATCCATGTACCTGTCTAACTGTTTCTTAAATGTTGGGATAGTCCTAGCCTCAATTACCTCCTCTGGCAGCTTGTTCCATACACCCACCACCATTTGTGTGAAAAAGTTACCCCCTCAGATTCCTATTAAATCTTTTCCCCTTCACCTTGAAACTATGTCCTCTGGTCCTCAATTCTCCTACTCTGGGCAAGAGATTCTGTGCATCTACCTGATCTATTATACACTTCTATTCGATCACCTCCTGCGTTCCAAGGAATAGAGACCCAGCCTACTCAACCTCTCCCTATAGTTCAGTCCCTCTAGTCCTGGCAACATCCTTGTAAATCTTCCTTGAACCCTTTCAAGCTTTGACAATATCTTTCCTATATCATGGTGACTCACTAGAACTCCTTGGTATAACACCAATAGAATGACACATAGAACCATAAATTAGGCTGACAAAAACTCTGACAAGGGTCTTCAACTTGAAATGTTAACTGATTCACCGTTCACAGATGCTGTTTGATCTGTTGAGTACTTTCTGTATTTTCCAGTTATGTTTCAGATTTCAATCATTTGCACTTTTTGATTTCCGTGCTCTAATTTGGTTTATATTTCCTTTAATCAGTCTGGTCACCATGTCACTAACTTGGAATCCCCATTCCCCAAGAGCATTTATCATGCTTTCAATATTTTTTTTTGTCTTACTTGGCTGATTGCTCAGCGATTCACTAAACATGCTGCTTGATGTTTTGCTAAATAAATCAATGCCACTTTAATAATTATTTATGGGAAATAGTTATTTAGGTTTGTTATTATTTCTCTAACCGGCTTCATCACATATAAATGCAGGTTACCAACACAATATTAGTGCTGTTTGTCAGTTACTTTGGGATGAAGGCACATCGACCTCGTGTGGCTAGTCTTGGAGGCTTCCTAGTGGCAATGGCTGGATTCCTCACCACTGTGCCACACTTTATCAAGGGACCATATGTTTTCGACCAAACGACTATTAGTAAGTGGATTATGGAGACTTTGTATTTTTGTATTCTACATCTTTGATACAAGAGTTTCACACTGCTATAGAGCTACGAGACATAAACACGATTTCTTCCCATGGAAGAGATGCAAATACAATAATATAACACATTACTTTGTCAAGATTTGTCTATTTGACACTGTCATAACTTCCTAGCGTGTCCAGCTATCAAACTTAGAAAAGTCTATCAATATCTTGAAATATCTGTGACACTCTGAAACAGTCTAAAATCTTCAAAAATAAGCAACTATTACTTAAAATATAAACGATTAAAAACACAAAATCTCTTCAGAACATACATTTAAAAATATCTAAGTTATTTGAAAATTACATTGCAGCTGTTCCACTCTTCCAAGAAATGAATGGAATTATTGTTTCAATCCCTGGTATAATTTGGCAGAGGTTCAGTGGGCATTCTTCCCGCATAATCTCTGTGAAATTGCCATGGAATCCTGAGTAAGGTGGCACTAATGCAGAAAATACCGACAGCGGCTCATGGAACTGCTAGAGTTTTTCTGCAAAGCATGACTCCCAATAACTACATTTAGCAGTTAATCAGCAACATTGCACATTGTTTTATCTAGCTCATTAATAAAGAAGTTGGGGTTTTCCAACAATTTTCATGGCAAATATTACTGCTTATTAATTATGAGTACATAAAGGAAAAACGGGTAACCAGAGTGAGAATAGAATCCCTAAGGAATCAAAGTAGTCAACTCTGTGTAGAGATACAGGAGATGGGCAAGGTCTTTAATGAATATTTTTTCTCTGTTTTCACTGTGGATAAAGATATGAGGATTGGGGAACTTGGAGCAGTCAATGGCAGTGTCTGGAGAGATGTCAGTGTCACGATTGAGGAGGTGCTCAATGTCCTGACGCATATGATGGTAGACAAACCTCCCGGGCATGATCAGATAAATCCGAGGACACTGTAGGAAGCTAGAGAGGAGATTGCAGCTGCCCTGGCTAAGATTTACGAGTCGTCATTAAATACAGGTGAGGTGCCAGAAGTCTGGAGGGTGGCAAATGTTGTGCCTCTATTGAAGGACTGAAGGGAAAAGCCAGGGAACTACAGGCCACTGAGCCTAACATCTGTGGTCAGAAAGATACTAGAGAGTAGTCTAAGGGGTAAGATATACATGCATTTGGACAAGAGTTGGTCAGGGATAATCAGCATGGTTTTGTTCATGGGAAGTTGTGTCTCACGAACATGATTGACTTTTTTGAAGATGTGACTGAAAAGGTTGATGAGGGCAGAGCTGTCGATGTTGTTTTTCTGGATTTCAGCAAAGCATTCGACAATGTTCGGCACGGTAGCTGCTCTGGAAGGTTAGTTTGCATGAGATCGAAGGAGAGATAGCTGAATAGATAGAAAATTGGCTTCATGGAAGGAAGCAGAGGGCGATGGTGGAAGGATGTTTTTCTGACAGTAGGCATGTGACTAGTGGTGTGCCTCAGGAGTCGGTGCTAGGCCCAATTCTGTTTGTCATCTATTTCAATGATTTGGATGAGAATGTACATCGTACGATTAGCAAGTTGGCAGGTGGCACTAAAGAGGGTGGTATTACAGATAGTGAAGATAGTTGTCAAAGATTACAGCAGGGTCTTCATCGGTTGGGCAGGTGAGCTGAGGAATCGTTAATGGAATTTAATACAGATAAAATTATCGGAAGTCTAACATGGGCAGGACCTACACAGTGAATGGGCTCTAGGAAGTGTTGTGAAGCAGAGGGATCTAGGAGTGCAGGTGTATAGTTCCATGAAAGTGGCATCACAGGTGGATAGGGTGGTCAAGAAGGCTTTCAACATATTGGCCTTCATCCATCCGAGTATTCAGTATAGAAGTTGGGAAGTCATGTTACAGTTATATAAGATGTTGTTAAGACGACATTTAAAGTTATGTGTTCAGTTTTGGTCACCATGTTATAGGAAAAACTTTGTCATGCTTGAAAGGGTTTCCAGGATGTTGCCAGGACTTGAGGGACTGAGCTATAGGGAGAGTTTCAGCGGCTTAGGGCATTATTCCTTGGAGCACAGGATGATGGGGGGTGATCTAAAAGAGGTGTACAAAATCATGAGAGGAATATATCGGATAAATGCGTATGTTGCTCAGTGTAGGCGATTCGAGATCCAGAGGGCATAAGTTTTAGGTAAGGGAGGAAATATTTAATGGGAACCTGAGGGGTAATTTTTTTTTACACAAAGGGTGGTGGGTTTATGGAACAATCCGCTGGAGGAGGTAGTCGAGACATGTCCTAGCTCCATGCTTAAGAAACATTTAAACGGATACATGGATGAGATAGGTTTATTGGGATATGGGCCAAATGCAGGCAGGTGGAACTAGTGTAGATGGGGCATGTTGGTTGGCGTAAGCATGTTGGCTCGAAGGGCCTGTTTCCACTCTGTATAACTCTGAGTATTACTGAATTTTAAATTCTTAAAATATCCATGTCAAATCTAGTTCGAATGTGAAAGATTATCATATGAAAACATTTTAATAACGTGACAAAAATAGTTAGAAGGATGAGAGGTTGTGTGAGCTACTGAGAGTCAACCACATAGGCCCAAGTGATTCTGTTTCATTCCCTATTTATTACAATATGCCATTAACTTGCTTTTCTATATATAATATGTTAGAAATTGCCTCTATTGATATTAAAAGATGAAAGCACAGTGTAAAACATAATCATACAATAACAACCTGTCTGCTATTTAATATCGTCATTTTTTAATGAACTGAAACATACAGGAAAATAAAATCATGCAATGCCAACGGCTTTTTGTAGATTCAACAGACTCTAACCTCTGCCGAGTCGAAGAACCCACGATCCCTTTACCACCCAAAGATTTGGAGTGCACGCAAGAAGGAAATACTGGCAGCAAAGTGGCGGCCATCTTCATATTCACGCAGATGCTGCGAGGAATTGGGATGGTCCCTCTCAAACCATTTGGACTTTCATATATTAATGATTTTGGAAGTGAGAGAAACATACCAATATATATAGGTAAGATTGACGCATCAAAATCTTTGCAATCACAAGCTAGCCTTACCAATGAATTAGGTCAGGCCATCTAGCCCTTCAAACATACTCCACCATTCAACAAGATCGTGGATAATCTTTTGACCAGTACCATAACTTTGTTGAGTAACTTCCTGTGTAGGACCTTATCAAAAACCATCTGACAATTCATTGGTTCCCCCTTATTTATTCTATTAGTCATATCCTCAAAAGATTCCAATAAAGCAGTCAAACATAATTTTTCCCTCATAATTCTACACTGAGACTGCTCACACTTATTGCTCTGTTCTAGGTGTTCAGCTCTTATATTCTTCATTATAAATTTCAGCATTTTCCATGACTACTAATGTAAGGTTAAAACGATGGTAGTTCAATTTTCTCTCATCCTCCTTGCGTAAATAGTGGTGTCATATTTGATATCCTCCAATCTGCAGGAACACTTCTAGAATCTAGCATCTTTGGAAGATGATAACTAGAACATGGGCAGATGCAGTATAATGTGGATAAATGTGAGGCTATCCACTTTGGTGGCAAGAACAGGAAGGCAGATTATTATCTGAATGGTGTCAGATTAGGAAAAGGGGAGGTGCAACAAGACGTGGGTGTACTTGTACATCAGTCACTAAAAGTATGCATGCAGGTACAGCAGGCAGTGAACAAAGCTAATGGCATGTTGGCCTTCATTGCGAGAGAATTTGAGTTTAGGAGCAAGGAGGTCTTACTGCAGTTGTACAGGGCCCTGGTGAGACCGCACCTGGAGTATTGTATGCAATTTTAGTCTCCGAATTTGAGGAAGGACATTATTGCCATTGAGGGAGTAGAGAGTAGGTTCACCAGGTTAATTCCCGGAATGGCGGGACTGACATATGATGAAAGAATGGGTCGACTGGTCTTGTATGCACTGGAATTTAGAAGGATGAGAGGGGATCTTATAGAAACATAAAATTTAAAGATTGGACAGAAAATGTTCCCAATGTTGGAGGAGTACAGAACCAGGGGTCACAGTTTAAGAATAAGGGGTAGGCCATTTAGGACTGAGATGAGGAAAAACTTTTTCACCCAGAGTTGTGAATCTGTGGAATTCTCTGATATAGAAGGCAGTGGAGGCTAATTCATTGGATGTTTTCAATGGAGAATTAGATTCAACTCTTTGGGCTAAATGAATCAAGGGATATGGGGAAAATGCAGGATCGGGGTACTGATTTTAGATGATCAGCCATAATCATATTGAATGGCGGTGCTGGCACGAAGGGTTGAATAGTCTACTCCTGCACCTATTTTTCTATGTTTCTATGTTCTATTTCTATGTTTCTATCTACTATTTCCAAAATTCTGGATTGTCATTTTTCAGGTCTAAGGGATTTATTGGTTTTCAATCTCATCAACTTCTCTAGTTTTTTTTAGTAATACTATTTTCATTCACTCCCCCATTCTTGCTAGATCCTTAGTTTTCCTATTTAATTTTCAGATATTAATTTGTAAAATATTTTAATTTCCTTTTCAAGATGGGAATAAACTGCACCACCAGGTCAGCAGTTTGGGATAGGAGACAACAGAGGGCAAAACTAAGGAGGTAAATTGACTAGATGTAGTCTTTGGTTGAGGAAAATTCTGAAGCTTTACACTGCCAACAACCAAAAAAAGAAAATAAATCACAGGATGCGAATGTGGAGTCCTGATGATGAGCGTTGTCAAACAATGTGCCTTATTTTTACCTCTGTTTACGCGGAAAAATGTTTTGCGTTTTTTCATTATATTGAATCAATATATACAGTCAAATAACATTTTGTTTAGTTTAGTTTAGAGATACAGCGCAGAAACAGGCCCTTCGGCCCACCGGATCCGCACTAATCAGCGATCCCTGCATATTAACACTATCCTACACCAACTAGGGACATTTTTTACATTTACCAAGCCAATTAACCTGCAAACCTGTATGTCTTTGGAGTGTGGGAGGAAACTGAAGATCTCGGAGAAAACCCACACGGGTCACGGGGAAAATGTACAAACTCCGTACAGATAGCACCCGTAGTCGGGATCAAACCCGGTCTCCGGCGCTGCATTCAAAGAACCTTGGTAGGATGACATATCTGGAGGATAACAATGAGAGGACCAGTTGAGGAAACATTGCAAAAAATAGAAACAACAGGAAAATAGGAATAAGAGTGTGGCATAAAACACTTGGTTGTATGTTAGCAAAAATAGGATAGATGCATCTCGTGGCACAAGTAATGGTGTTATGATCTGTCGAAGAAATAGTTTATGATATATCGAATAAACTGGTGATAGATTAGATGCTTGCCTGAAAGAACCTTGGAAATACTGCTAGAGTGCAAGCAGAAGAATGATATTTGACCAAAGGCAATGGATGTAGAGAAGCACATTCTCTTCATGTCAGGCATTCTATCTTCCATTTAATTTACCCAAAATGAAGCCAAAAACATTTTGAAAGGTTTATTCATCATAAATGATACAATCATCTTAAAGTGGTTTCACACTGTCTACTGAACCATATTCAGCGCCGGAACAGGCCATTCAGCCCACAATGTCTGTGCCAAACACAATATCAAACTAAACTAGTCTCATCTGCATGCACATGATCCATACCCCTCCATTCCCTGCACATCCACATGCCCATCTAAAAGCTTCTTAAATGTCACTATCGTATCTGCACCTTCCACCACCCCTAGCAGCGCATTACAGGCACCCACCATTCTCTGTGTAAAAAATGTTTCCATGCACATCCCCTATCAACGTTGCTCCTTTCACCTTAAAATTATGCCCTCTATTGAATTAAATTGAATACTTTATTATCACATGTGACAGGTCACAGTGAAATTCTTTGCTTGCATTTCCAAGGTATGCAAATAGTCACCCAGAAAGGGTGCTTACAAAGTTACAAAGTACCCCTGCGCCACGTCCCCTTTTATTTCCCCCCCTTCCCCCTCCTCACGGCGGTCCCTCCACGCTGGGTCTTCCAGTGTCTATTGTTCTTCCCCTCCATCATGGCGGTCCCCCCATGCCGGGTCCTTCTTTGTTCCTTCCCCCGGCAGCGGCATCATCACCTCCACATGTCCGTCTTCGTCCATCCGTCGACCGCCGCACCAACCTCTCCAATATCATCGCCGGATCCTCCCCAGATGCCTCCATGGCACCAACACAGGCTCCAGCCGCGGGCTTCATAGACCCAGGGGCCATTGGCCACAGGCTTTGTCGACTTGCGAAGGTCCACTTCTGACCCCAAGGCTCCGGCCCACTAGGCCCAGGCTCCGACCCATGAGGCTCTGATCCACAAGGCTCCGGCCCGTGAGGCGCCGTCCTCGGCTTCTCAGCGGCACCTCCCGAAGGCGGATGTCTAGTCTTAACATTTCCATCCTGTGAAAGGATTTTGACTGTGTACCATATCTATGCCTCTCATAATTTTATATACTTCTATCACTTCTCCTATCAGCTTCAGACACTCCAGACAAAACAATTCAATTTTATCCAACCTCTCCTTATATCTAATACCCTCTAATCCATGTAGCATTCTGGTAAGTATCTTCTGCACCTCTTCCAAAGCCACATCCTTCCTGTAATGGGGCGAACAGAATTGTATACAATACTCCAAATGCGGGCTAACCAAAGTCCTATAAAGCTCTATCATGACATTCTAACTCTTACATAATGCCCTGACCCATAAAGGCAAGCATAATATGCCTTCTTTACCACTATCTGCTTGCATTGCCATTTTCAGACAGCTATGGACTTCGACTGCATGAGCCCTCTATTCATTAATGCTGTTAAGGGTATTTCCATTAGCTGTATAGTGTTACATTCAACTTCCCAAAGTGCAGCACTTTACACTAGCTTAGATTAAACACTTGCCATTCCTCTTCCCATTTCTGTAGCTGATCTATATCTTGCTGTATACTTTGACAACCTTCTTCACAGTCTGTAACTCGAGCAATCTTGGTCTCGTCTGCAAGCTTACTAAGCACCCCATCTACAATTATGTCCGTTATTATATATATCTATATATGTACAAAGTGAATAATTTACAGGATAGCATATAATTATTTTCATATTAAGCCAAGTAAGTACAGACAACATTCATTCATGAACATGGATGAACAGCAAATATTTCCTTCACATTGGTTTTATACTTCACTGGCAATTTCTCCTATTTCAGGATTAATTCACAGCATCGGTTTTGTAGGTCCAGCTTTGGCCTTCATACTCAGTTCAGCTGTATTTCAATTCTATGTGGACTTTGAGAAGTCTTTAAACTGTAAGTATTCATTAATAAATGGGTCCAGAGTCTCACTGGTCAATACTGTTGTCTCCATTTGGTGAATGGTGCTATGTCTCACCAATATATGTGCTAAGGCCACTGTGGTAATTAACATTGGTTTTCCGGTGTTACATACTGGCAAGTATTTCCATTATCTGCTGGGAAGTGGTTTCTCTCAGTGGGTGGAATTCATTTCTAATTAGTAATTAGAAATTAGTAATTAGTACCAATACACAGTTATAGGACTTTTGTTCATTTGTCAATGAAACTGCTATCTTATGGTCTCACAAATTTTTATACATATGTTCCAAATTCTTGACGTTATGTTGTGTTATGTGCTGTTTCAGCTTATTTGACTTTTTTTTAGTCACTCTACAATTTACTGCTGATTCCTCCTTCATCTCTATTGATTTGATTTATGCTGGTTCTTCTTTCAATGGAAATCACAAAGAATTTCATTCAGGATTCATTTTGTCCTGGGAGACTGGGCTCACTCAGGTGGTTGCAGAGCAATAAGCAAAAAAAGGTCTGTACCTTCAATGAAACAAAACATCCAGAGTATCATGACATCCACAAATTTACTAATAACACCACCTTCACTCTAATCCAATTCGTAACTATATATAACAAGAAGGGGACTCAGCATCACACCCTATAGCATATCATTGGTCACAAGCATCCAACCTGAAAAACAACCCTCCTTTACCACCCTCTGACCTCCACCAAGCAAATGTTGTATCTGACCGGCTAGCTCACCCTGGATCTCATGTGACCTCACCTTCCAGACCAGCGAGATCTTTCAAAAGCCTTGCTAAAGACTATACAGACAATGTCCACCCCCTGCTGTTGTCAATCCTTTCATTACCTCCAAATTCATGATATATGATTTTGCGTGCATAAAACATTATCATTTAATTTGGCTTCTGACCACATTTTGACATCACCCATTAGGCTTGCTTCCTGCACAAAGCCATAGCTGCACAGGCAACTATGAATGATTAATCACTAAAAAGATTAATTGAATTTACTACTGTTAATTAATTGTGCCATTAATTACAGATGAGTTAACATCTTCAGACCCACGCTGGGTTGGTGCCTGGTGGCTTGGGTTCCTAATTATTGCTTCACTGGTGGCTATCAGTTCTACTCCATATTTTTTCTTTCCAAGAGCAATGCCCAAGGAAGGGGTAAGTAATAATATTTTGTCTGCACATGTTTAATTTGAGGTTTATTGAGCTTGGCTGTATTTTTGTGTTCTACTTATTCACACCAGGTATCATTTATTCCCCCTGAGCACTTCGATTCCCGTTTTCATAAGTTCATAAGTGACAGGATTGTGGAATTCTTTGCCACAGAAGGCTGCAGAAGCCAAGTTAGTGGATATTTTTAAGGCAGAGATAGATATATTCTTGATTACTACAGGTGTCAGGTTATGGGAAGAAGGCAGAAGAATAGGGTTAGAAGGGAGAGATAGATCAGCCATGATTGAATAGCGGAGTAGACTTAATGGCCGAATGGCCTAATTCTACTCCTATTCCTTATGATATGTACCTTATGAGCCAAATTAGGCCATTCGGCTGATCGAGGCTACTCTGCCATTCAATTATGGCTAATCTATCTCTCAACCCCATTCTCCAGCGTTCTCCCATAACTCCTGACACCCGTAATAAGCAAGAAACTATCTATCTCTGCCGTAAAAATATCCATTGACGGCCTTTACACATTCACCACTGTCTGACTAAAGATATTCCTCCTCATTTCCTTCCCCAAAGAAACATCCTTGTATTCAGAGGCTATATTCCTAGTCTCTCCCACTAATGGAAACATCCTCTCCACATCCACTCTATCCAAGCCTTTCACTATTCGGTAACTTTCAATAAGTCTCCCTCATCCTTCTGTACTCCAGGGAGTAGAGGCCCAGCACTGTCAAATACTCATCATATGTTAGCCCACTCATTCCAGTGATAATTCTCATAAACCTCCTCTGGATCCTCTCCAGCACCTGCAATCCTTCATCAGATATGCTCACAATACTCCAAATGCGGTCGCCTTATAGAGCCTCAGCATTACATCCGTTTTTATATTCTAGTCCTCCCAAAATAAATGCTAACATTGCGAATGCTTCCCTTATTACCAATGCCACATCTCCCCGAGCCAGATGATGTTGAAGATCATACAGTGTATGAGAGGAAGATTAGTAAATGACTGAATGATCTTCAAAGTAAATTTCAACTTCATCAAGTAACAAGGCTATAATGCTAGCCAGTTTTTCATTGCATTGCAAATATCATTGTCTGTTCTTGAATTCCATGGATGGAATGTATGATAATGCATGAACCCAGTCTCATTTCCAGTGATGCAAGATAAAATTGCAGCATATGGAATTGACGTTATATGAGGAAATGATATACTGGGTATCCAACCGTAAGAGGTGTGTAAATATTTCAAGTTACATTTTTAATTTCACAATAAGAAAATCATGGGGAGCATACTCAACCAAGGGATGTTTCCCCATTTTGCATATCGTTAAGAAATTGTGTGTTGGATATTTCATACAACCATTTTTCACCATCTTTGATTTTAGTCGGACGAATTAAAAGGACGGAAATCAAAACGAAAGCATCTGTTGAAATCTCAGACAACAGGATCAACACCTCAGAACAACTCTCTTGGAAAATTTATAAAGAGTAATGCTTAACTGCATTTTTCTTTTTTAATCGTTTGTCAATAAGAATAACATTTGTGGTTGAACAGTAGCTCTCACTCCAAAAATAACAAAAACAAACTGTTGCTCTGAACTGTAACTTCTTCATTTATGCATAAACCTTTTTTTCCAGATTCAAATCTTCCCTATTCATACCATAGTGTGCACATAATTAACTTATGTGAAATTGTACATATCTGATTGATGAAAGCTGTCTCACCATCAATCAAGAAATTAAGTGTTCTGCTTGAAAAACGGAATAACTTCATAGTAATCATAATTTCTGTATGCCCTGGCTGACTGATAGAATGACAAAGGGATGAGGACACAATACTGATTTTTTTCCATTTGAAGAAAGTTTGTACGACAGGAAATTCAACAGAGGTTGTTGTAGATTCCTGCCTCTTTGCGAGAATGTCCCTTGCGAAGTCAGATTTGACTTCTGCTACCATTATATATGGAATAGAGCCAGTGGGGAATGGATGGGAGGGGGCACATCTAAGTGAAACTTTGTTTGCTTGTTCAGAGAAGGGATGCTTTCTTGCTCTCAAGATGCGGGATTCCATTATTGACACAGCACTTCGAAATTTATAGGATAGTGGCACGGCTGGTGCGCCAGCTGCCTCACAGCAACAGAGACACAGATTCAATCCTGAAGATGGAAGCTGGAAAATGGGCTTGAAGCAAAGGCTCATCAACAATCATGTTGAATGGCAGGGCTGGCTGGAGAGGCCATGTGGTTTACTCCCATTTTTATTTCTTCTATTTTAATGTGCTTATGTTCAGAATTTATTTTGCGAATAGAAAAGAAGACATTTAGACCACATTTTCTATCATTCAGATGAGGAATACTAAGGTGGCAACTAACTACCTTGAACAATTGTCATTCCTTCAAAAAAATTGAGAGTTGCCTGCTGCATTACTGAACCATTGACTGGTAGATGTCAAGCAAGACATAATTGTCTGATAAACTTGACAGTGGTAACTTTCACCAGCAGAGGGGGTGTAATCCTCATTAATGACACAATTTGGAAATCTGACTGAAGCCAGTAGCATTTATTCACGAAATGCTGGAGTAACTCAGCAGGTCAGGCAGCATCTCGGGAGAGAAGGAATGGGTGACGTTTCGGGTCGAGAAGCCAGTAGCATATCAGCAAGACCATCTCCCTTGTTCCTAGTTGACAGCCGACCAAACCATAGGATTCCAGAAGAATTATAGTAGATACAAAAAAGATTTTAAACAACTAAATTGAATTTGGCAATAAACTGATGTCAACCATGGCTCCTCCTTATTTGCTACAAATGTGGAGCTTTTATAAGGTTCGGATATGAAATGTACCAGCAAAGGCCAGATGGATCTCAGGTTCTCATACTATAAGAACATTAAATACTTCTGACATTTCTGCAGTGCACAGAAACACAAACTCTCTACCCCTTAATCATTTGAACTATTGTTGTTTCTTGACTAAGATGCTTAATTATTATTTTTTGGCATCAGTTTGCAACTCAGACTGAAAGCTGGGTTGTATCATATCATCGTCTTTATTTTCAATTGTTCCAAATTTTTGTGCATTCACAGTTTTTTTATTAAATCATTCCTTTCAGTAATTAGTACATACAACATTGTGACCAATGAGAAGGCAAGGAATACTAATCTGAAATTAAAGATAGGGTCACCATTCTTGTTCCAGGATGGAACTCCTGATAAATTTAGGTTCAGATGTTATTGAACAATTTTCCTCCTCATGTGATTGTGTATGATTGTTTCCAGATTTCCCTGTCACTTTGTTTGGAACGCTCAAGAATCCTGTTTTCCTTTTTGCGGTCCTTGCGAAATGTAGCCTCTCCGCCGTGCTAGCTGGGCAATCAGCATTCCTCGCCAAATATATGGAAATACAATTCTCAATTGCCACTCCATTTGCAAACATTCTGATCGGTAAGGCTGAGGAGGAGACACCTGTTACAATGTGTGTTGTGTGCATTTTACCAATATAAAGAAAATCATTAATGAGTAAATAGAGAAAGAAAAAATCAGTCCTTAGCTGGAATATTCATTTACAGAGAGTACACTTTCAGAACAATCTTAAGACCTTAGATAAAATGAAGAGGTTATTATGTTGGAATCAAAATTGAGGGTCTGCTTACATTGAGAGACTGCAGAGTTGTGATTTTACACGATGAAGGGATCTGATAAAATGTTCAGAATCATAAAATCTTGATAGAGTAACATGAGGGCACAAATACGAAGTAATTGGTGTGAGAATAAGGTTGCAGGAACAAAGAAAATGATCTGAAATGAAGTAAACCCTCGTTATAATGGACTACGGGGGGGGGGGGGGGATGCAATAGACAATAGGTGCAGGAGGAGGCCATTCGGCCCTTCGAGCCAGCACCGCCATTCAATGTGATCATGGCTGATCATTCTCATTCAGTACCCCGTTCCTGCCTTCTCCCCATACCCCCTGACTCCGCTATCCTTAAGAGCTCTATCTAGCTCTCTCTTGAATGCATTCAGAGAATTGACCCCCACTGACTTCTGAGGCAGAGAATTCCACAGATTCACAACTCTCTGACTGAAAAAGTTTTTCCTCATCTCAGTTCTAAATGGCCTACTCCTTATTCTTAAACTGTGGCCCCTTGTTCTGGACTCCCCCAACATTGGGAACATGTTTCCTGCCTCTAACGTGTCCAACCCCTTAATAATCTTATACATTTCGATAAGATCTCCTCTCATCCTTCTAAATTCCAGTGTATACAAGCCTAGTCGCTCCAGACTTTCAACATATGACAGTCCCGCCATTCCGGGAATTAACCTAGTAAACCTACGCTGCATGCCCTCATAGCAAGAATATCCTTCCTCAAATTTGGAGACCAAAACTGCACACAGTACTCCAGGTGCGGTCTCACTAGGGCCCTGTACAACTGCAGAAGGACCTCTTTGCTCCTATATTCAACTCCTCTTGTTATGAAGGCCAACATTCCATTGGCTTTCTTCACTGCTTGCTGTACCTGCATGCTTCCTTTCAGTGACAGATGCACTAGGACACCCAGATCTCGTTGTACGTCCCCTTTTCCTAACTTGACACCATTCAGATAATACTCTGCCTTTCTATTCTTACCACCAAAGTGGATAACCTCACACTTATCCACATTAAACTGCATCTGCCATGCATCCACCCACTCACACAACCTGTCCAAGTCACTCTGCAACCTCATAGCATCTTCCTCACAGTTCACACTACCACCCAGCTTTGTATCATCTGCAAATTTGCTAATGGTACTTTTAATCCCTTCATCCAAGTCACTAATGTATATTGTAAATAGCTGCGGTCCCAGCACCGAGCCTTGCGGTACCCCACTAGTTACTGCCTGCCATTCTGAAAGGGACCCATTTATCCCCACTCTTTGCTTTCTGTCTGTCAACCAATTTTCTATCCATGTCAGTACCCTACCTCCAATACCATGTGCTCTAATTTTGCCCACTAATCTATGTGGAACCTTGTCAAAGGCTTTCTGAAAGTCAAGGTACACCACATCCACCGGCTCTCCCCTGTCAATTTTCCTAGTTACATCCTCAAAGAATTCCAGAAGATTAGTCAAGCATGATTTCCCCATCGTAAATCCATGCTGACTCGGAACAATCCTGTTAATACTATCCAAATGCTTCGCAATTTCGTCTTTTGCCGTTACCAGATGCTGCCGTTATACCCAATTGTCTCCTATAACCAAGTAAGCGGGGTAAATATTAATTAGTTTAATCCAGGGCCAGGTGAGAAGAAATGCACCATCGCTGCAGGGGCATGACACCAGCGGTAATTTAAAAGCTAGGAGCCACAGAGCCCCACACATGTTGCACAAGGGATGGGCCCAGTTCTCACGCCGCCTTCATGCTGCTTGTTCACTCCATTCCAGCAACCGCAAGCACACCTCGTGGTTCCAGCTCATTGGGTAACCTGGCAGAAGCGGGGTCAGTGCAACAGGACCCTTGCGCCGTTACCAGAAAACCTAGGCACGCGTTGCCAGGGCGATGCAGGTGCAGTGGCGCGTGTTACGTCTGCAGCCAACACCCCGAGATCTCACAGCCGCTGGAAACCTGTGGCCGCTGGAAACCTGTGCCCAATGCAATGCATTTCAAGAGTGTTTTCCTGCTTGCCCTCTCCCCACCGGCACCTCTCCACTGCCCAAAGCTGCCTTGCTTGCTGCTTGCCAACCACCACCACGAACAGACACCTCGGTCTACTATATCCAAAATCCATTATATAGAGGTCCGTAATTGTGCGGGTTTACTGTATCTTGCAACAAAATTTGGAAATGCTGTTTGAAAAATGATGGGAATAGCTTCCATGGTAATTTTTGAAGAATTACTTTAAAGCAGTATCACTCTGATAATCTGTTATCCTGACTAATCAGGATCCCGATGTTCAGCATCTGAATTACCACAATATGCCTATAATATGTCTAGAAGCTGCCCTTCTATTCTATGGGGCCTGAGTCCTCATGCTCCATTGCCACCCACCAGGGCCGCAGTCCCCATACTTCCTTCCCACTCATCATGGAGGAAGATGATTCTCTGGGCTGTAGGGAAATGCAACTGATAGATTCACCAACAAAAGCCCAAGCTGCTGGAGAAATTCAGCAGACCAGGCAGCATCTCAGGTAATATTTTGGGCCAGAATCCTCTTCAAACTTGAAAAAGATTCACTTTTTTTCCAGAACAGGCATATGGGATCCTTTTACATAGTATCATTATTTTATCCGATGATAAGCAGTAATGCGGTTCAATCAAAAATTATGATAACAATATTAACTTTTGGAGACTAAGCCTTTCTCTGACTGTCTTGTAGATGCTAATGTGAAACTAGGAATCTTACGACCAACAATGGATAATAAAATATTATTTTGTCAGAACATATAATAAACCAATTCCAATACATATCTGATCGTGTCAATTGCTGATCTAATTACAGTAATTAATTTAGAAATACTAATGACCAAATACAAATCTGTGATGTGAAATATTATTCATCTGTGTATTAATATTCATCTTGTGTTTTTCAGGGTCCTTTATTATCCCTATTACCACAACTGGAATTGTCCTTGGTAGTGTTGTGATGAATAAATATAAGTTCACACAAAAAACCACTGCTTGCTTCTGCTGTGTTGTTGTCTTCATTTCAACCATTATGGCTGTCCCTGCACTATTTCTGGGGTGCTCGACACGAAGAATTGCAGGCATCAATGACAACGACATCAACAGGTATCACAAAATGCTGGAATACCTCAGCGGGTCAGGCAGCATCTCTGGAAAGAAGGAATGGGTGATATGTATCGTAATGGCTGTAGAATATGTTGTAAATTATCAATGTCACCACTGCTGCAGATCAGAACTTGCCTAATTTGCAAAACTATATTTAACTTTTTTATTTTGAAGAAGTATTTAAAAGAGTTGAGGAGGTCAAAGTCTTAGACTTTGTCTATGTGGATTTCAGCAAGGCCTTTTGGTAAAGTTCCACATTGTAGGCTGCTCTGGAAGGTTAGATTGCATAGGATCCAGGGAGAGCGAGCAAACAGGATACAGAATTGGCTTCAGTCATAAGTGATAGGAGAATAATTAGGTCATTCAGCCCTTCAAGTCTACTCCACCATTCAATTGTGGCTGATCTATCTCCCCATAACCCCATTTTCCTGCCTTGGGACTTAGGACTAGGGAACTTGGGAGTGCTGGTGCTAAGTCCCAAGGCTTCATGGAAGGAAGCAAAGAGTGATATTAGAAGGTTCTTTCTCAGACTGCAAGTCCTGTGGTGAATTGTGTGCCTCTGGGATCAGTTCTGGACTCAGTCCTGTTCGTGGTTTAGTTTATCAACAATTTGGATGAGAATGTACAAGGCATGAATAGTAAGTTTATTAGTAAGATGACACTAAAGTAGGTGGTATTATAGATAGTCTTCTTACCTTGTCCACATCACAAGATTAGAAATTGTTCAGCCAGAGCTGAACAAACTTCTCGGCATCTGCATATAATGGTTTCTTGTGCGTAGTGGTGGAAATATTGGTGGAAACAGGACCGCGACATGAACGCATTTTCCTTGACCCCATCAAAGAAATAGTGAAGATGGTTATCAAAAATTGCAGCAGGATCCTGATCAGCTGGGTTAATGGATTGAGGAATGGCTAATGGAGTTTAATGCAGATAAGTGTGAAGCGTTGCATTTTGGGAAGTCCAACCCGGACAGATCCTTCACATTGACTGGGTAGGGTGCTGTGGACTGGTGTAGAGCAGATGAATCTAGGACTACAGGTACATAGTTCACTGAAAGTGGAGTCACAGCTAGATAGAGTGGTTAAGAAGGCTTTTGGTACATTGGCCTTCATCCGTCAGGGTATTGAGTATAGAAAGTTATGTTAGAAAACAGTGCTGTCAGGGTTCAATTTTGATTTAAACACAAATCACATTTCCAATGATTTCTAGGTTAAATTGCAGCATTCATGAAAGAGGACCATGCACTTGCCATCACAATCCTCAATGCTATTTCTGACAGCCACTCAGTATCTGATGAATTGATATCAGTTCAGTTCTGATGAATGTCGTTATGTTATCATTCCTGTCCACCTGTTTCTACTCGCACCAACATAAATTGAAGCTCAAAGCTCAACACAATAATTGTGGAACAACCCCACTTATTCTAGGAGTAGTTCACATTACTTTGTTACTTTCCACAATATCTAAATGGATATTCCTCTGTCTGACAGAAACCTGGCAACAACCTCTGGACTACCTCTCACTCAACCTCACTACACCCAACGGATACTCCTACATCAATAAACCACGCTCGGAAGGCCGAGGTGGTGGGATTGCCGTAATTCACCGACAGGACTTCAAGATCTACCTCATCTCCATCTCATCTGCTCCTTCATTTGAACACCTGGCTTTCAAACTCTCTGGCCACACAAAATTAGTCATGGCAGTTGTCTACCGCCCTCCCAAACCACACCCATCATTCCTTTCTGACTTCTCTGACTTTCTGACCCAGTTCTGTTCTCTCTCCCCCTCAATCCTCCTCCTCGGTGATTTCAACATCCATATGGACTCCACTGACTCCACAATAACCGCTGACTTCACTGAAATACTCAACTGCTTTAACCTCACTCAACACGTCAATTTTCCCACCCATAATCGTGGACACATTCTGGACCTTGTCTGCTCCACTGGACTAAATCTACATCACCTCTCTGGCTCTGACCCCACCCTCTCTGATCACTTAGCCATCACCATGTCTGTCAACATTCCCACCCCAGCTCCAAAGCAAAAACGCAAAATCAACTTCCGCAAGCTGAACTCTGTTTCACCTACCTCGCTCTCATCCTCCCTCTCTGAAATAATGTCCACCTCTCCCTTCGTTGACCTCCACAGCCCCTCTGACCTCACTGACTACTACAACCGCACTCTCTCCTCCAGCCTCGACCAGCTTGCACCTATAAAAACCAAAACAGTTTCCTTCACCCACTCTGCTCCCTGGTTTACCCCTGAGCTCCGCGTGATGAAAACTTATGCCCGCCAACTTGAAAGACTCCGCAACAAAACAGGTCTCACAATTCACTCCCAAGCCTACAAAGACCACATACAGCACTATAAAGATGCCCTCTCCCGTGCCCACTCCACCTACTACTCTCAAATAATTCACTCTGGCTCCGGAAACCCAAAAACACTCTTCTCTACAATAAACAAACTCCTCAGCCCCCTGGACACCATCTCCCAATCATTCACAGTTGACAAATGCACCACTTTCCTTTCATTCTTCCAAAGCAAAATAGACAACATCTACAGCACCTTAACCACCAACGCACCTGCTCCCTCTCAAACGACCTGCCCCCCCCTCTTATCCTGTCAGCCCCTGCCTCAGTTCTCCCCAATCTCCACCACCGACCTCTCTGACCTCTTCACAGGAATAAAAACTGCCACCTGCTCTCTGGACCCCATCCCCTCCAGCTTTGTCAAGGCCTGCCTTCCTGCTCTCTCTCCACTTATCACTGCAACAATAAACTCCTCCCTGTCCACTGGCATCGTCCCGCCATCCCTCAAAATCGCTGCTGTCACCCCCATTCTGAAAAAACCTGGTCTAAACCCTGACACCCCAAACAACTTCAGACCAATCTCCAACCTACCCTTTCTGTCCAAAGTTTTGGAACGTGCTGTAGCTTCCCAACTCAAATACCACCTCTCTACCAATAACCTGTATGAAACTTTCCAATCCGGATTCCGCTCAAACCACTGTACTGAAACTGCGCTCCTCAAAATCACAAATGACATTCTCCTCTCCTCCGACGCTGGCAACCTCAACATCCTCATCCTACTTGACCTCAGCGCCGCCTTTGACACCATAAATCACTCCATTCTCCTCACCCGACTTGAAACCTCCCTTAACATCACCGGCACAGCCCTATCCTGGTTCAAATCTTACCTCTCTGACAGACACCAGTTCATCTCCATTAACAACTGTAAATCCCCCACCGCTCCTCTCCCCCAAGGTGTCCCCCAAGGCTCAGTCCTTGGCCCCCTCCTCTTCATCCTCTACCTGTTCCCCCTTGGTCAATTAATCCGCCGTCATGGTCTCAACTTCCACTGCTTCGCCGATGATATCCAGCTCCTCATCTCCACCAAGTCAATCTCCCCCACCACACACTCTACACTGACAAACTGCATCACTGAAATAAAATCTTGGCTTCAATCAAACTTCCTCAAACTCAATTGCAACAAATCTGAAATCATCATCATTGGTCCAAAAACGCTCACCAAATCCACCCAAAACTTCATCCTCAACATTGATGGTCTCCCAGTATCCACCTCACCTCACATCCGGAATCTTGGAATCATCCTTGATCAAACCCTCTCCTTCGACAAACACATCACAAAGACAGCCTTCTTCCACCTCAAAAACATTGCCCGTCTCCGTCCATCCCTCTCCTCCACAGCTGCAGAAACCCTCATCCACGCCTTCATCACCTCCCGTCTGGACTACTGCAACAGCCTCCTCTATGGCGCACCCTCAAAAATCATCAATAAACTTCAATACATTCAAAACTCCGCTGCCCGTCTACTCACACACACCTCGATCCGTGACCATATCACCCCCGTCCTTTATAAACTCCACTGGCTCCCCATCCCCCAGAGAATCCAGTACAAAATCCTCCTCATAACATACAAAGCCCTCCATAACCTGGCCCCATCCTACCTGACCGACCTCCTCCACAGGCACACTCCCACCTGCACCCTCCGCTCTGCCGCTGCCAATCTCCTATCCCCCCACATCTGGACCAAACTCAGATCCTGGGGGGACAGGGCTTTCTCCATCGCTGCTCCCACCCTATGGAACTCACTACCCCAAACCGTTAGAGACTCCTCCACACTCACCACATTCAAAACATCACTGAAGTCTCACCTGTTCAGTACTGCCTTCAACCACTGAAGGTCACCTCACCTTCTGTCTCCTTTCTCTGTTCATTTATTTATTTACTTATTTATCTATTTATTCATTTCCCTATGTTCTCAAAATCTCTGTAAAGCGTCTTTGAGTATATGAAAAGCGCTATATAAATAAAATGCATTATTATTGTAGATCTCACTAGGTAGCATCATCAGCATACATGAGTTTTAGGAGCACAGTTTTCACTTTCGTCTTGGCCTTTAATCTTGCTAGATTGAAGAGTTTCCCCATCACTTCTGGTGTGGAGGTAGACTCCTTCCATGTCTGTCAGGAAGGCAAAGGACAGAAGGGCAGATAGGAAGATGCCGAACAGAGTTGGGGCTAGGACACATCCTTGCTTCACTCCGCTTCTCATGGGGAAGCTTTCCGACGTAGCGCCATCAAACTGCACTATACATTTGTGGCGGTACCCAGGGATTAGGCCACTTCCAGGATCATCCCCCTCAGCACTGGTTGGACAGGACTGGGGGAGGGACTGTTGCTACGGGGTTTGCCTGACCACCGTGAGGGGCCTCCAAGAGTTCGTTGGGATGGTGACCTTTTACCACCAATTTGTGCCATCCGCGGCCAGCATCATGCGCCCGCTGTTCCACCTCATGGCGGGCAAGTGCAAGGAGGTTGAATGGACTGACGATGCGGTGGCGGCATTCCAACATGCCAAGGAAGCCCTGGCTAAGGCCATGATGCTCGTGCACCCACGGGCGGATGCAGCAACCAGCCTGACGGTCGACGCTTCGGATGTAGCGGTTGGGGCGGTGCTAGAACAGCTGATTGATGGGTGTTGGAAGCTTCTCGCTTTCTTCAGCAGGCACCTCAGCGGCGCACAGCACTTTTGACCGCAAGCTCCTTGCCCTTTACCTCGCAGTCCGCCACTTCTGCTACCTTCTCGACGGGCGGATCTTCACCGCGTACACAGACCACAAGCCCCTCACCTTTGCGTTCACCAAGATGTCCGACCTGTGGTCAGCTCGCCAGCAGCGACAGTTGGCTTTCATCTCGGAGTACACTACCTCCATCCGTTTCATCGGGGGCAAAAACAACAGTGGCCGATGCCTTGTCTCGACCCGTGGCCCACGCCGTCCTGCAGGTGGCCGATGGCATAGACTACTCAGCCCTGGCGGCCTTATGAAGGACTATTCAAGGTGCTCGAGTGTGGCTCTTCCACCTCCGTTTTGCACATGGGGGGTCGTCTTGAGACGGTCTCCATTGCGCGGCTGAAGCCGGCGCACGTGGACATTAGCCAGCTGGTTCTACTGGCACGGCCTCGCCTTCAGGGTCGTCCTACGTCCCGGCCCTTACCCCCAGCGTCTCCACCTACTTCTTCGCCTGGCAATGTGGTTCTGGTTCCTGCGACCGCTGTGGTGCGCACACGGGCTGGTCGTCTCGAACGTCCCCTGTCCGTTTCATGCCTCCGGTTCTTGGCGGGGGGGGCCTGTGGCCGTACCCGGGGAGTAGGCCACTCCCTGGATCATCCCCATCAGTACTGGTTGGACAGGGCTGGGGGAGGGACTGTTGCTACGGGGTTTACATGAAGGGGCTGGTGAGAGACTCGTGCGTTAGACTCAGGAGAGAGTGGATGTTCTGTTGCTGGATTAAATTACGGTTAATACTTACCTGGCACCTTGCCTTATTCCTGCCGCGTCCAGACCCACTACACCTTGCATGTTTTCGTGAAAGGACTGGATGAAGTTTAGGTGTGGTTGACACCCAAACTTCTCTAGCACCTGGTAAAGGCCGTGTCTGCTGACAGAATCAAATGCTTTTGTGAGATCCACAAATGCGATGTTTAATGGGGTTTGCTGCTCTCTGCATTTCTCTTGAATTTGATGCAGGGAGAAGATCATGTCCACTGCAGATCTACTTCCACGAAAAGCGCATTGCACCTCAGGGTATATTCGTTCTGTGTGCATTGTTCTAGCAATCGCTGTCAATTCACGTTCATCATCCCAACGCAGTGATGGCCAATGCAATTTGGCCATGATTCTCTGTCTGCACCAACACGGGCATTAAAATCACCAAAGAGGGCGATCTTCTCTCCATATGGGATGCACGTCAGTGTGTCATGTAGATTGCCATAGAATCGGTCCTTGTCTTCTGCCGCGGCACCCAGAGTTGGTGCATATGCACTGATGATGTTGATGAAACCTTATTTTGAAGAAAGGCGGAGAGACGCGAGGCGCTCAGATTTTGCTGTGGGGGTTTCCAATGACTGCAGTAGTCTGTTGGAGACAGCGAATCTCACACCGTGTTCCCTGCGATCATCAACCCTTTTGCCGTGCCAGTAGGTGTAGTTGGTCTCGTGGATGGATCCTGTGTCAGGAAGTCTGGTTTCTTGGAGTCGATTATTATAGTCCGGAAGTCTGGTTTCTTGGAGGCGATCGATTATAGCAGTCTTCCGACAGTCAGAGATAGACTGTAAGTCCACTTGATGCCAGGGCATAGTCCTGACGTACCAGCTGCCAAGCCGGAGAAGTTTCATCTTTTCTTTTTGTTTCTTGGGTATCTGGTTGATGTCTGCTTGTCAGGAAGTGAACTTCCCTAATCCCCACGCACTCATAGAGGAAGGCAAAATTGACGGGTCAGTACCTTATTGGCTGGGGGCTGCCCAGCTTAAGGTGGGTGATAACTGACTAGTAGGACACGATGATCTTTCCCACCATCGGAGGTAACCCATGGCGCCCATGCTCTAAGTCAATCGAGCTAGACTTATAACCTGTAACTGCTACCTCCCGTGATTTTCTTTCTCACTGTACCCAGCAAGAATGAAGTGGCCTCTTCATTTGATTTGGCCACTGAGCCTGGGCAGGTAAATGGGAATACAAACTTGCCCAGCATCTGCATTCCCCTCTCGACCTAATAGGTTGATTCCAGAGGAACGGCATGGCTGCTACGTCTGAGGCCTACTCAGTTGCAGGAGTTGCCGGAAGGCGGATGCAAGAGGGATCAGTCGACTGTCTCTAGGGACTCCAGCTCCAGTACCTTTGGCTCTCCTGAACCTTACCCACAAGGCAGCGGGGTGCTTTTTAACCCAGAGTTGAGACCTGGTTGATGGACATCAGTATGTGTCCACATGCCGGTAGGCCTGCACGTCGCATCTCTGGGGGCCAGAGTTGCTCCGAGATCCCCGCACAATTTAGCATGGGACTGAAGGTGGCCCCAGTTACCATGTGTTGCCACGAGGAGGCACTGCGAGAGCCTTGATAATGCAGAGGTTATGAACTGGCAGGGGGAGCCTGTTTTCACAAACAATGCGAGCCAGTGGCTTCTGGATTTATACCAGGGCACTAGACACATGCAACACCCCCGTGGCTCACGCCACCAAAACAAAATAAGTACATCAAGGATTATTACAATCAGTATGGGTCAAAGCAACATATGAGGGAGCATTATTTGTCATCTGGGTCTCCCCATCAGATTACAGGTGCATTATATTGATGATAATGTTTGGAGTGTGAATAGGGCCATTTGGTTTGCACCATAAACTATCATTTAAGGAGAAGCATCAATTAGAGCCCATAAAAGCTAGGCTCTGTCCTGCGGCTCCTCTTTCTGCTTTCTTCCTCCACCCGTCTACAATCAATCTGAAGAAGGTTCCTGGGCTGAAACGTCATCTACCCATGTTCTCCAAAGATGCTGCCTGAGATGCTGAGATACTCCAACACTTTTTGAGTATTTTTTTGTAAACCAGCATCTACAGTTCCTTATTTCCACATTTTGACAAACTTGAGCGTATAAGTATCATCTAAGAGGTCCAAGTAGAACATGTAATGGGAGTCCCTCAGCAGCAGGTAACAATTTGCCCAACTGCAAAATGCCGGCTCTTATTATTTTCAGAGTCGCCATGTTCTACTTGGACCTCTCAGATGATACTTATACGCTCAAGTTTGTCAAAATGTGGAAATAAGGAACTGTAGATGCTGGTTTACAAAAAAATACTCAAAAAGTGTTGGAGTATCTCAGCATCTCAGGCAGCATCTTTGGAGAACATGGGTAGATGACGTTTCAGCCCAGGAACCTTCTTCAGATTGATTGTAGAGGGGTGGAGGAAGAAAGCAGAAAGAGGAGCCGCAGGACAGAGCCTAGCTTTTATGGGCTCTAATTGATGCTTCTCCTTAAATGATAGTTTATGGTGCAAACCAAATGGCCCTATTCACACTCCAAACATTATCATCAATATAATGCACCTGTAATCTGATGGGGAGACCCAGATGACAAATAATGCTCCCTCATATGTTGCTTTGACCCATACTGATTGTAATAATCCTTGATGTACTTATTTGCAAATCTGGCTACATCTGTTTCTGACTTGGCAACAGTTAAAGAACTCTGACCTCTGCAAATGGATCTCTGAAATGGATCGCCACTCTACAGGCGGAAACAGTAAATGAGAGCTCTCATGCAACTTCTGTCTCCTCCGTGTGTTGCTGCAATGGAGAATGTGCCTTTGAGGACAAATTAATTGCAGCATATTTTAAAACTGCATTCATTTGTGTCTTCTCCCACTGGTTACTACACAGGTCATGTTGTGGTGCATCATTGTGCTTATCATTCCCCCAATATTGTCTATTGTCTAATACCATTCCTAATTTGATTTTTGCAGATTTGGCAATAACAACAAATGTAAAGATGTTTTACTGTACCAAAAAAAGGTTTAAATCCAATTTCTAGGCAAATGTTAAACAAAACCCTCAGAGTCTGCATAGTTCATGATGCAGATTTCATACTTTTCAAGCCATCTTTCATGCTATTGTACAGAGCATAGATGTGCCTACATAATATAAACAGCTTCCAATGTACATCACAAATGAATTATAATACCATCAATGCACAGCTTGACTAACACATAGCATGCATATTCCTTCCAATAGGTATCATACGGTATTCATGCAGTCTAAATGATATTATTCGTAGAGCAAGCACATTATTTAATGCAATGTTCTCATCACTCTCATGAATATTCCATATAATTAAGACATTTCAAACTGAATATCAGTTGACACCCATATTCTGCTTTTATTCAATGTTCCTTATTACATTTTTGAGTGTGTAGTCTTTATTTCAATCAATCAATCATGACATTTTAAAACAGGAGTAAAATGGTTATTAGCCTTGGTTTTCCATGGAGGTAGTTTTTGTCTCCTACGATTCTAGAATGAAATCAACATACTTAGAGAAACAATATCCATTTGCATCTGTTTTGTTTAATGCACAAATGAGACATGAAATGAGGCATGCCTTCACAGAAATGTGACTATTTAAATCCCACACATACCAATTTGAATGGCACACTCCTGGTGTGATTCACTTTAGCATGATTGATGTGTTTTCCAATGTATTTCCTCAAGTTATGAGGTCTTCAATGTGCATAATATTTATCATTGCCTTAAGTGACAGAAATTGAAGTGAAAAGGCATTATTTTAAACTCCCAGTAAAATAAGGAGGAAACTCTTCAGCATAAAGAGATGAATTGAAAGGTTCCCACTGGGACACCGGTGGACTGCTGGTTACATCTGCTTCTCTGAGTTTTAAATTCTCTGAATATTTCTCACATCATTACAGGGTCTCACAGTATTCATTGCAGCTATGTACAATATAAATGCAGTCAATTATGCAGAGCGCTGAACCTGTGCCTTGGAGATATTGACAACACAGGACTTAATCTGCACCCCAAGGTGCATCCATCCCTGCATTTTACCTCACCTCCATGGCACGATTGCTGCTATACTGAGGCCACCATTGAGAGCTCCTCAAAGCTGAAAACTGCCTCCCATGATTCTAAGTGGCAAAGACACAACAGTTGCAGCTTCTGCAGGCAGCTGTCATCAAAAATCAGATAGAGAATGCCAGTGCAACAAGCAGGATGAAAAGTACCTTAATTTCTGTCAAATGTTAATTTTCCCAATTGCATTCCCATTCCTTTTCCCAAGTCGTAGATAAAAGAAACTGCAGATACTGGTTTACACAAAAGGACACAAAGTACTGGAGTAACTCAGCAGATCAGGCAGCATCTCTGGAGAACATGGATAGGTGACGTTTCCGGTCGGGACCCTTCTTCAGACCCAGACCTTTCACAGTGCAGCAGACAAAATGTAGAAACAAGCAACTGCAAATACTGGTTTACACATAAGAACACAAAATTCTGGAGCAGAAGCAATCTGACAAGAAACATCACCTATCCTTGTTCTCCAGAGATGCCCGCTGAATTACTCCAGCACATTGTGTCCCTTTCCGAAGTCTTTGGGGATCCCCAAACTAGCTATTAATGCTAATTGAAGCATTAGTTAAAGGTGAAATTGGATTTTAAGGTAAATGCTGGTTCACTTATGGTTTCACTGTCTACAAAAAATGTTCTTAGATTACATAGATTCATAGATACATAGACAATAGGTGCAGGAGTAGGCCATTCGGCCCTTTGAGCCAGCACCGCCATTCAATGGGATCATGGCTGATCATCCACAATCAGTACCCCGTTCCTGCCTTCTCCCCATACCCCTTGATTTTTCTAGCACTGAGCTCTATATAACTCTCTTTTGATGCATCCAGTGAATTGGCCTCCACTGCGTTCTGAGGCAGAGAATTCCATAAATTCACAACTCTGTGTGAAAAAGATTTTCCTCATCTCAGTTCCAAATAGCCTACCCCTTATTCTTAAACTGTGGCCCCTGGTTCAGGACTCCCCCAACATCGGGAACATGTTTCCTGCATCTAGCGAGTCCAATCCCTTAATCATTTTATATGTAGATAATCTCAGCGGAAATATTTTTTTATTGTCTGAATAACGAAGTTGTGAAACAAAGCCTGCGTCAATGTTTATGAAAAAAAATAGATGAGTGGTTCAAGGTAAATAAATCGTAATGGATATATGATGACATGGTATTAATGTTAAGGCACACGTGGAATGTAAAAATATAAGCTGGTTGGGTCAAAAAATGTTTCCTTTGTATAATTTATATTTAATTCTATGTAACTCACATTTGTGTTTCAGAAACACAACCTCAAGTCTTGTATCCCCTTGCAACATGAACTGCCGATGTCTGTCCACAACCTTCAATCCAGTGTGTGGTACGGACGGAGTTGAATATGTGTCCCCGTGCCATGCTGGTTGTAAAATGTATTTAGTCAACATCACTGCTAATAAAATTCAGGTAACATGAAAACATATGGCAGATTTATAAATAAATGCACAGCCTTCAAAATATTTGGCCCTATATTTTGGAATTCATGGCACACTTAAGAAGCAGAGGTGTTAGTTTATCATAAACATATGCGTTTGAATGGATTGTTCTTTCTAGATCTTTGTTGAATAAAGATTCCATTATTTTTAGTTTATCAGTGAATATTGCTGTAGATCACAAAAATGGATGTTACATAACAGGACTGACTAAAGTACTGAGTTCTCTCATATATTTAGACAGACTCCTCCATTTGTAGTCGATGGTACACATCATGACAATCTAAACAAAATACTGTAAGTCAGTTAAAAATCAGCAATTGTCAAATCAGTTGAAGAAAAGAGAGATGAAGATGTGGTGTGAACTGAATCAACACTAGTAAATGCATGATTTAGCCATGTAATTGTTAAGTGAATGATTTTTCAATTTGTTTTATGTACACTATAATTTAGGGTATTAGAAATCTCACTTATTAATAAAACACAATGGTGCTTGAAAGTTTTCTGATAGAAACCTTCCAGAAAGCTTTTTGACTATTTAATAAATGAATATGGTAAGATTGTGTAATTCTGAGTTTGCATAAATAAACTGTATAAATAATTGTAATATAAATTTCTGGAAATAATTGACTAAAAGCTTCAATCAAAACAATTACAACAAGAAATAAAATATGTAGGAATATGCAGATGCTGGTTTTAACCAAAGATGGACACAAAATGCTAGAGTAACTCAGTGGGACAGGCAGCATCTTTGAAGAGAAGGGATGGGTGACGTTTCGGGCCGAGACCCTTCTTCAGACAGTCTGAAGAAGGGTCTCAACCCAAAACGACACCAATTCCTTCTCTTCAAAGATGCTGCCTGTCCCACTGAGTTACTCCAGTATTTTGTGTCTATAAGAGATAAAATATTCTAGATTCCCATTTTTTTTAAGGCTATAGTTAAATATTATTGATTCTATTGATATTCTTGAATATAAACACACTAATCTGTAATTAATTATTGCGAAAAGCTTGGAATCCAGCCTTTAACATCCAGCCCTGAATCACCATTAGTTACAAAACATCAAAGAGAAGTAATCATTTAAACCATAATTAAGATGCCAAATTCAGTGTAACAGTAGCTTCACAGTATTGCTACTAGACTCAGGATTGAAAGAAATTAGCTCCAGGCTCATTGCTGCTGAGGATTTTAATTCCATTTATTGAATATATCCGGGATTATCACCCACACTGGTGACCATTTTACTACTGGGTTGTCAGGTTCTGAGGGAATACCAAAGTGTTATATTTCACTGCTTGAATCTCTATGAGGCCTCAGATATACAGCACAAGGTTTGATAGTTAGCTGTTCTCCAAAATGACCTATAAAACGAAGTTATCATAGAATCATAGAGCCAAAGAGTGATACAGCGTGGAAACAGGCCCTTCGGCCCATTTGCCAACACTGGCCAACATGTCCCAGCTACACTAGTCCCATCTGCCTGCATTTGGTCCATATCCCTCCAAACCTGTCCTATCCATGTACCTGTCTAACTGTTTCTTAAATGTTGGAATAGTCCCAGTCTCAACTACCTCCTCTGGCAGCTTTCATACACCCACCACCCTTTGTGTGAAAAAGTTACCCCTCTGATTCCTATTAAATCTTTTCCCCTTCACCTTAAACCTATGTCCTCTGGTCCTTGATTCACCTACCCTGGGCAAGAGACTCTGTGCATCTACCTGAACTATTCCACTCATGATTTTAAAAGTTGTACTAAATCAGTGAGACAAAATATAAAAGTAGAAAATGCAAAATGCACAAGGTCCCAGTTTCAGACATGACAAACTCAGTTGAACCTCCTCCGTCGTTATGCACCACTAGAGATGATGGCAATACAGTTTACATCCAGATAGGAGTAGATAAAGACGTTCCAATGTTGATGCCAAACCCTTGGAGCCTCATGGTATCAGGCCAATGGTGGACAAGGAAACATCCTATTCATTATCACTTTCCTCACTTCCTCAGCTGATTAATCAATATTGCATGCATCCTGAGTATCTTTGTGAAGGAGTAGCAAGAACAGAGAATGTGTTTTAACTGAAGGACTTCAATGTCACTAAATGTGGCTTGGTAGCACCATCAATGAATGACACAATTATCAGTTTGTTCTTGTGACAGATAATAAAATAATAAATTGATCGATTACTTTTTGCAGACACATTTGAAAATAACAGTATTAACAGATACACAGCTTTGTGGAGACAAAATCCTTCCTACCTTGACTTAACTCCGTTTTTTTTAACATGGATGAACTTTTCCAAATCTAATCTCAAATTACATGATCTACAATATTATTATTTTTTCTATTCTCTCATTACTTTATAACAAATATCAAATGAATAAAACATATTGTTTTGCTTTTCTTCAATAATTCCAATAGATGTATTATAAAATATTCCCATCTGTTTCCCATCAATATTCCCACACTTCAGGAACTAATGATTTTTCCCAATTCCCAAAGCCTACTCATTCCTCTCTAAACTGACAACTAACATAGTCCCAATAACTATTTCTCCAAAAAATACTCGATCAAAATAATCCCTTTTTTACATATAAACAAACTCTCAATATATTAATAAAATCAAAAGTCTTACAGATGTACATATGTTCGTTTCCTTGAACAGCTGAGCTAGTTTCCCCTCTCTCTCTCTCCACTTTTTGCTATTATTATTTTTTTATCAGTCATGTAATTTGGATGTCATTCATTAAAATACTGTGGTGATATGATTTTACTATCAACCGATTTTGTGTATTTTCTAACATACGGACAAAATCAACTTATGGACATCTGTATAAATGGAATACATTCATACCCCAGGGATGGCTTGTACTTTATACTTTAAACTTTATACTTAGGAGATTTTCGGAGGAAAAGGAAAGAGAAGGAAATAGTAAGTGTCACTGAAAGAACTTTGAACAATTTCGTAAAGAGATATGCGGCACGGTAGCGCAGCGGTAGAGTTGCTGCTTTACAGCGAATGCAGCGCCGGAGACTCAGGTTCGATCCTGACTACGGGTGCTGCACTGTAAGGAGTTTGTACGTTCTCCCCGTGACCTGCGTGGGTTTTCTCCGAGATCTTCGGTTTCCTCCCACACTCCAAAGACGTACAGGTATGTAGGTTAATTGGCTGGGTAAATGTAAAAAAAAAAATTGTCCCTAGTGGGTGTAGGATAGGGTTAATGTACGGGGTTCGCTGGGCGGCACGGACTTGGAGGGCCGAAAAGGCCTGTTTCCGGCTGTATATATATGATATGATATGATATGATATGATATGATATGATATGAAAAGGTCTCTTTAAATCAGTGAAAGAGAGTGTATACAGATTATTATATGTACAGCTCGATTATTGTGTAATTGTAGTAATTGATATTCAAATACATATTTTCCTTTTTCAACAGAATTACACTGATTGTGCATGCAGTGACTTTGCAGAACCAGGGCCATGTCGTTTATCATGCTACCATTATTTAATTCCATTCATTTCACTCCTTGGATTCATTCTGATGATCTGCTGTCTGTGTCACACGCCATCATTTATATTGGTTCTCAGGTACTACAATACAAATAATTATTTCTTCTGCGTTTTCTCCATTATTTCTGGTTGATATAGTCATTATATGGCATGTGAAACTTGATGGGATTACTGTACTTGCTGCCTTTCTGTGAGCTATTTCTGAAAGGATCTTGAAGAGCAGCAGATAAGGAACAGTCAGACATTTATTGAATGATAGGCCATGTGATCCCATTGTTCTCAGTATTTTGTTTTCAATAATGCTAAAATTCTGAGAAAAGAAATAGGCTTGTGGAAGCTACTAGCCATCATAAATATAAGTCTAAGATAGTCACAAAAAGCTGGAGTAACTCAGTGGGACTGGCAGCATCTCTGGAGAGAAGGAATGGGTGACGTTTTGGGTCGAGACCCTTCTTCAGACTATAAAAATAAGTCTAAGTATTTCAGCAGAGTGCAATTCATTTAAACAATCCACTCTCACTCAGAACAGATTGGTTTAAATGTTTCAAAAATGGCAACAAGAGCCAAGCCCGCTAAGACATGATTTTGGCAAAATTGTCTATCCAAAGAACAGCTGCCTCATAGGATCTTTTTTTTCTTTTGATACTTTTGAAATGAATGCAATTCAAAATCTCTTCTGATTCACTTGTCCATAAAACTTACCTGTACTACTAACATATACATATCAGGGGACTCAAGGATAACAGTGGCATCAATTTTTTTAATTAAATCCCATTACAGGCCCCTCCCCGTAGTTGAATATTGAAATAATAAAAACAACTTCTACCCACTTGCAATTCAACTGTTAACAAACATGTCTAGTGGAATTGAGCTGGGGAATGGTCAACCAGCCTGCTCTTAGGAGGTAGGTCATTAAAATATTTTAAGGAGGTTGTGTGCCTCCATTTTAAACTCTTGGCTCTAATAAGTATTGTAAATGCTGGGTATTCTGAAGGGAGGGATGAAGGAACAGATATATTAAATAATTACTTTTCCATTCTTTGACTTAAAAGAACAAAAAAGCAGGCTGTATATACCTACCCCAATGAACTTTTCACCCAACAGAGATCGCTGTATATGACTAGCCACATATCTTCCCTCGCTACACCAATATTTGCTGCATGCTGCCGTTATACTCTGCTTTTCTCCTTGACTGCCTTTATGATTGATTACCCAGACTGTCAGTATGGTTGGCTGCAACAGAAAATCTACACAATAAAATGCATATTAAGACTTGCCATTAAATTCATAAGGATCTGAGATTTAGATACAAAACTTTCCCCCTTCTTCCCACATTGATTTTAAAATGCCAAAATCCAAAGATATTCTTGTGCCTGGTGTTCAGAACTTTAACATTCAGCATTATATACAATGCTATTCCATCATTAATAATCAATGAGTAGTAATGTTAGGAGACAAATTATGTACCTTTTACATTAACATCATCTGTTTTCTCATCTATTATAGAGCAGTGCCCAAGGAAACCACACCATTCGCTATTGGGATTCAATCTCTCATCCTTCAATCATTGGGTAACAATTACTTTTTAAAATGTCACTGGAATGGAAAGCAAAACAACATTTTTCATTGATGCTACATCATATCTGGCCACTATAGTTCTGAAATTCTATATTTGCAGATTCCATTAGCAAAACAGGAAATTCTGGAATCTGACAATACCCAGCAGGACAGGGAATATCTTAGAATAGACAAATAGTATCAAAGTTGCAGGTTGAAAATTTTCCACCTGAGAAAAGGAGATGTAGAGAGGACAAAAGAAAACAAACAAAAAAGAAAACAATTATTAAGAAGAGAAGGAAAACACTGAAGATGCTAGAAGTTTAAAACAAAAACAAAGAATATCAGAAATATCTGCAGGTCAGGCAGTAATAAAAGATAGAAACAGCAAAACAGAGGTAATGCTGCAGCTTAATGATGTTTCATTAGAACTCAAATTTTGTGCTAAGTGGAAAGATTAGTTATCTGAAATTGATAATCCTAAGGGGTGTAAAGTGACCAGTCAGAGGATGAAATGCTGATCCCCAGTCTTACATTGGTATTCATTAAAGCAGGGCAGCAGCCAGAAAAGAATGGTCAGAATGTAGGTGAGATAGATAATTAAATTAATAGCTCAGAGTTTGCAGACTGAACTAACATAAACTGATCTGTTTATGAAAATTAAAAAGACTGCAGCTGCTGGAAATCTGAAACTAAAACAAAAAATATTGTAAAATTTCAGCAGGTCGGGGAGCCACTGTGGAAATAAAACACCAATCATTTGTCAGAAAGAAAGAGAATGGCTGTGATAGAATAATTCAGATTGGTTTAATGGGGCAGTTTAGAGCACAGTAAGCTTTTAAGTCTGTACAATGAGTTATTAATGAATTTAGAAGGATGAGAGGGGATCTTATTGAAACATATAAGATTATTAAGGGATTGGACACACTAGAGGCAAGAAACATGTTCCCTTTGTTGGGCGAGTGCAGAACCAGGGGCCACAGTTTCAGAATAAGGGGTAGGCCATTTAGAACGGAGACGAGGAAAGCTTTTTCACCCAGAGAGTTGTGATTCTGTGGAATTCTCTGCCTCAGAAGGCAGTGGAGGCCGATTCTCTGGATGCTTTCAAGAGAGAGTTAGATAGAGCTCTTAAAGATAGCAGAGTCAAGGGATATGGGGAGAAGGCAGGAATGGGGTACTGATTGTGGATGATCAGCCATACTCACAGTGAATGGCGGTGCTGGCACGAAGGGCCAGATAACTTCCTCGTGCATCTCTTCTGAATCCTTTCCAACTTAATGACTTTCTATTAATTGCAAGATGACCAGAACTGCACACAGTTTTCCAAGTATGGTCTCAACCACGACTTATATAGCTGTATCATCATGTCCCAACCTTTGTACTTAATACCCCTCCAATGAAGACAAGCATGCTAAATGTCTTCTTCACCACTTTGTCCATATGAATCACCACTTTCAGGGAACTATGTACTTGTACTTCTAGATCTCTCTATTCTCACTCTCTTGGGCTCTATAATTTATTGTGTAAGTCCTGCCCCTGTTTAGAATACCAAAGTGTAATACCGCACATTTGTCAGCATTAAATTCCATTTTTCATTCATTGTCCCACTTTCTCAATTAATCTTGATCCTGTTGTAAAATTAGTTATCCTTCCTCATCGTCCAACTATACCACCAATTTTGGTATCATCTGCAAATTTACTAACAATGTTAACTACACCGTCATCCAAACAAACAACAGTGAACCCAGCACTGATTTCTATGGAACAACACTAGTCGCAGGCCTCTAGTCAGAAAAAACACCCTCCACATCTACCCTTGACTCCTTCTTCCAAGCCAATTTGGAATCCAAGTGGCAAGTTCATCTTGGATTCCATGTAATTTAATCTTCCAGGCTATCCTACCGTGTGGAACTGTGTCAAAGACCTTACCAAGGTCCACATAGACAACATTCACTGCCCTGCCCTTATCAATCCTATTGGTAACCTCTTCAATGAAGTTAGTGAGGCATGATTTCTTACACGCCAAGCATAATCAGTCCTTACATGTCTAAATGTTGGTAGATCATGTCCCTAAAATTCCCCTCCAACACCTGTCCCACTGCTGATGTCCAGCTCACCAGCCTGTAATTCCTTGGCTTGTTTTTGCTGTCCTTAAATAATGGTACAACATTAGCCACTGTCCATCTTCTAGAACTTCATTTAAGGCTAAGGATGGTGCAAAATATCTTTGTAGGGCCTCCGCAGTTCTTCCCTATCTTCCCACAGAATGCAATTGCTCGTGCCCTGGGAATTTATCCACCTTATTGGACTATAATGTGTTTTGTTTTTCCAAATGGTGGGAAGGCCATATCAAAAGTAGAAAATGCAGAGATTCTCATTACAGCATTCATGTTTTTTTTTCATTCACTTGTAAGGGAAGAAGAATGTTTATAGATGGTTAAAAACCATTGCATGGCACATTTCATTCCACAATCAATGATAGTTTAGTTCATGTCTATGTTATTCTTTTTTTTACAGGTTGGCTTCCTACCCCTATCCTTTTGGGGGCTATTATTGACAGTACCTGTATTCAGTGGGAACGTAAATGTGGACGGTTAACCTATTGCCAATATTATGATAATGATCTTTTGCGAATAAGGTATGAAGAAATCGGAAGTGGATTATTTCACTATTCAATTCATATTTGAACATCACCTCAAAAAAGATACAGAATTAATAAGTGCTGGGCCATTTCACAGAATAAATCGTTGATAAATCCGTTTCAATAATAAGAGTTTTTAAATTGAGAACATTCAATTCATTTGCTTAAAACCGGGCAACCAAATTTTATTGACCATATCTGTTCAGGTTCCATCCTATAAGCAGCTACAAAGCAAAATAACAATAATTGCAGGATAGAGATTTAGCAGGAGATTTGAAGTTGGTTCAATGAAGGTACTGTCCAATGTTGAAAGAATAGATAAACTTTCAGCAGTCTGCCATCAAGGCTGTACTGCACATTGCCAATAACCCAATTGCCAATACTCTGCCCAATTGCATATTCTTAGTCAAAGGCAAACATCTATTACTTAGGGAACTGATCAGTGGATGTTGAAGTACATTTTGCAAAGTGTGATGGCAGAGTCAATGCCATCACAATTATATGCAATTTTTTATTTAACACTAACCAAGGACACTTTCCCAGGGCAACATAAACAGTGTTTCATATTTCCTTGGGTAATCTATAAAAGACTTTCAGGATGGATGAAAAATCATCAGAACCCCAAAGCCATCAACCTGATGGTTAATTTACCTAACGATTAAAGATGGATGCTCACTTTCCTGTGCACCAAGGTTATGCAGAGATGAAGAACTGATGCACCATGTTTCAGATCTATTAGAATTGCCTCAAGAACTTCAGAGCTTTCTTGTGAGTGCAATATTGGATCATTAACTGCAGTTTTAGCAAGAATTACTATTGGCATATGTCACATTTCTGACAATTTCTCTCATCATTAGATCATCAAAGAACTAAACACAGATCAAAATCATCATAAAAGGATAATTAATTACTTTTACCATGTGCGACTATAAGTAAGGGAAATTGTAATTTGTGCCCGAAACTGGGTTCTGTTTCTGACATTTCTAAACCTTGGAGATGGTGCAGTAACTGATATGGAAAAAGTTTAATTTTTCTAACGATGGCCTCTATATTTTATTAGCAGCCACTTAATAAGATTTGTGCTTACATTTTGCCTTTCATTTTCATTGGCCTTGATTTCTGGTGGTCACTTTTTTATCTGTCTGTCCCTTCAGCCTTGGCAAAGTATGCTTATGGATTTGGTGTATTTCCAAAGGCTTTCAGAACTGTCATATTACTGCAATAGTTTTCTCAATTTGAATTTCATTATTATCCAGTTCCATTTTGATTGCTTCTATTAGGGTAAATTTCTAATCATTTAGCAATAAACTATGCTCACATTGGAATATTTAGCCTACATTTCAATTTATAAAATAAAATGTATCAAGAGATCTATTTGGACATTTGTCTTCTCTAATCCTCAGAGGTTTACTTACTTACACAGTACCTGTGCCCCTGAACCTTTTCACGCTTTTCTATAATTACATAAGTAGATTTTACACACATCAATTTTACACTGGTTATTACATTTACATAAGGATATTTCCACATCAGAGTAATCCTATGTAATCAGTACATTCCCAGTCGGAATTCATTGCCTCATTCTATTTCTGGATGTTTAATATATTTATTTAGGAATGCATTTCTCTGTAGAATTCCTGAATGATTAAGTATGTTTATATCAGGACGTATTCCTGTAATCTTCTCTGTTTAACATTTGTGTATACATTTCTCCACAATGTTCTTGTACCATTTTCTGCAATCCTGACAGAAATAACTTTGAGAAACAGACAGTTTCCTGACAGTAAGCAAACATCCAATGATGTCCTTAGGTTCTGTTAGTATTTAAGTTTTATAAGAAAATAACTGCAGATGCTGGTACAAAATCGATTTATTCACAAAATGCTGGAGTAACTCAGCAGGTCAGGCAGCATCTCGGGAGAGAAGGAATGGGTGACGTTTCGGGTCGAGACCCTTCTTCAGTATTTAAGTTTTATTGGTTTCCACGATTACAAAGCACTAGTTCACCACTGGTTGTTTTGCTAACTGAATGCAGCAATATCAGTTATGCATGCCTCCATTGCAGTAGTTAAACCAAGAGCAAATTTACTCACAATGTTACATCACTACCCTATGGATTTTGCCCCAGTATAGACAATAGACAATAGACAATAGACAATAGGTGCAGGAGGAGGCCATTCTGCCCTTCGAGCCAGCACCGCCATTCAATGTGATCATGGCTGATCATTCTCAATCAGTACCCCGTTCCTACCTTCTCCCCATACCCCCTGACTCCGCTATCCTTAATAGCTCTATCTAGCTCTCTCTTGAATGCATTCAGAGAATTGGCCTCCACTGCCTTCTGAGGCAAAGAATTCCACAGATTCACAACTCTCTGACTGAAAAAGTTTTTCCTCATCTCCGGTCTAAATGGCCTACCCCTTATTCTTAAACTGTGGCCCCTTGTTCTGGACTCCCCCAACATTGGGAACATGTTTCCTGCCTCTAACGTGTCCAACCCCTTAATAATCTTATATATTTCGATGAGATCCCCATCCGATGTTATCGCCATCTTGAGTCTCCCTGTGCATGCGTATACTCCAAGTGCTCCTTTTTAATCTCAAAAACCCAACTGTCAGGCTGCTACCTCCCATGTTCCATGTATATTTTGAGAACATAGGAACATTAGAAGCAGAATTATGATATATGGCCATGCAGGTTAACTCTAATTTCCAATAAGAAAACATCTTATCCTATGCCTCTTCTTCTTTCTGCTTGATCCCCATATTTTCCTTATTCACTGAGCTTACAAAATTGGTACATAATGATTGCATAAAAGGTTAAAATAGCATGTCATAGATCAGATATGTCCAAAGTCCGGCCCGGGGGCCAATCGTGGCCCGAGGTCAGATTTTATACGGCCCGCAGCTTCCGTCTTAAAATTTATTATTTATGGCCCGCCAGCACTGTCTAACAGAATGAAGGTAGGGGGAGGGGGAGAGGGGAGGGGGACACCTCCCGGCGGTCAGCGCTGGCCGACCTCCCGCCCCCCCCCCCCCCCGCCCCGAGCGGGAGAGGCGACGGCAACTTCACTTCCCGGCGGCGGGGTTGAGGGCTTGCGGGGGGGACAACACACGGGAGAGCAGCAGCTGAGCTCTCCTCACCCCGCACGCTCATTGGCAGGCGCTCCCGTCAGTCGGGTGGGTGCCGCATTCCACCTCCCCCCTCCCAGTGGGAGAGGCGACGGCGACTACATCTCCCGCCGGTCAGCGCTGCCCAATCTGCGGATTGTCAGATGCGAGGTCCGGGGGGGGGGCGGGGGGGTGGGGGAGCGCATCAGTTAAAGGTCCGGGGAGGGGGAGCGCATCAGTTAAAGGTCCGGGGGGGGGGGGGGGGGGGGGGCATTGGCCCTTGGGTATTTTCACATTATCAAATCTGGCCCTCTTTGAAAAAAGTTTGGACACCACTGTCATAAATGATTTAATATTTTTTTCCTGTACATTCTCAGGTTCATAGGTTTCCAGATTATATTTCTAGTGGTCACCTTTTCCTGTGTTCTCATTGTTTACTGTGTTCTACGAAACCATCCACCACAGACTGCAGACAAGGCAGTGAAAGAAAACTATGCGGAGACTGTGGAATTATAAGAAAGATGATTTGTATTCAATACAAATAAATTAATGAAGCTCTATCCGCCATGATTGGCAAATTGAGAATTTAAGAATCAACAAATCTAATTATTAAATTTATGTGCATTCGCGGTTCATATACAAATGGGTACAGGTTAATATTTTTTTATTGTATATACACATTCAAGATAACTAATATAGTCAAATCAATACTATATATCTGTATTTAAGCTGTGTCTAGAAATTCTTTGCTGGAAATACTTAGTAAAAATAAAGGTTACATAAAAGAATTCCAGAGGATACTTATCACACTAAATCATCTGGTTGGGGAATTGGATTAATTTACAAAGTACTTTCATGGAGTCAACACACACATCGTGAGGTGAATTTCCTCCTGAGTTTTGATTCTGTGGAAATCTGACCAATTGGAGATAATTCATGGATTTAATTTCCAAAGTGCATGCTAATTCCCTGCTTTAGGAAAACTAAATCACACTTTCTCTGAATAAGCATTTCTCCAGAGTATAGATTGGAGAATCTGAAGCTGATAGGTTCTTTCATTACCGCCTAAAAGATGTCAAGCAGCAATGTTAATCGAGTCATAGAGTTAGAGAATTGTACAACACAGAAATGGATCCTTCAGTCCACCACATCCAAGCTGATTTTTGCCTGATCTCTTTTGCCCGTATTATGAAACGTATCCTTCCTTGCCTTGACCTGTATAAGTGTTAATGGTTATTAAATGTAGTAACTTTATCTAATTCCACCATCTCCACTGGCAGTATTCCAGATATCAACTACTCACTGTGTAAAACCCTTACCCCTCAGGTCCCCTTTAAACCTTAATACTGTGCCCTCTTGCTTTTGGTATCCTTACCATTTTGACTTTCTACCCTATCTTTGCCTTTCATAATCTTCTATATTTATTTCAGGTCATCTCTCAGCTTTCTTTGCCCCAAGGAAAACAAGCCTAGCTTATCCAATCTCTCCCCATAATTAAAGCCCCCCGATCCAGGCAACATCCAGGCGAATCTTCTCTACACTCTCTGCAGCACAATTACATTCCTCCTGTAGTGTGCTGACCAGAACTGCAGACAATACACCAGGAGCAGCCTAAACGGTGTTTTGTAAAATTACAGCATAACATCCCAACTCTTCTATGTATGCCCAAACCAATGAAGACATGAATGCTATATGCCTACTTCACTACTGTGTAGATCTGTGCTGCCACTTTCAGGCTACAATAGACTTGAACCTTATTCATCAATGTTCCTTAGTGACCTACCATTTACTGTATATGTTCCAACCCTGTTTGACTTCCCAACATACACCTCACACTTCTAGACATTAAATTCCAAATGACAATGCACCTTCCAGGTTTCAACACCTGCTGTAGCATTATACAAGAATCAAGTCAAGAGAGTCAAGAGTTTTAATGATCATGTAGGAGCCATTTATGCTTAATTCAGTTATTGTCATTGTGTTATGGCTATGTTTTAATATTTCTAGTTTATGTCTTTTTTGCATGCTTATGGGTGTGACTTAATACGTAATAGGGAGTGTTTAGATGGGAGGAGGCTAGCGTGTTGACAGAGGTTGTGGGTCAGTTTAGGCTCGGAGGATGGTGAGCATACAGTTCTTTACCATGCGCTCGTACCATACGCTTGTATCAGCTATATTTGTAAGAACCACACGGTAATAACTGCAAGATTTCTAAGATATTGTTTGAAGAAGAAACAGTTGATAAAGTATGGAAAGTGATGAATTACTCTTTGATTTGTGCTACTTTAATAAAACCAATTAATTAAGAAAGGACGTTTGAAGATTTGTTTTGTTATATCAGGGTGCGACGTGTGCGTAAGCTATAACTACATTTCATCCCCGAGTAGTAATGGCTATCGAAGTAGGACTTTGAGATGGTATAGAAACTGCCATTACAGATCATATGTGCCAGTAACAATGAAATCCTTACATGCTGCAGCTTAACAGACAGATTAATGCAATAGCACACATAAATATATAACGATCAATAAATTAATAACAGTAATACTAGGTAACTCTAATAGTGTGAAACCAAACTCTGTTATGCAACCAGACACAGTACATAGAAGATCATATTTGCTGAGGGAGTGGTGGAAATGTCATTATCCTCTGACATTTCCACCACCTTCAGTGTGATCCCAGCACTAGACATGTCTCCACCCCTTACTGCTTTCCATTGAGACTACTCCCTCCACAACTCCTTGGCTCACTCATGCCTTCCCACTCAAACTGGACCCTCCCTAGGTCCTGCATCCTCAGGAGATATTACACCTGTCCTGACACCTCCTCTCTCACTTCCATCCAGAGACCCCAGCAGCCCTACCAGGTGAAATAGAGGTTCATGTGAACCTTTCAAACCTTTACACGTGACAATAAGCTAAACTAAACTCTCAGATTCGCTGAACACCTCCGCTCAATCCGCCTAGGCCTATGCGATCTCCCGGTTGCTTTACACTTTAACTCCCCCTCCCATTCCCACACTAACCTTTCCGTCCTGGGCCTCCTCCACTGTCAGAGTGAGGCCCAATACAAATTGGAGGAACAGCACCTCAAATTTAGCGATATGACAACTGATTTCCCTAACTTCAATTAACCCTTGCTTTCCCTCTTTCTCCATCCTTCCCCCACCCTAGTTCTCCGACTAGTTTCGCTGTCCTGATTAATTTTATTAATTGGTGTTAATCTCTCATTTTGAAATTGTTATTTTTATTCATCACCATTTTTAGTGTATAATATAATGTTGTTTATCAATGACATGCAAACATCCTCTCTGTGGATTTTTTGCCTGCAACTGTTCCATTTTTGGTGGGGCACAGCTCAAATGCCGAACATAAGCCATCCTTTGTTTTGTTTGACCTTGAATGGCGTCCTTTGTTAAAATTTATATGTAAAAGCGGTGTGTCTGTTTTTCAAAATAGAAACATATGACTGCTCTGAGCTGACACACATGTGCTGAAGTATTCCCTCTGCAACAATATTAGAGCTTCCCATCAGACTTGCTGCAAACACACTTCACGCTCATGTGATCTGCATTAGACGACAGGTATTCTGCCACTATGTTCACAACATTTAACCTAATGTTTTATAACAGCCAAAATCTCTCTCCATTTTTAGAGACCATTTCTGTTGGTAAAATTATGTTGTCTGCTGTTTGAATGTTAAACCTTAAGTGTTAAGGATATGCTCTTCTTTTAGTCCATGCACAAACTCATCTCGTGACACACAATCAGGCATTACATTGAAGCTGCATTGCCTGATAGTGTGCCATGTTAGAACGTTCTGATCAGGTGCCATAACAGAACTTTTCGAACAGGTAGAGGCAACCCCAAGTTACGGCCATTTGACACTTAGATTCACCCTTACAGAATTCACAAATCACCACCAAAAATTGAGATATAGATCAAAATTCACTGACGGAATATGTGAAAAATGAATGAAATAAAAATGTTTGTTTCAACTCACATTTCCAGAAGCATGTACAGATGATGAATCTTTGTGTTATGAAAATTGCAATATAGATTTTTTTAGAGGAATGGTAAAAAGCCCTCGTAAAGCAGGGATCGTCTGTGTAGAGTAACTAATCATCTCACTTCACTTCTAGTTATAAGTTCCAAATATTCCACATTCTCTGATTGTTTTGATAGATTATAAATCTGATTGCCCCATGGGGTGCTGGTAAGTTTGCATTTATTTTAAATATCTGGTACATTACTATTTTTTAAAAAACACTTTTATATTTCTGATTATTTGTTCCATGTTCCACTTCCATAATGTTTGCTGGTAAATATATTTCTATCCTCTCAATGTACAAATTGAAGAGCTCCCCTACCTTATCATAACCACACAGTATTCCGGCATAATTTGTGGTGAGATTGACTTGCCATTTTGTATTGTCAATCATTTCAACGGTCAGGCTTGACTTTCAAAGGAGAAACAAAGAACTGGTGCTGGCTAATACACAAAAGAGCGCAAAGTGCTGGAGTAACTCAGCAGGTCAGGCAGCACCTCAGGAGAACATGGATACGTGATGTTTCGGGTAGAAGTCAACCTTCTTCGGGCTTGACTTTTAAGCTGCACTCAGTATTACAACTGATAGTTTTCCCCCTCATTCCCAAGTCAGCAGCACATTCACCACAACCTATTCTAAGCCTCACATATTCACCCTATACTGTAAAATAGCGACTCCACATCAATGACTTTTGTCACTTTTAATGCCTGTTTATTCATATTGCGATTGGAAAATATGTGCTTTGGGGTTCTTAACTTCCAACAAAATAAACATAGCACAAAAAGTAAGGAAATTTGTGTTTGGTAGATTATTTCTTTGTTGTAACAATGCTTCTTGGCAATAAATCTTATACCGTTGGAAAGCCTGTTTATTTCCCTTTTAAATGGTGCCACATTTGTAAGGAACATGCATTTGTGGGATGAGCAGCAGAGCTGAGTATATGGGTTGCGCCCATGAAAAATTTGCCAAATCTTCTCTGCCAATGCCAAACAGCTTATTCTGCTGTTGCTATTGACTCTTGTTTTGAGCTTCTGGTACCCCCAGGTGCTGACAATCAGGTGCCTGATTGGCACCTGATTGGCAGCATCTGTGAGCATGGGCCCTGCTACAGTGGTCAGTAGGTGTCTGCTCCAAGAATCAGCATGCCACGTTTGACTGATCTGGATAGGGCCCGTGCGATAGGGCAACTTCAAGCTGGTGTTCCGCAAAACCAAGTTGCGGCATTATTTGGAGTGAGCCCTAGTACCATCTCCAAAGTGAAGGCCAAGTTCCATATAACGGGGGATGTCAGAGACAGGCCGCAAAGTGGGCGTCCCAAGAAGACGACACCCGAAGAAGACCGTTTCCTCACCCTGTCAGCACTTAGGAACCGTAGGCTGTCTTCTACAGATTTGCAGTCAAGGTTTGCAGGACGATATGGCCGACAGCTCTCTGCCCAGACAATTCGGAACAGACTGCACGCAGCCGATCTCCGGTCTCATAGGGTTGCCAGGAGGCCTGCCATGACTGCCCTTCACCGTCAGGCCCGTTTGCGCTGGTGTCGGCAACACGTGCACTGGAACCTGAACATGTGGAGGAACGTTATGTTCAGCGATGAGTCCAGATTCTGCCTACGGCAGTTGGATCATAGGGTCAAAGTGTGGAGAAGACGCGGAGAACGCTATGCTGATTGCTGCACCGATAGAGTAACATCTTTTGGTGGAGGCAGTGTGATGGTGTGGGGCGGCATCTCCCTCACTGGAAAAATGAGGCTTGTCACCATTGGAGGCAATCTCAATGCAGAGAGATATCGAGATGAGATTCTGCAACCAGTGGCAATCCCATATCTCCACAGACTGGGACCGAACTCTATCCTCCAAGATGACAATGCTCGCCCCCACAGAGCAGGGTTTCTCAGAGACTACCTCCAGAATTTGGGAATGGAGAGGATGGAATGGCCTGCCAGCAGTCCTGGCTTCAACCCCATTGAACACTTGTGGGATCAGCTTGGGCGTGCTGTTCGTGCCAGAGTGACCAACACAACCACGTTGGCTGACTTGCGACAAATGCTGGTTGAAGAATAGGATGCCATCCCACAACAGTGTGTGACCAGGCTGGTGACCAGCATGAGGAGGAGGTGCCAGGCTGTTGTGGCTGTGTATGGTTCTTCCACACGCTACTGAGGCTCCTGTTTATTAAATGAATAAATTGTTAAATTGCCAATATGTCTTGTTTCTTCAGACTTCAATCATCCAATCCACCAAACAACACCGAACAAGAGTCAATGGCAGAATAAGCTGTTTGGCATTGGCAGAGAAGATTTGGCAGATTTTTCATGGGCGCAACCCACATACTCAGCTCTGCTGCTCATCCCACAAATGCATGTTCCTTACAAATGTGGCACCATTTAAAAGGGAAATAAACAGGCTTTCCAACGGCATAAGATTTATTGCCAAGAAGCATTGTTACAACAAAGAAATAATCTACCAAACACAAATTTCCTTACTTTTTGTGCTATGTTTTTAGAATGGTACAGGCTTTCTGCATGAGACCTGAAGAGTTCAAATAAAGTATGTGTGGTTTATTCAAGAACTCTTGCAACTAGATTTTGAATTGTATTAAATCTTGCAACACTTCTTCTGAGTCAGTCCCTCTGGTCTGAGGATGACATACTTTCACTCCAATTTTGTGAGTTCTAAGGAGATTCACAAATCCAATTTGAGAATTGTAAACATTTTCACATTAGATGAACTGGTGGGAGGGTAGTTTGTGAGGTGATCCACTCTTGCTGCTGCTTACAAGGATCTCTTTTTGCTCCCTCTTTTGCACAGCCTTTAAGTTCTCAATACCATCCAAAGTGCTACTCGCCCATTTTGAGGTTATAGAACAGAAATTCCTTCAAGTTAGTGTGGATGCTACATTTCTTCATGGTGGATTTGAGCACATTTTTTAACCTTTTCTAGCAACCATCTGTTAATTTCGTGCTAATTTATTTCTGAAGTTAGGTGTTGCGTGTCTTCGTCTGCCCAATTTAGACACCAGGGATGTTGTCCTGGGTGAAGACACAAAAGTTAATTCACCTATCATGTCAGTGAATTTGGGGAAATTTGCAAAGACGTCTTTGATGGCTATTTTCCAATGTTTTGAGATGCTTGATGTAGGTAGTCCAGGTCTCTGAAGCATTAAAGAGGGCAATGATCACTATGGCCCAGGATAACATAGGTTTTGTGCCAGGTCTGAGGTCCTAACCATCAAGTACCCTTTTTCCTCAAAAGGTATGCTGATGCATTCAAAGCCTCATGTTTGCCTTCACCCAGAGGTGGCTCTAGGGATATACAAAGTAGTCCACATTTTCAGGATATCAAGTGCACCTTTACTGTTGGACAGCAATGCGAGTAGCAAGGAGAGGTTGGGAGAGGCCCTATGTCCTACATATGTGAAGCAAAAGAGCCACCCTCTGGCACATAGTCAACATAGGTTGAATACCTTCCCCTCAGCCAACAATGAACCATTCTACATTTCCTTGCTCAGCATCTGCTTTGATCTGTCATTTTCACACCTTACTCTTCCATATCTCTAGTTTAGTTTAGTTTAGAGAATCAGCATGGAAACAGGCCCTTCGGCCCACCGACTCCGCGCTGACTAGGAATCCGCTCACACTAACACTATCCTACACACACGCTAGAGACAATTTACAATTTTACCAAAACCTACAAACCTGTACTTCTTTAGAGTGTGGGAGGAAACCAGAGCACCCGGAGAAAACCCACGCAGGTCACAGGGACAACATACAAACTCTGTACAGACAGCACACCCGTAATCAGGATCGAACCCAGGTCTCTGGCAGTTTAAGGCAGCAGCTCTACCGATGCGCCACTGTGTCGCCCTGTCACAACCCGAATTGTCCCTCATGGTTGCCATCTGACTTTACTAAACCTTTTCTCCATTTTTTTTAACATACCATCTCTTTTGATATCTCGTTTTCACACCTTACCCTTCCTTATCTCTGTGTCTCCCTCTCCCCTTGACTCTCAGTCTGAAGAAGGGGCTCGACCCGAAGCGTGACCCATTCCTTCTATCCAGAGTTGCTGCCTGTCCAGCATTTTGTGTCTATCTTCGGTATAACCCCGCATCTGCAGTTCCTTCCTACACACTATTCAGCCGTCTCCCCTGACTCTCAGTCTGAGCTACTCCAGCATTTTGTGTCCATCTTCCTTCTATCTAGAGATGCTGCCTGACCCGCTGGGCTGAGAATTACTACAGCATTTTGTGTCCATCTTCCTTCCATCTAGAGATGCTGCCTGACCCGCTGAGTTACTCCAGCATTTTGTGTCCATCTTCCTTCTATCTAGAGATGCTGCCTGATTCGCTGCATTACTCCAGCATTTTGTGTCCATCTTTCTTCTATCTAGAGATGCTGCCTGACCCGCTGAGTTACTCCAGCATTTTGTGTCCATCTTTCTTCTATCTAGAGATGCTGCCTGACCCGCTGAGTTACTCCAGCATTTTGCATCTATCTGAACTAAACCATCAGGCCCATGCAGGGCCTGAGGCGAACGCCCAGACAGCATGTCGTCACGGCAACGTGGCGCCTGTCACCCCTTCATCAGCTGCGCGCAGGGTGGGGTCGCCGGCGGAAGTGACGCACTTGTTGCTGCGGTGACGGGTTTGCCCTGGCGCTCGGTCCGCTCCATTTCGCTCATCTCCTTTGGCTTTTTAAAGCACGATCATTATGTCCGGTGGCGGCGGCGGAGAGTTCGGCAACCCCTTGCGCAAGTTTAAGCTCGTCTTTCTGGGCGAACAAAGCGGTGAGTGAGTGGCCCCAGGCCCGGAGATGAGCCTGGCCCTGGGGGTTGCGGTGAGCGAAGCGGGCGATGGCAGAGCGCAGGGCAGCAGCATCCGGGCCTCTGGGCGGCTGGGACCGGGCGCTGCGCTGCGCTGTGCTGCAGGGTCCGGTGACAGCGAGTGTGCAGGGAGGAACTGCAGATGCTGCTTTACACCGAAGATAGGCACAAAAATAGCTGGAGTGACTCAGCGGGTCAGGCAACATCTCTGGATCAAAGGAATAGTCTCGAGCCCCTTCACCAGACAGGCCTGGCAACTCTCGCCATCCAGCCTCGAGTCTGGCACCAATGACCTCATTGAAGGAGACTCCATTCTCCCACCTGGAAACTTCAGTGATCAAATTGATCCAGTAATGATGCTCGGGGAGCTTCCCTCGTTTGTGTCTCCCTTTCCTTCATGTTTTTTTTGTTTACTTTTAACGGTCCATCCGCCCTTCTTGCTCTTTCCCTTCTTCGTGTGCTTCAGAAGTCAGGGGCCCTAGTTGTTATTTTTATTTCCATGTTTTCAAAGAGCTTTTCAATTAACCCCACATAAGACACATTTCCCCATCCATGCAAAAGATCAATTAATGTGTAGGAAGGAACTGCAGATGTTGGATAGACACAAAATGTTGGTAACTCAGCATCTGGAGAGAAGGAATGGGTGACGTTTTGAGTCGAGACCCTTCTTCAGACTTCTTCAATTAATGTTTTGGCCATCAAGTTGAACAAGTGGCAAAAACAAATTGTGATTGAGTAATATGTGCTTGTCAAATTCCGGTCCAGTTTCAGGTGAAGTGTTGGCATTATTTATCTTCTTCATGCAAGATTTACTTTCACATGAGTTCCTGTCTGCTGAAGCAAACTTTGTCTTAAAATTTATGAATGGAAATAAATGTAGCCCTCAACTGGCCCTGGATCTTGGATTCGGTTTAGTTTATTGTCACCAGGATGTAAAGTAGAAAAAATAATTGCATGAAACTACTGGAGTAAATAATAAACACAGTAATTAGGAAAAGACAATAATCTTAAGGCACCAGGTTCTAAATATTTAATGTTTAGAAATCCTAAAATATATGCTTGTCTTATCTGTGGTGTGTGCTGTAGTCATCTGTCACCTAAAAATAAATCTAAAAGATACAAAGATTATGCATAATAAATGATGATCTTCCATCATGCAATTTGTTTTTGTATCTTGCATATATTTAGCTACAAAGCCTCCACAACTCACTTGGGCTGTATATCCTAAAGACTCACCACATTCTGAGTGAAGGAATTTCTCCTCGTCTTTCATGATGGTTATTTTAATCTGAATATAATATTACCTGGTCATTAATAGTTCTGTCTATCCCTGAGTATTTTCCAAACTTGTGTAACCCATCAATGCTGTCGATGGACTTAATTAAGCATGTTATCAATATGCTATTGGTAATAGTTTGTTTAAAGTTACTAGTTTGTGCAATTTAATAATAAAGTTAAAAACCCAAGATCATCCTAAATCAAGATTTTTTTTTCACAAGGGTGTTGGTTAAAATCCCTTTTCTGTTTCTTAATTAACAAAACTGTATTGGCAAGGTGTGCTGCACCTCTGAAAAGGGAAATGAATCCTGGAATTGTATCAAATTCATTTCAGATTTTTAGAATAAAATGTCAATTGCCCTATTATTGGATATTACACATATTTGCGATTACGGATTCCTTTGTGAGCTATCGTGCTCCACCCTCCACAAGTTTCATTAATGTGGTCCAGAAACCATTGAATTATCTAGAGGGGGAGAATATGCATCAATTTTATCTTGAGCTGTTTGTAACTCAAATCATGATTCAAATATTTTCTAAAATCTGAATTGCTGATCAAGGAATTATATTTCCTAATGTTTCTTCCAGCAAGTAATACCACTTTATACCAGTACCTACGCTGGAGTGCTCCACAAATGGAAGTTATTACTTGCTACGCATGCCATTGTCTGAACCGATTCTAAATACTGTGATGGATTTCTGATGGAAACCCATCTTGAGGCCTATTTAAATATCTACTTTCTTTATTGATTTATTATTTTATGATCCAGTCTTCCCATTCTTTACTGAAGGGTATAATTTTTCAATTCTAGTATCTTGGAACTGTTTTGAACTAGATATATACTTTTTATAATTTGTCAACCAGATCTTTACACAATCCTCTACTGTGGTCAAACCAAAGTTCAATTACAAGTGTTTCATAAATTCCCTGCTTTTCCATTTTGTCTGTCAAAACTAAAACATAACACGGTTTGATGGTTTTGGCTTTTTTATTGTGTCACTAATGCTAGTGATTTTTGTATTTGCTCTAAGGGCCTTTAACTACCTAGTGTGTCGCCCACTTATCCTGTTACTTATGCCTCATTCTTTAATCTACTATTTGGCATTTCTTTGGAAGTCATTTTGTAATTTAGCTAAATTACATCTTCTGCATGGCTCTTATACACTCTGTTACCTCTGCAAATAATTCAATAAAATTTCTGCAGAAAAAAATTTCTCTTTGAAATCTGTCTTTTATTATTAGTGTTTTGGTCTGCCCTTTTATTCATTTGCAATTTTATCTTTGGATGCGATTTCCACTGATATTCAGAAAATTATAGAACAATTACTTGGCATGCTCGATTTCCATATTTATCATAATGTTAACAATGCACCAGTTCTTTGGTAATATATGCTAAAAAAATGTGAAATATATCTGCTTTCTTTAGATTTTATCAATCTCTCTCTCTTTCAAGCTCTCTCTTTTAAATGTGTTTTGTTTTTAGTTATACATTTTTTAAATCTTATTTTCAGATATCACATAAAACTCTTGTCTATCAGAAGATTTTAAAGTCAAATAATTATTTAATAACAACAGCTTTTATTCTACTGACCCTTGCTCTTCCTTTGTTATACTTCTGCTATTCATGTGGATTATATATATCTCTCCTTTCCCACAGTTTTTTTGCCCCTTTGTCTTTATTCATGGTGTCTCCCCAGTATTCGCTTTTGACTTTTAGCAGAATGTAGCTCTCCTGGACTTTACAGGATATTTTAGTATTTTTCTTTATTTTCAAAGTCATTGCTTCCCATTGCTGTTTCCCAATTAATTTATTTTTTCAAATTGTGTTCTTTACCCTATTAAAATCAGATTTTTTTTCCTGTTCTTTTACAAACTTTATTGCGTTTATTTCCTCTATTATTCCAAATCCTACAATAGGCATTATTTCTGGATTGTTCCTCTGTTCTTTATTCGAGTTTAGAGATACAGCACAGAAATAAGCCACTCAACCCACCAAGTCTTGGCCAACCAGCGATCGGCGCACACTAGCACTCTCCAACACACACTAGGGACAATTTACAATTTTACTAAGCCAATTAACCTGCAAACCTGTACACCTTTGGAGTGTGGGAGGAAATCGGAGCACCCAGAGGAAACTCACGCAGGTCACTGGGAGAACATACAAACTTTGTACAGATAGCACCCATAGTCAGAATTGAACCCGGGTGTCTGGAGCTTAAGGCAGCAACTCTGCCACTGCACCGCCCCACTGTTTCTGGTTGAAAAGGTTACTAAGTCTATTGATTGGAGTTGTAACTTGAAGTTCCAAGCAAGACTGGAGGATGAGATGTTGCACCACTACTAAATGACTTGGAGAATTCTTGACGTTACCCAAAACCTGTTGTTCAAATAGTTATGTGCAAAAAGACTGATTAGATTATTTCAAATTCTTACTGGGGTTCCTGCCTTGTTAATAGAAAGGAATCCACATTGAAGGAACTCTATCCTGACCATGACTAAAGAAATTGCTGTTGTGAAACTACAATCAAACTTCTTAACTTCTTTAATATTTCCTTAGATATTTTTTTAGGCGTTGCTCATTGTAGGAAATGTGGATAGAAAAATATCATTAACTGAAATACTAAGGAGGTCCACATAAATTCACATATGAATCTTTCAGTGGCCTCTGCATTTTTCACTGATTTTATGATTCCTAAAGTATGTAAAAGAACATTTGCCTTTGCAACTGCAGGTGTCTGTTGTCCTTTCCACTGATATTTAAATTGTTCTGGTAAAGTCATTTCCCATTTATGGAAATGGTATGTTTCTGTAAAATATTTATAAGCAAAACTTCAGAAATCATAAAAGCTAAAATAAGTTATGGATATTGTGTTGTCCATTCTTATGGATAGATAATGGTGTGCTATAGTTCAATAAGTCAATGGCATTGTAGAGCAAATGTGTGTGCATGTTTATGTATATAGGGAAATGGCTGCATTTGTTTCTCTTAAGTGTGTGTGCTATTTCACTCAGAATTATTTTGCTTTATCTACAAAAGTATGGTTCCTAATTCCTGAAATTTTGTTTGTGTTGCAGTTGGAAAGACATCGCTGATAACCAGGTTTATGTATGACAGTTTTGACAATACTTACCAGGTTAGTGGCAGTCACCCAGCGACTATAAATAATCTTTTGATGTCAGGGTTCCATGTTTTGTAATGCTCAACTGCTTACATGGTGGCCCCATGCTATTACTTGTAATATTCCGGGGGGGGGGGGAAGGGAAGGGAAGGGAAGGGGAAGGGAAAGGGAAAGGGAAGGACTTCTAATGCAAATCTTGCATGAATTGTATTCCCAGGCACTGAGTTGACAGTTCAGTCCATGCTTTATTCAGCATATTTTTGCTTCCATTTCCCAACATTTAATGTTTAATTTCTATCAAGAATCTTAATCTGTTCAGTTTGCCACTGAAGAGAAGTGAAGAAAGAAACATGAAGAATTACCTCCAGTAGATTGAGATGGCTCCAGAGTCCCAGGTTTGATCCTGACCCTGATGCAGTCTGAGTGAACTTTATACATTCTGCTATGACTGCATGGATTTCCCTTGGATGTTCTAATTTCCTCCCATATTCCACAGTTGTACTGATGGGTAGTTGGTAACTACAAGTTACCCAAGTGTAGGTTGATTGCAAAAGAATCAAAAAGAGAGTTGATGGGGATGGGGAAAAGACATGTCCAAGTCAGTTTAGTATATGTTTAGTTTGGTTTCGAGATACAGCGGGGAAACAGGCTCTTTGGCCCACTGAGTCCGCGCCGACCAGCGATCCCGCACATTAACACTATTACACACACACACACACTGGGGACAATTTTTACATTTACTAAGCCAGCACCTATAGTCGGGATCGAACCCGGGTCGCCGGTGTGGCAAGCGCTGTAAGGCAGCAACTCTACCGCTGCGCCATCAAGTGTTTTAAATGGATTTTTCGTGTACTTCTGGGTGGTGTAGGTCATTTGTTCAGGGTATCTTGCAGAACCCTTGAGGTGCTAGAATCCAAAATATAAAACGTTTAACTTTTTGGTGTTAAATTTCAACCTACCATTTTTATCTGCCTCATCTTCCTGAAATTTGGTACCATTCTCTTCATTGCTTTACAATTTTGAAGCATGGAACTAATAGGCCAACTTACCACCTCCTCATGTCACAATAAGCAAGAGATTGTGAAGCATTGGTAGGTGTAAAGCAAGGCATTAGGGTTTTTGATTAAAAAAGAATGAGATGGAAGAGTTGCGCTACTAATCAGGGAGACTGTCACAGCGTCACTCTTAAGTACATAATGGAGGATTCGGCTGCTGAGGAAATATGGGTAGAGCTTGCAAATAAGAAGTGTTAGCACTCTAACGGGAGATCGAGGAACAGATACATGGAAAATGCCAAAAGAACAGGGATATCTTGGTAGGTGATTTTAACTTCCCCAATATTGACTGGGACTAGATCAGTGCCAAAGGCTTAGATGGGGCAGAATTTGTGAGGTGCATTCAAAAGAGATTCTTGAAACAGTATGTGGATAGTCCACCTTGCAAAGGGAATGTACTGGACCTTGTGTTGGGAATTGAGCGTGGTCTGGTAACTGGTGTTTCAGTGGAAGAACAATTTGGAGATAGTGATCACAACGCCATAAATTTTAAGATTATTTTGAATAGAGAAGACTGGACCATGTGGGAGAGTGCTAAATTGGTGCAAGGCTGACTGCAACTTTATTAGGCAGAAGCTCGGGAGGGTACTTTGGAAGCAATTGTTGTTGGGTAAGTCTACATCTGACATGTGGGAGGTGATTAAAGTTCAGAACCGGCACGTTCCAGTGAGGAGGAGGGATAAGAATGGCCAAGTAACGGAACCTTGGATGACCAAAGAGGTGGTAAATTTCATTAAACAGGGTCTTTGATTTGTTATTAGGAAGCAAGCTCTACCATCGTTAAATTATTTAGGGGGGGTTCAAATTTGTTCTCAAGCCTTCCAAATTTATGACCTCATCTTGTGATCGGTGCCTTTTTCTTTTTGCTTCCTCTAATCTGATATTTCTTCCTAGGCAACAATTGGAATTGATTTTCTGTCGAAAACTATGTATTTGGAAGATCGGACGGTAAGTGTCATTTCGTTTACAGCCAATAAGAATTTCCTGTCTCAAACAAGTGCCTTTATTTCAATTATATACCTTTTATTCTTGCTGATGTTTGGTTGAAGGGTATTGGTTGCTCTGTGGAGGTTGTTCATTTGCCATGCTGAAAAACAACTATCAATCAATGGAATAAAAAGTAAAATGAAACAATGTTGTCGATCGCAGGAAAAATTGTACATTGATAATCTGCACATAATTTGAGGAAGAAATAATGTTTTATTTTTCTGCAAATTTGTGCTGACTTATCTATATACAAAAAAAAATTAAGATCTTTACAGCTAATGTTCAATGAAAGTAACATTGGCTGATTTGATAACCAATAAATACTACATGAATTGGTTAATTATTTACTATGATATCCTTGCATGAAAAGTCCACTGAAGTCCATTTAACAGTGTTGTTGAAATTAATGGATTGCTAATTTTCCACACTGTCCTTGCATCTTCCTCCTCACATTGGTGTGTGATTTCATTCAAACATCTTGTAGTTTGTCATATTTCATGTCTGAACCTAAATGGTGAATTCCTATTCATTCATGGTAGAAATCACAGGAGTCTGATTCTGTATTCGCCTAATATTGAAATTTAATTTCCAGCACAAGTAAGTTTCGAGTAATTAGAGGGGGCTTCAGCTGCTTTTGTATTTTTCTCCCCACCACCACAGAATCAGTTAATTTAAATGGATCCATTAGTCAATGCCACATTATGTGGTGCATATACGTCTAACCCAGTTGTAGAAAACTCCGTCTGCTTTCCATTTGATTTTTTTAAAATAAAGTATCAGCAGATCTTGTTCTGAAATACTGGGTTTAAATTGAAAACTTAAAAGTCTCTGTACCACCTTCCACGGTCATCTGCAGCTGATAACCAGTATAGAGGAGAGATATTAATATTATTCATAGTTTTACTCCTTGGAAATGTTAGGAAGCGCAAATAACATCTTTCAAGGGTTGAATCTCTGCTGAAACTATTCATTAATAATAATAATGTATTACATTTATATAGCGCTTTTCAAACACTCAAAGAAGCTTTACAGGGATTTCTAGAACATAGAGAAGTGAATAAATAGATAAATAAGTAAACGAGCAGAAAAAGGAGACAGAAGGTGAGGTGACCTTCAGTGGTTGAAGGCAGTGCTGAACAGGTGAGACTTCAATGATGTTTTGAATGTGGTGAGTGAGGAGGAGTCTCTGACGTTTTGGGGTAGTGAGTTCCATAGGGTGGGAGCAACAATGGAGAAAGCCCTGTCCCCCCAGGATCTGAGTTTGGTCCGGATGGGGGGGGGACAGGAGATTGGCAGCAGCAGAGCGGAGGGTGCAGGTGGGAGTGTGCCTGTGGAAGAGGTCAGTCAGGATGGGGCCAGGTTATGGAGGGCTTTGTAGGTCATGAGGAGGATTTTGTACTGGATTCTCTGGGGGTTGGGGAGCCAGTGGAGTTTGTAAAGGACGGGGGTGATATGGTCACGGATCGGGGAGTGGGTGAGTAGACGGGCAGCGGAGTTTTGAATGTATTGAAGTTTACTGATGATTTTTGAGGGTGAGCCATGGAGGAGGCTGTTGCAGTAGTCCAGACGGGAGGTGATGAAGGCGTGGATGAGGGTTTCTGCAGCTGTGGAGGAGAGGGATGGACGGAGACGGGCAATGTTTTTGAGGTGGAAGAAGGCTGTCTTTGTGATGTGTTTGATGTGTTTGTCAAAGGAGAGGGTTTGATCAAAGATGATTCCAAGATTCCGGATGTGAGGGGAGGTGGATACTGGGAGACCATCAATATTGAGAATGAAGTTTTGTGTGGATTTGGTGAGTGTTTTTGGACCAATGATGATGATTTCAGATTTGTTGCAGTTGAGTTTGAGGAAATTTGATTGAAGCCAAGATTTTATTTCAATGATGCAGTTTGTCAGTGTAGAGTGTGTGGTGGTGGAGATTGACTTGGTGGAGATGAGGAGCTGGATATCATCGGCGAAGCAGTGGAAGTTGAGACCATGACGGCGGATTAATTGACCAAGGGGGAACAGGTAGAGGATGGAGAGGAGGGGGCCAAGGACTGAGCCTTGGGGGACACCTTGGGGGAGGGGAGGGGAGCGGTGGGGGATTCACAGTTGTTAATGGAGATGAACTGGTGCCTGTCAGAGAGGTAAGATTTGAACCAGGATAGGGCTGTGCCGGTGATGTTAAAGGAGGTTTCAAGTCGGGTGAGGAGAATGGAGTGATTTATGGTGTCAAAAGCGGCGTTGAGGTCAAGGAGGATGAGGATGTTGAGGTTGCCAGCGTCGGAGGAGAGGAAAAGGTCGTTTGTGATTTTGAGGAGCGCAGTTTCAGTACAGTGGTTGGAGCGGAATCCGGATTGGAAAGTTTCATACAGATTATTGGTAGAGAGGTGGTATTTGAGTTGGGAAGCTACAGCATGTTCCAAAACTTTGGACAGAAAGGGTAGGTTGGAGATTGGTCTGAAGTTGTTTGGGGTGTCAGGGTTGAGACCAGATTTTTTCAGAATGGAGGTGACAGCAGTGATTTTGAGGGATGGCGGGACGATGCCAGTGGACAGGGAGGAGTTTATTGTTGCAGTGATAAGTGGAGAGAGAGCAGGAAGGCAGGCCTTGACAAAGTTGGAGGGGATGGGGTCCAGAGAGCAGGTGGCAGTTTTTATTCCTGTGAAGAGGTCAGAGAGGTCGGTGGTGGAGACTGGGGAGAACTGAGGCAGGTGTTGACAGGATAAGGGGGGGGGCAGGTGGTTTGAGGGGGAGCAGGTGCGTTGGTGGTTAAGGTGCTGTAGATGCTGTCTATTTTGCTTTGGAAGAATGAAAGGAAAGTGGTGCATTTGTCAACTGTGAATGATTGGGAGATGGTGTCCAGGGGGCTGAGGAGTTTGTTTATTGTAGAGAAGAGTGCTTTTGGGTTTTCGGAGCCAGAGTGAATTATTTGAGAGTAGTAGGTGGAGTGGGCGCGGGAGAGGGCATCTTTGTAGTGCTGCAGGTGGTCTTTGTAGGCTTGGGAGTGAATTGTGAGACCTGTTTTGTTGCGGAGTCTTTCAAGTTGGCGGGCATGAGTTTTCATCATGCGGAGTTCGGGGGTAAACCAGGGAGCAGAGTGGGTGAAGGAAACTGTTTTGGTTTTTGTATGTGCAAGCTGGTCGAGGCAGGAGGAGAGAGTGTGATTGTAGTAGTCAGTGAGGTCAGAGGGGCTGTGGAGGTCAACGAAGGGAGAGGCGGACATTATTTTAGAGAGGGAGGATGAGAGCGAAGTAGGTGAAACAGAGTTCAGCTTACGGAAGTTGATTTTGCGTTTACTTTCTGGCCAGATCATATTTGACATTTGTCAGTCTGGAATGAGACCACAGTGGACATCTCAGTGAGAGACTAAGAGAAGCCCTTAAGTACAGTTGAAATTGATTGATTAAGCAATGGTTGATACGTTGATCTTATTATCCAACATCTCAATAATGCTGTGTAAAAGTTACCATGTGCAGCAAAATGGGATCTAAATCAATATCTATATACTAAAACTCTTGTTTGTTCGTTCCTGAACTACAGCCAAAACGGTACATGATAGTGTGACAATTTTAGGCCCACCTTACTCACAGTCATCCCTTTGGTACTAATGGAAGAGGTTTCATTGAAATCAGTGTTATATTTTTTAAGTTATTCACATTTTAAAGTTTAAATATATCTCCTAGGGGGGTAGCGAGGGGGGTGGGGGGGGATAAGGGGGGTGGAGGGAGGGGGAGGATAAGGGGGGTTGAGGGGGAAGAGGGTGGGGGGGGGGGGACAGAGGAGGAGGGGGTGCTGCACCAATGCAGGAGAGGTTTGGGCCCAACGGAAAAAAAGTAACATTTTTAGACCATTGCTTCATCCGAAAGTTGAAACAAAAATATAAACAATGAAAAAGAAACAATAAATATAAAAAATGGTTACTCTGCTTTTTGCTCACACATTTCACACCTGATGAAATGGACACCGCTACTTACTTTGTGCTGCAACAACTTGAGGCATCAGAAAACCATCTCATTGGGAGATAAATGATAAAAATCAAAAGCAGTATCAGAATTTGGCTTGTATTGTTATTTAATTACAAAATTAATGTAATCTTTCTGGTATAAATTAGCCTAAGCATTTGATGAAATCCTGCTTGAAAAATGTCACCAAAAAGGCAAGAAAACACATGGCACAACTGATATTTTTCTTTGTCAAAACAGAATTATTTATTTTTGCTTCATCTCATTATTTTGGCTATACACCATGATCTATACTGCTTAAAATACAGGATATGAAACAATGGGAGTATTACATAAAAAACAGGAAAATAACCTGAATGTTTGGCGACCTTCAGTTTCACTACTGAGTGCTGTATTTACGGAAACACCCAGAAACATTTACTATCGTCTTTACATCCAATTACAGTGGAAGTGGCAAAGGAGTGAAAATTGACATGCTGGATAACTATTTATTATATATTCCAAAGAGAGGGGTGACAGAAGGTGGTTGAAATGTGAGCTCAATCTATAATAGACTAGAACCGCATGCTGATTAAGGCGGTTCAGAAATCGTGGCGCTGCGGTTCACCGTTTTGCCGGAATTGCCTTCAGCCGACATCAGTGGAATATATATACAAACATCGCTTCAAGATCTGAGTTTTAGTAGTATATAGATAGATAGATAGATAGATAGATGACAAGATATAGATGTCAATCATATGGATTTTCAAAAGGCATTTGTCAAAAGTGTCACCAGAAGGTGGGTTAGTAAAACTATGCCCATTTAATTCAAAGGGTCATTGTAAGCATAGTTCACATTGGCTCAAGCGAAAGGCAGAATATCATGGTAATTAGTGGTTTTTCATATTGATGAATGATAGGCAGCAGCTATTCAAAAGCTAGTGCTAAAATGAATGTTGTTCATTGGAGATATTTCCACTTGGAAATTAATGCGTACGATATAATTTCAGAATTAGTAGACCACTAAGTTTAAAGGTGCGGTCAACCTCGAATAGTAAAAGAATGTAAAAATACATTGGCTGGAAAAAATGTGCAAGAAAAATAGCAGACCGAGTAAAACATTTAATGTATTTTGGTGGGGAAAAAATGAGAAAAATATTGGCATGCTTTTAAATGATATGCAGGAGCTCATGAATCTGGATCTTGGAATGTGGCAGAGCATGTATGGGTGAACATGAGGGTTCTGGACTTCATAGACAGACATAGCCTAAAAAAGCAAGGATGTTATGTTGAACACTATAATACTGTATTTGGAGCACAAATGAAACGTATGTAATTCTGGTCATCACATGTAAAGGATAGATAGAGGAAAGCTGGAATTCGAAGGTGGTTTGAAAATTTTAAAACGTAGATGGATGTGAGGAAAATATGAAGAAGATAAAAGTTCATAACTCTGCCTTTAAAGAAGCAGTGGGAATTATTCTCGGATACTCCAAAAGAAACTGTTTATTAAGAAAAAATAATTTGATGGGCTTGGGGAAAAATGGGGGATTGGGACTAAATAAATTGTTCCACAGTGATTTTAAGGGATTAATAGTTCCTGTGACATAATTGTATTCTACTCTATACTTCTCATTCATTACTTGTAGGCTGCTATGTAATTCTGATTAACTATGGCAGGGCTAAATTTGGTTTCCTTCTCTACTTGCTTAGTGAAGGTCATGGTGTCTCTTGAGGTTCTACTTTTCCTTGAATCATTTTATGTAGCCAATTGATCCTTAATTTCTTCTGATGCTTTTAATTGTGCTTTAATCCATTATTTTCTTTCCAGTCAGTGTTGAAATTTATCCCGTTACTTCAGTGCAGCATGATCCCCAATACCTCATTAGTAGTTTAGCATCCGTGAACTTGCAAAGTGCCTTCTATAAAGGCAAACTGCCCTGCAAACTGATAATCCCAGAAGCTGATAATAAAACTTTTTTCACAAATTGTACAAAATTCAATTGAATGGATTTACAGTATCTGTAAACATTTTGAGAGGGAATCTGTAAACATAGAAAATAGGTGCAGGAGTAGGCCCTTCGAGTCAGCACCACCATTTAATACGATCATGGCTGATCATCCAAAATCAGTACCCCGTTCCTGCTTTTTCCCAATATCCTTTGATTCTGTTAGCCCTAAGAGGTAAATCTAAATCTTGTAAACATCCAGTGAATTGGCCTCCACTGCCTTCTGTGGCAGGGAATTCCACATATTCATAACTCTCTGGGTGAAAAGGTTAGTTCCTGTAGGAAGGAACTGCAAATGCTAGTGTAAACCGACGATAGACACAAAAAGCTGGAGTAACTCAACGGGTCAGACAACATCTCTGGAGAAAAGGAATAGGTGACTTTCCGGGTCGAGACTGAGGAAAGGTTTCGACCTGAAACATCACCTACTTTTCGCTAGAGATGCTCTCTGACCAGCTGAGTTACTCCAGCATTTTGTGTCTATCTTTGAGAGGGAACCTGCTCACCACGCTGAAATTGAGCATTCTATCTTGTAAATGAATGTGATTCCTTAAATACATAAAACATACAACACAGGAACAGGCCCATTGGTCTACCATTTCTCTTCCCTTAAACTGATCTCTATAGACTACATGTGATCTATATCCCTCCATTACGTGCATTTCCATGTGCCTATCTAAAAGCCTCTTAAGCATCAATCCTGGCAACATGTTCAAGGCACTCTATATAATAATCCTTTTTTTTAAATTCCCCTGCACGTCTCCTTTAAACTTTCTTTAATCTTTAAAACTATGCCCTCTTAGTCTTTGACATTTCCACCCTGGGAGAATAAGGTTTTGACTATCCTACTTAGGCCTCTTGATAATTTTATATACTTGGATCACGACTCCCTTCAATCTCTAACTCTCCAAAGCGAAATAATCTAAGCAAACCTCTTCTGCCACCTCATCAAAACCACAATTTGTCAAGAGCCAAGGAAACAGGCCCTTCAGCTTTATGTGTCTTTGCTGGCCATTACATACGTCTATACTAATACCGTTTTCTAGTGCTGTCCTTGGTCTTCTACAGCCTGTTTATCGGGTGGTGCATATGAAACTTCAATCAACTCTAGGTGAAGAATGTTCCTCTAATCCCCTAAAAAATCTACTACCTCTTCACTTTGTGATCTCTGCTGATACATGCCCCTGCTAAAAAGAAAAACTTCTCACTATTTTCACTATCCCATCCCCTCATAATTTTATTTTCCTCCTCTACCACCTTTGCTCCAAGGAAAACAAAATGTCCTATTCCAGGCAACATACTGTTGAATCTTTTCTGCATTCTTTCCAGTGCGATTTAATTTTTTCCTTTATGTCACTGTTGCATGTTGCAAATCTTGAATCTTTATAGATGAGTATGATCGGCCTTTCAGATGGCCATCTAGTCATGCATCATAATACAAGTCCTGTAAAAGAACTTGCTGCATTTGCACGAACAGGAGCCTAGCAATAATATTGTTTTAAATTACCTCAAGTCACTGGTGTTTGGAATAATGTATGATGGAATACTGTACAACTTCTTCCATTACATTTCCAGTCTGAGGCATGCCTAAAAAGATAATTAGCACTGTATCTTTATTATGTTGTCAGCAAATGCATGGATAGTAAGGAATACAAAGTGTTAGAGTATTTGCAAAAGTCTCGATGCATCTAAATTTCTGGTATCAGTTTAGAGAACTTAAAATGTATCCAAGGAAAGACAGTAGGTAAAAGCTGATTGTCAGCTTGTACATGAGAAAAAATGACCAGCTTTATTGGCCTGAGGTCTATTTGTGGAGAAAAGCAGGTCTTCGAAAGTACCATACAACTATTTTCAGAGACTAGCTAAAATCAGATAAAGAACTTGCTCCTGGTTATTATTTAGTGATTCCGGCATCATGACCCAGTGATTGGCCTCAACCGTAGCTTTGTAGTTGAATAACATGTCAGTATTCACTATCTAGCATTATGCCATGAATGTCTATTAGGGTGAATTATCAGAGCAGTTGGCATCTGTGGACCAATACCTCGGTGTGAATTGCCATTAGAAGATATGAAGAAATGACATATAAACCAAATGAAGAATAAGATGACTGATCAGAAGGTTTTAAGGGGCTCATTGAGTGTATGTGGCAGATTGGGTCCTAATTCAGCTTCAGTACATTAATGAAATAACTAAGTACAGAACTTTGATTTGATATGTATTATCTAAAAGATTTCATACATATCTGAAACTGGGATTAAAGCAGTGCTTGAGGTTTCTGATGGGTTTGAAAGACATCAATCTGCTTTTCAGCTTTATCGGTTCCCTGCATTCTTTATTTTGTTTATTTTATCATTTAGTGTATTTTTCCTGTGTTGTTTTCCCATTTGGTTTTTCCCCTCTGCTCCTCCACCCCAGATCAGACTCCAGCTGTGGGACACTGCAGGCCAGGAACGATTCCGCAGCCTCATTCCCAGCTACATCCGTGACTCGGCTGCTGCTGTTGTAGTGTTTGATATCACAAGTAGGTATTAAGTGTGTGCGTATTGATTCCAGTACAATATAAACAATTTGTGGACTATCTGGCAATTAACGCACTTTTTCCCCCAAAAAGACTTGCTCTGTTTAAGGGGATTTGAACCATCCCTTCAATAAAATACCTTGCTCTGGGGCTAGATATTCATGCAATGTACCAACCAGCTTTTCTTGGCCTGAAGTGAAGGGTAAAACATCCTGCGATTTTCCTTTTTTTTGCTTTCATTAACAGCATCAGGCAGCTCCTAAAAGCTTTCTACTCCTGTGCAATATATATTTTCTAAACTCTGTAACTCTTTTACAGTCAGATTATTAGATGTACAATTGTTGCTTTCACTCGCTTCTATACAACTGACTAACTTCTATACAACTGTGATACCTACTGCAGTAACTAAGGGAACTCGCTCTGTTGTGTGATGGCTCTTTTTCAACAACTAACCACTGATGATTTGGTTATCCTGAAATTGAAAGTTGTTTGTGTGTTTATGGATTTAGCTGTACAATATTCAGGCATTGCCAGGTGTATATCTCTTAAATAATACTTACCAGTTGCTAAAGAGAAATGGGAAAAGGCTCGACCACCTGCATACCATGAATCACATTGATGCAGCTGCTTTGTTTGAGATCCGCTATTTTTCATCTTTGTCTTGCTGTGGTAATTGCATTCAGATTGTCTTAACTCAGCAATCTTTCTGAGGCCTGTGATAGAAAAGATTGAACATTTGATGGACTAATTTGTGCTGTCAAATGAAACAGCTGTGTAAGGGTCATTTTATTAGAAGTTGCATTTTATTTTTAAAAAATCAGTTTTAGTCATCCATAAAACAAATTGATGGGAATGTGATCTTATCAGATGAACTGTTTAAAATAGACATATGCAAAGGAGATTCAAAGCACTTATACAGTTGAGAGGTTCAAAGGAAGGTGTATCGGAGTCTTCAAAATTTGTATTGGGTGTTGAGCTAGCTTGTAACTGTTACTATGCCTGCACATTCAAAATGTTTGTATTAATTGCAGGCGATTTCAAGTTCAATTTACAAAGTAAATGTCAAATTTAGTTTTTTTACATTTTCACAATGATCCATACAAAATGTAGTTAATATACATTTGGCACCTGATAAGTCAATTCTCGATGCATCAGAAAAGTTATCTGTGATTTTGCAAAAAGCATGGCATTGTTATGGGGTACAGCACATTTCATTGTGCAGGCCTGAGACGAGATTGATATAAAATGCTTGTGGTTGAGCTTTTCAATCTTTCTAACCGCTTTAATTTGCAACTAAATCCAATTATCATGAAACACAATAGTGGAGACTCTTATTCTCAAATGAAAGTTGAGCTCTTACCTACTCCTAGTGAGTGGCGTTCTACTGTGCTGAATGAGATTGGTCCTTCATCCTGTCGTTTTCCCCTTGCCTTTTCTCTGTCTTTGCTGTCCTGGACCTGGTCTCTGCAGGTTCGACTGCAGCTCTGGGATACAGCCGGCCAGGAGCGATTCCGCAGTCTGATTCCCAGCTACATCCGTGACTCCACTATTGCTGTTGTAGTCTATGATATTACAAGTGAGTGCAAGTTCCTGCTAATTCTTTCCATTACTCCACTATGTTCCTGTGCATGACATTCTTTTGTTCATCACACAGCTGGTGTGCTTATTAATAACCTTGTGTCATAGAGTGTGGTTAATGTCCTTGTGCTCTTCATTAATAGGCATAATAAAATGTAGCTAGTAACACCACAGTATCCCCAATATGACAGTAATGCAATTGCTGCAAATAATGTAGAACATTTGTGTGCATGTTCCTCTTCCTCTGAACCATAATAGTGATGATGCAATTGTAACTGCAACCTTCACAGTGCTCAAGTATTTTTGCAATAATTAATCATATTGAGCCTTTTCTAATCCAAAGATTGCCAGTGTTTAAAAGTAAGCATCACAAAAATACAATGGAGTTTGTATGATCAGATTGTTAATTCATCTTCCATTTACACATTTTTGGTCTATTATGTACCTGGGCCTAAATCAAGTTATCTTGTACTTCATGAATATCATCTTGTGTCATTTGGGGATACAAATTAAGATCCAGCAAATTAATCACATTGCAGCCAACGAGCCCTTTTTTTTTTGTTGCACTCTTAATATTTTACCTTGAACTTCATCTCATTCAAGAACATATCGTATTGTCTTTTGAAAACATTTATTATTGTGTGTATTGCCTTCATCGGTAACAATATTAAATATTTTTCACACTTGGTATGTAGAAGAATCAATCTTCTGCTCAAATGTTCTTCAAACCTTTCCTCAAAACAGCAGCCTGTTTGAAATGATAGCTGATCCAAGAAGTTTATTCCTGCATATGATTTCATATCTGTTTGCTTCTGGTCATTGGGGAATGAACTTTTCATAAAATCTTTCATTTTGTATACATTGGTTTTATCCATTTTGGAGGAAAATGAACACCTTGTATGGGCAGAATGGAAATGAGTCCCACATTAAGCAATGTCAATTGCTAACATCCAGTGTCATCACTAAACTTGATGTGGTTGCATTGATATATTCTTAATTGTCTTTCTTTTCACTTTCCCCTCCAACCTCTAGATCTGAACTCATTCCAACAGACTTCGAAATGGATTGATGATGTACGGATAGAAAGGGGAAGTGATGTCATCATTATGTTAGTTGGGAATAAAACCGATCTGGCAGATAAAAGGTAACAACCTTTAGGATTATTGGATGTACTTTTGATTTTGTTTTTGCACATTCCACTCTTTAATTGATAATTATGAGATTAATTAACATGAGCTGTTTTTTAAATATTTTTAATAATTCTACTATTAAGCTTGGTAATTTAGTTAGAGGTATTTTTCTCATCAGATCTACACCTTGATATTTGTAAAATGTCATATGTTTTGATGTACTGTTTGTCAAACTTCAGATCTTCAAAATAGCATCCTCAGAGGCAGACTTAATGGGAACCTGATCCAAAATTGTGAACCTGCTACTTTCTGTGTGATATTTAGTATTTTCATGTTTTAATAAAAGTTGACTGGGATTCCTGATGGCTGCAGGCTGGATTTGTAGTTTAGGTACAACTTGGTCCATATGCCAGATGAAGTGTGAGCACAGACCAACTTAATAAAATATCATCTACTTGAGGGTGAGACTCCAGGATTATTGAAAAATCTTGTGTTCTAAGTATTCGAAAATACTGACATGAGACAATAGTGACTGCAATCCATGTTTAGTAGCACATTAATCAGATACAAGGATTAGAAACTTGGCTTGAATGCCAAGCAATGATGAACTATTGTCTTGCAGATTGTGATTTCATGCTCTGGAAATTAAATTATAAGTATATTTACAGTTTATACAAATTTTACAGATATTGCTAACTAACTTCCAGTTACCCAGATATTGAGATATTTATTTTGTATTACTGCAGATTAATTTATGATCAACTAAATCATATACTATAATTTGTGCCTTGATTAGAAGCACTAAATGCACTATATTGTGTAACATCAAAACTCATTGTGTGGAAATTAGTAGAATCAATTTTGCCAACACTTAAATCAGAGTACGTTGTAGGAGAATAGCAACTGTCTCTCAGTCCTGATGTCTTGCGCAAGTAGGAAAGGGATGATTTTTGTTCCTTTTAATATTTCTCCAGTAAAATGTTACTATGCAACTCCTGCTTTCAACAAGATTGCTAATATTTTGTTGTATTAACATTGTTGTAGGCAGGTTTCGATGGAAGAAGGTGAGAGGAAAGCCAGGGAGGTGAACGTTATGTACATTGAAACCAGTGCTAAAGCAGGATATAATGTCAAGCAGGTATGTCCAAGGAATTTAGAATTTAACTGTGATTTGTACCAAACAGCTGCTGTCTGAATTTACAAACTATTTTTTGTGAAATAGGCAGAGTTGATCTCTGGAATTCATCTAACCAAATATTGCCTTAATATGAAAAATATTTTTGTAAATGACTATTGTCTGAATTGAACTTTTCCTCTTCTACGTATATCCCAAGAGTGCAGGTCAGATGTGCCACGTTGTGCAGCCTCAGATTAAAAATGTTCATGGTTCCATTAATTTCTCAAAATCTTGCATTGATATTATGAATTAAATTACAGGTTTAAGAATGATCTGCTCAAAGGGATCAGGTCTCATTATTGCTCCACAAACTTCAGACCTGTAACAGTTCCCCGAGATAAAATCAACCATTTTAAAGAAAAAAGCAGAAGTAGGATTACTTATCACCCAGAGACCAAATTCCCATGGTTTTCCAGCTTGTTTGGATGACCTGCTTTTTTTCCCTTGCTTCTTATTGATTGTATGCACATGTCTCATTTTACTCTGCACCCCTTTCATGCTTGCTGCCTGCTCCTATCCTCTTGCATGTCCGCCCACCAGCTCCCTTCATACCTGCCTGTTAGCTGATATCCATGTACCATTAGCAAAAACTCGTTTTGTATAGTTCATAAAATACTTTCTGATGGAAGATTGATCAGATCTGATCGGCAGGATATTCGACTGGAATAATTAACTATTTACAATAGTTACAATAAACAATATAATGTTGAACTAATTGACAAATAATTAAGAATTGACTTGTTTATCTCAACCTACAACAATGTTTCATGTTAATAAAAAATTAGATCAGGAAAAAAAATCAAGTAACACCTGTGGAGGGAAAATTAATATTACAAATCAACAATCACCAGTTCTGAATTTTGGTGTTAAATATTTGGGATTTTCCTAAAAAATTTGTTTACAGTTGGAATTTGGTTTCAGTAAATTAAATTTAGAGCTTTATTCTCTCGTGTAAAGTAGCAACAGATCTAATTTTTAGGTACAATATCTGTTTCAGTTGAAGGAACCAAACACTTGTTTCAGACTTGATTTAGAACAAAAATGCTACACAAGCTCGACAGATCTAACAGTATCTGTAAAAAGAAAAAATCAGTTAACATTTTAGGACAAGGACCCTTCCTGGTACCTCAACTCTTTGAAAACCAAAAACCTTCCATTCTTCCCCCTTTCTCAGAAAGTGTCCTAGGCCTGAAATGTTAACTGTCTTTATTCCCATGGATGCTGCATAACTGGCTGAGTTCTTCCTGCATTTGCAGTTTTATTTTCCACTGGTCTCTAACTTTCAAAAGTTCATTGCTTTCCTAGTCATCATTTAATCAATTAAGTTACATGTAGCTTTGATGGTTTAGTCAATTGAAAGATGTGTTCAAACATCAAATCCTGTTCTTCAAAGTTCCACGTGTGGCCTCTTTCTCTCTTTCCTTTCTCCTCATTTCCCCTTCAACCTGCACAAGCCTGTAAATAGAATAAACTTTAAGGTGAATTTATGACCGGTTATGACAAGTGTAGGTTGTAAACACTACTTGTGCATTTCAAAACCAGGTTTGGCTTCTGTTGATCATGATCTAATTGTTCTGATTCTTATCTTCCAGCTTTTCCGGCGTGTAGCAGCTGCTCTCCCTGGAATGGACAATGCACCTGAAAAGAGCAAAGAAGACAGTATCCTTTAAAGAAAATCTACTTGTAGGTCAAAACTATGGTTATGTTTTTGTTTTTTTGCTATCTGTCAGGATAGAACATTCATGGACGGAGAGTTCAAGAAGGGATAAGAGAGTAAGGTCAGGTGAAATAGGAACCGATGTGAGAGGAGAGGTGAATACTGAACTAAAAGTGTTATATAATGAATGCACGAAGTATAAGAAATAAAGTGGATGAGCTTGGGGCTCAGTTAGAGATTGGTAGGTATGATGTTGTGGGAATTACAGAGACATGGCTGCAAGAGAATTTGAGCTGGAAACTGAATATTCAGGGTTATATGTCCATTCGAAAAGACAGACACATGGGCAGAGGGGGTGGGGTAGCTCTGTTGGTAAGGAATGAAAATCAGTCCTTTGTGAGGGGTGACATAGAGTCAGAAGTCATTGTGGATAGAATTGAGAAATTGTACTGGCAAAAAGACCCGAATGGGAGTTATCTACAGGCCCCCAAACAGTAGCCTGGACATAGCGTGCAAGTTACATCAGGAGTTAAAATTGGCATGTAACTAGGTGATGCTTTGGTGGTTATGGGAGATTTCAATATGCAGGTAGACTGGGAAAATCAGGTTGCCACTGGACCCCAAGAAAGGGAGTTTGTAGAGTGCCTCCGAGATGGATTCTTAGAAGAGCTTGTGAAAGAAAGAACTGCTGAAGAAGGGTCTCGATCCAAAACGTCACCTATTTTCTCTAGAGATGCTACCTGTCCCGTTGAGTTACTCTGGCATTTTGTGTCTACCTTTGTACTGGAGCCTACCAGGGAGAAGGCAATTCTGGATTTAGTGTTGTGTAATGAACCGGATTTGATAAGGGAACTCATGGTAAAGGAACCATTAGGGGGTAATTAGTTTAAATCTGCAATTCGAGAGGAGGAAGTTAAAATAAGAAGTGTCAGGATTGCAGTTGAACAAAGGGGTCCACGGAGGCATGAAGGAGGAGCTGGCCAAAGTTGACTGGAAAGGGACCCTAGCAGGGATGATAGTGGAACAGCAATGGCAGGAATTTCTAGGACTAATCCAGAAGATGCAGGATCGTTTCATTCCAAAGAGGCGGAAAGATTCTAAGGAGAGTAAGAGGCAACTGTGGCTGACAATGGAAGTCAAGGACAGTATAAAACTAAAAGAGAAAATGTATAGCATAGCGAAGATGAATGGGAAGCCAGACTTAAAGAACAACAGAAGGAAATTAAAAAGTCAATATGGGGGGAAAAGATGAAGTACAAAGGTAGGCTAGCCAGGAATATAAAGGAGGATAGTAAATGCTTCTTTAGGTATGTGAAAATGAAAGATTATTTAAGACAAATGTGGGTCCCTTGAAGTCAGAAACAGGTGAATTTATTATGGGAAACAAGGAAATAGCAGACGAGTTGAATAGGTACTTTGGTTCTGACTTCACTAAGGAAGACATAAACAATCTCCCAGATGTACTCTGGGACAGAGGATCTAGGGTGACGGAGGAACTGAAGGAAATTTACATTAGTTAGGAAATGGTGTTGGGTAGATTGATGGGACTGAAGGCTGATAAATCACCAGGGCCTGGTGGTCTGCATCCCAGGGTACTCAAGGAGGTGGCTCGAGAAATCGAAGCATTGGTGATCATTTTCCAATTTTCTATAGATTCTGAATCAGTTCCTATGGATTGAAGGGTAGCTACTGTTATCCCACTTTTTAAGAAAGGAGGGAGAGAGAAAGCAGGGAATTATAGAACAGTTAGCCTGGCATCGGTGGTGGGGAAGAAACTGGGGCCATTATTAAAGATTTAATAGCAGCACATTTGGATAGCAGTAACAGGATCAGTCCATGTCCGTATGGTTTTATGAAGGGGAATTCTTGCTTGACTAATCTTCTGGAATTTTTTGAGGATGTGACAAGTAAAATGGAAATGGGAGAGCCAGTGGATGTAGTGTATCTGGACTTTCAGAAAGCCTTTGATAAGGTCCCATACAGGAGATCAGTGGGCAAAATTAGAGCACATGGTATTGGGGGTTGGATATTGACGTGGATAGAAAATTGGTTGGCAGACAGGAAACAAAAAGAGCACAAATTAACAGGTCCCTTTCAGAATGGCAGGTAGTGACTAGTTTGGGTGCTGCAAGGCTCGGTGCTGGGACCGCAGCTATTTACAATATATATTAATGATTTAGATGAAGGAATTAAAAATAACATTAGCAAATTTGCAGATGACACGAAGCTGGGTGGCAGTGTGAACTGTGAAGAGAATGCTATGAGGATGCAGGATGACTTGGATAGGTTGGGTGAGTGGGCACATGCATGACAGATGCAGCAAAATGTGGATAAATGTGAGGTTATCCACTTTGGTGGCAAGAACAATAAGGCAGATTATTATCTGAATGGTGTCAGATCAGGAAAAGGGGAACTGCAACAAGACCTGGGTGTCCTTGTACATCATTCACTGAAAATAAACACAGCAGACAGTGAAGAAAGCTAATGGCATGTTGGCTTTCATAGCGAGAGGATTTTAGTATAGGAGCAAAGAGGTCCTGCAGTTGTACAGGGCCCTGGTGAGACCACACCTGGAGAATTGTGTGCAGTTTTGGTCTCCTAATTTGAGGACGGGCATTCTTGCTATTGAGGGAGTGCAACGTAGGTTCATGAGGTTAATTCCCAGGATGGCGGGACTGTCATATGACGAAAGACTGGGCTTGTATTCACTGGAATTTAGAAGGATGAGAGGGGATCTTATAGAAACATATAAAATTATTAAGGAATTGGACACACTTGATGCAGGAAACATGTTCCCGATGTTGGGGGAGTCCAAAACCAGGGGCCACTGTTTAAGAATAAGGGGTAGACCATTTCGAACGGAGATGAGGAAATTCTTTTTCACCCAGAGAGTTGTGAATTTGTGGAATTCTCTGCCTCAGAAGGCAGTGGAGACCAATTCACTGGACTTCAAAAGAGAGTTAGATAGAGCTCTCTGGGCTAGCGGAATCAAGGGATATGGGGAGAAGGCAGGAACGGGCTACTGATTGTGGAAGATCTGCCATGATCACATTGAATGGCTGTGCTGGCTCAAAGGAACTATTCCTGCACTTATTTTCAATGTATCTATGTAACTCAATAATAACCATCTTGATATGAGATGGTAGGGGGTCGGTTGAAATTGTCAACCTGACAGCATATGCAACAGTAGATTTTAATTTCCTTTTACAATTCAGAACAAGATATTGACCTGTTGCTCATTTAATTGATTCCAATGTGAAATTTTAAAAAAAATCTAAATTTGGTATTTTATTGCTTCCACTTTGGAACAATGGGGGCAAATGTTATGAAGCTATTAACACCTTTCTTTCAAATTCATGAGATTATAGACTATGGGGGGAGTGGTTCCCTTCCCTGTTCCCTGAGATAAATCTCAGTTTTCAATGGGGCAAATGTACATGCAGTTTTGATTCCCCCCCCCCCCAGTTGGATGGGAGGCAAACAATTATACCCTATGTTGATTTTGGAGAAATGGGAATAGGACAATTTACTTTCTGATTCACTTTCATGGAGATTCCTACAGTAGTCCCACCTGCCTGCATTTGGACAATGTCTCTCTAAACCTGTCCTATCATGTACCTGTCAACATTTTTGAATGTTGCAATAGTCCCTGCCTCAACTACCTCTGGCAGCTCATACCATACACTTACTACCTTTTGTGTGAAAAAGTTACCCCTCAGATTCCTATTAAATTTTTCCCCCTTCACCTTAAACATATGTCCTCTGGTTCTCGATTCCTCTACTCTGGGCAAGAGACTGCGACTACCCAATCTATTTCCCCTCATGATTTTATGCACCTCCATAAGATCACCCCTCATCCTCCTGCGCTCTAAGGAATTGAGTCCTGGCCTGCTCAACCTCTCCCTACAGTTCAGACCCTTGAGTCCTGGCAACATCCTTGTAAATTTATTTGAAATATATTTTGGACTTCAGTGGTCAAAGATTAATGGCTGGGAGAATGGGGGGAAAGGGTTAGCAAGGCCATAAACAGGCTGCTAAAGATAGCTGAACCAAAGCAAAACAAAGACCTATTTGATGAACAAGTTGATGTCAGTAAGGACAATTAGTATTCATGACATTGATTATTAGCTGAGTAAATTTGCTTGGATTCCTGGTGATTATCCAGCCACTCCCTCGAGAAAAACAACCTAAATATTTCTTCATTAAACTCCAAATTTGAACTAACACCATTCAGAATTAAGAAGACATTGGGTTCTGTCAGATAGCTCAGTACAAATGCGTGGATTCAAAGGATATACACAGATGCATCCCAAGAGGAGGTGAATATGGAAAAACCATATCCCAACAAGGAGTCAATATATTTGGGAAAGATGATTGGCAATTCAGTGTTTGTGAAATGTTGTCATGTTATTGAATAAGGGTTTTTTTTAAGCAGCCCAGTAATTTGTTGATGTTGACATTTTTTAAATTGACATCCTAATTTCTAGGATTTTGTTGAGAAGTATTAAGTGGCTGATGGTGCAGCAGTTAAGTTATCGTCCTAATGACCAGTAATATCAGTTAAAGGATTGGGATAGAAATGGGGTGAACAAATGGCTGATCCTGTTGTTTGTGCAGGAAGAATAGCAATGAGAGCCGGGAACAAGCCGTTCATTCAATAATAAGGGATTTGTTTCATTTCAGTGAAATGGTTGTCTGAGTGGGTCGCAGCTCATGAATGGAGATTGACATTCATCGGGTCAGTTTTAAGTTAACATGTATCGTGTTAGGGACAGGATAGGGACTCCATATTCATTATGCCCCAACCTACTCCTCTCACACTGATTGCAGGCCCATCCTGACCCAACAAGTAAAGTATCTGTCTTCCTAGGCAATTCCTATTCCCTCATGGCATACCATATAATTTTTTAGCTTTGTGCATAGTAGAGATGGGTTTACTTTTTCCAGGAGCTGAAGACTTTTTAGGCCTCCTTCCTACCTATTATAAGTTTTGGAACAATTTGCCCTTGTTGTCAATATGACCCTTCTCATGGAATATATTGATGCAACCAAATAGTATGATATTTTTATACAAGATGCCATTGTGTTGCTCAAGCTGGGTGAATACCATTGAGCTTTCAGTGCAGCTAATAATGTTGTAGAGTGGTTGGCTGCTTTTTCAAGGAACAAGAATAAAAATCAATACAAAAAATGCTAGGACTGTTTTGAGGAAACTCCTCTTCAAACATGTTCCTCTGTTACGGATGAAATTACTATAGTTGGGAAAATGCTTGTAAATCAATCAGTATTGCTGATCTTAAAATGACAGTTTAGTTAATAGATATAGCATTGAAAAGGGTCCTTCGGCCCACCAAGTCCACACTGATCACCTATTCCCACTAGATCCATGTCACTCCACTTTTGCATCCACTCCCTGCACACCATGGACAATTTACAGCTGCCAGTTATCCTACAAACCCACACATCTTTGGGATGTGGGAGAAAATTTGAGGAAACCCACCTAGTCACAGGAAGTACATGAAACTTCTAATATTCTGCTAACAATTTAAACTTTTTAATATGTGGTATGAATTGGCATTGCATCTCTCTTATTGTGCTTTCCTCGTCAGGATATTTTTCTGCATTTGCCGTTTGTATAGGTGCATCTTTTTAAGATGAATATTTCCTTAATTTCAACTACAGTGATTGATATCAAGCTGGAGAAACCACCTGAACCACCAATCAATGAGGGTGGCTGCTCCTGCTAATACTGGCACAATCAAACTCTTCCTTATTGGCCAGCATCACCAATCGCATTACAGTCATTGACTAGCCACCTTGCTCCCTCTTGATGGTGTGCTGGCTCGGTAATGTGTAAACGTGCTGCTGCCGCCAAGGTGTCAAACACACCAGGAGCTTCATTCAGAAAATTCAATTTCATTTCCTTCAGCTGCATGGTTTATTTATGATCTGAGATCGAGTTTGATTTTATGTTATGTATTGCACTCTAACACTGAGCGATGCAGTCCTCTACATTGTACAGAAATGTGTGCACGATGTAAAATGTTCGTGTGAATATGCAAAGATGTTGCTGTATCAGATTTTCAAAAAGGAAAAATTGTCTGTGATAAAATCCTGATGTGAGTATGAGCTGAGTTGCTGGTGTTGGTTTGACAATAGATGGGGGAGGGTGTGGAAGCAACAAACGTGTTCTGAAAGACTTGGTGTCTGGTCGATCTGGTATGCTATCTTGGGTGATTTGTGATAGATACATTCCAATAACAGACCAGAGTTGATTTTTCTATCTTTGAGGGAATTCACAATGCTGCTTGTCTCCTCTAAATGTGGCTTATTAGCTTTTGTGCATAAGCATATGGAGTTCAAGTTCAGATGAGGAATGCAGTGGTGTGATAGCTGCTTATCTAAAAGTTTAATGGCAGATTATTGTCTTTGATGAAGTAATTAAAGATTTCCTTCTGATTAGACACTCAGACTCCTTCCAAAGTAGGCGGTGATTATGGCTTTTGGTACCCTTAAAACAAGATCATGCTGTATAAATTAAGTTTGTGATATGGGCTGAAATAGTTGAACAGAAGAGGCATTTCTTACTGCTATTTCCTTAATCTTCTAGGTAATATTCTAATAAAGAACATTTTTTTCAAAAGTCTCGTTTCATTTTCAAAATCAGCGCTTTAAATTCTGGACTAAAATCCAGTTCCCAGGTAGTCTGCATTTGTCGGTATTTTTCTGATTGGGTTTTCTGAAAAGGGATAATGGAGAATTTTATTTGTTAATTTGAATGTCCAAGTAACCAGGTGCTTGTTTGCAAATTTATATATTGACCCACACTGCTTTGTTTGAGACTAATTAGAATCTTTCTGAATACAGTTGAAAGGATGTTTTAGTGCAAATCAGTGATTAAGGGAATTAGTATTACTTGAATTTACAGCTCTGTACACAGATTGTTTGCGAGTTAACAATTTACCAGAAAACATTCTCATGATGAGCCACAATTATAGTTTTTAAAGTCTCTAGGTCTGCACACAAGCTTCTGTGCCTGTAATACCAAACGGTAGTGATATGTAACTGCTTAATTTGGGCGGGCCTAACATTTATTGTTTTGTGAACAACTGAAATTTACCTATTAGGAAGTTTAATTCCACAGCAACGTATTCACGTGAATTTGTAATCCTTTTGTTTTTATGGGATATGCAAACTCTTAAATGGATTTGTTATGGACAATATTTTGATGTATTTACAGTTTTCAACTAATCTTAAATCTCGACTATTGGCTTGTTCACCCTATAAAATTGTATGCTGTGTGCTCCTGATGTGTCCATATTCCCTCCACTATAAATATGTGATAAATATTCACTAACATAACATTGAGATGCTATGTTAGTGCAATTTAGCATTTTATGTTAGAGACCTGAAACAGATTCTGGCCAATATTCTTCAATTGAGCAACCATTTAGTTTTTAACCACATAGGAAGGTATTAACATATGATGGTTGGTATGAACTCTCAGTAGACTTCAAATTAACATAGTTTTGTTATACATTTTTGTATATCATTGTCCCCTTTCATAACATTTAACCACTGATGTTTACAGCTTTTTGGTTTCAGAAAACCCTATCATTTCTGTTTAGAAGAAACTGCATAAATAGCTTGAGGAAAAAATTGGGTTATAAAGAGTTGGAATTTAGGGATATGGAAATAGTAATGTGCTGTGCACAAATATTGTGACAAGATCCTTTGAAATGATGATACCATTAAAACGTAATAGTGATCCACTTTGTCTCACTGTAAATTTGTATCTCTAATCACACTTGAAATAAGCAGCTTCCCCTTTTCTGGAAGGATAGGAACACGAGTGAGTGAGTTAATTTTGTCACTCAGTGAAATACTCCATTTGAACTTTACCATATCTAATCAGCTTAATTTGATGATGTAGGTATGCAAGGTTGAAGTTGCAAATGAGATACAGAATATGGCTTTCCTGTTTGTCATGACAATGATTGTTGGTATTCTAATGCAGCCTGTGGAGGCCAGTGATGAAGGACATTCCCTTGAATAATTTGAAATCAGCCTATAACAATGACAATATCTGCGGGCTAGTACCTGAGCATCCTCCATCAGTTGCATATTTTTTGAATATTTAGAACAGTTGACTTTTTTGTTGTAAATACTTAACAATTGTAATGTTCTCATGTCTGTATGCATTTGCCAGTTTAAAATCTTTGGAAAAGCAGTAAGACACTAACCCACTCGTCTGTACTGAAGTTTATGCCCTTATCACTTAGATTAGCTCAGCCTGTGTCTGAAGTCTTTTGCAAAGATTAATGTCACATCACTCAAACAATTCACTGACACCAACTGTAATAAAGAAACTATTTATGTCTTCATATTTCGAGTAATAAAAGTGGTCTCATTGCAGCTAGTTATTAGATTATTTGTATTAAGGTACCACCTGTTGTAAAGTAACATCCTTGTATCACACAATAAAATAAGCCATTTCACCACAGTCCCTTTGTGTCAGGTTTGTTTGTATATTCATCTGTTTGTCAAAAGGAGCTATTGATCCAGTTATAATATACCCTCTATATGGAACTGAGTGCACTTGGATTTCAGCCAACAGGAAAAAAAGGCTTAAACTGAAACTCAAGCAGAAAATGCAATATCTCTCATCTTTTGTAATTGCAATTTAACTCGGACTTCATCAGCAATTTGAGACTGCATTCCCTTTCAGTTGTTTGTGGTTAATAATTACAGAATTACTTTTTCAAAAAATGCAACTACTTTGGCATGCTATTTTGTGAAATAGTCTGTAGATGTGGTCTAGGAGTTAAACATTCAACAGAACTTCATTTAAGGGGAAAAATATTTTAATTGTGTGGACATAATTGAGAATAAATGAGAATAGCAAGAAATTGTACGAATCCTTTCAATGTAGAGTCTGTAAAATATAAATGCATCATAGTCTCAATACATCTGCTATCTGTCTATATCTATATAATAAAACTCTTGTTTGTTTGTTCCAGAACTGCAGCCAAAACGGTAAACGGTAGCGCGACAATTTTAGGCCCATCTTATTTGCCGTCGTCCCTTTGATGCTAATCGAAGAAGTTTCATTGAAATCAGTGTTATATTTTTAAAGTCATTCACATTTGAAAGTTTAAATCTATCTCCGAGGGAGGGGGAGGAGTGAGGATAAGGGGGGTGGAGGGGGATGGAGTGGGGGGAGGGGAAGGGAGGAGAGGGTGCTGCACCAATGCAGGAGAGGTTTGGGCCCAACGGGTCCACTTAGTCTGAAGAAGGGTCTCGACCCGAAACGTCACCCATTCCTTCTCTCCTGAGATGCTGCCTGGCCTGCTGAGTTACTCCAGCATTTTGTGAATAAATACCTTCGATTTGTACCAGCATCTGCAGTTATTTCCTTATATTATAAAAACTCATCTGGTTCCGTTCATGTTGTTTGTCCCGTTGTGCGTTTGTGTGCTTTTTTTCCCTTCCATTTCTGTGTGGTTTTCACCCACACGATAGCGTGACAATTTTAGGACCACCTTACCATTGTCCTGGGGACACTTTCATCCAAGTTTCATTTGAATTGCCCTTACATTTTTAAAGTAAGAGAGATTTTAGAGAGGGGGGTTGGGGAGGGTGCTAGACCAATGCAGGAGAGGCTTTGGGGCCATGGCTCGCTCTGGCTGCATCGCTGGCAGACGGGGTTGAGGTGAATGCCACCCTCTCCCCTTCCCTGTCCCTCCTCGCCTGCCTACAACCCTGGGGCTTCGTCATTGGAGTGGGTGGCCGGGCCCTCACTTGGGGGGAGGGTTTCCCCAGGAGAGGCCTGCAGGAGAGATTTGGACCCAACGGGTCCACCTCAGTCTAGTCTATAAACATAAAATTGATTTGTAGCCCAAATAAATATCAGTTTTACTAAACTATACATGGAAATTTAAGAAGAAAAAAGTAATAATGTGGACCATAAAAATCCTGAAAATGTTCAGCTGCATTCATCCTTCACAATCCAAATGCAAGTGAAGAAAAATATCAAAATTAAGGCCAGAATTTGGTATAGGTGACAGAAGGTTGTATGTATTAACAGAGCTATTTATATCAACATGGGAATTAGTAAAAAGTTCACATCTGAATGAATGAGTTTATTGGCCAAGTATGCATATACAAGGAATGTACCTTCGTGCTCCGCTCACAAATGACAACACAAACATACAGTTAACAATTAAGAATAAAGCATAAACACATCAAAACAATAAGGATACACCATTACGGTCTAAACATAAAATGGTGAAAATAAACCAGAGCAAAAAAGAAACTACAGACTTTGGTTATTGAGTAGAATTATCACTCGTGGGGAAAAAAGTTGTTTTTATGTCTGGCTGTGGATGCTTTGACAGTCTGGAGTCGCCTTCCAGAAGGAAGTGCTTCAAAGAGTTTGTGGCCAGGGTGAGAGGGGTCAGAGATGATCTTGCCCACTCGCTTCCTGGCCTTTGCAGTGTACAGTACAGGGGGGAAGGTTGCAACCAACAACCTTCTCAGCTGAACGAACGATCCGTTGCAGCCTCCGGATGTCGTGCTTGGTGGCTGAGCCAAACCAGACCATGATGAAGAAGGTGAGGACGGACTCAATGATAGCAGTATAGAATTGGACCCTGATTGCCTGTGGCAGATTGTGTTTCCTCAGTTGCCGCAGGAAGTCCATCCTCTGTTGGGCCTTTTTGACTGGAGTCAATGGTGGCCCCCATTTAAGGTCCCTGGAGATGATGGTTCCAAGGAACTTAAATGACCCCACAGATGTGACTATGGTGTTGATGGTGAGTGGGGGGAGCGGAGGGGGATCTCTTCGAAAGTCTACAATCAGTTCCACTGTCTTGAGAGCATTGAGCTCCAGGTTGTTGCGATGGCACCAGGACGCCAGCTGTGCCACTTCCCACCTGTAGGCAGATTCCTCCCCATCCTGGATCAGTTCAATCAGGGTAGTGTCATCCGCAAACTTGAGGAGCTTGACAGAGGAGTCTGAGGAGGTGCAGTCGTTGGTGTAGAGGGAGTAAAGGAGAGGGGAGAGTACGCAGCCTTGCGGTGCTCCTATGCTGAGGGTCTGCGGGTCCGAGATGTGCTTTACCAGCCTTGCATGCTGCTTCCTGTCCGTCAGGAAATTGATGATCCACTGACAGGGGTTCAGGCACAGTCAGCTGAGAGAGTTTGTAGTGTAGTAGCTCTGACAATGGTGTTAAAAGCAGAGCTAAAGTTCACAAACAGAATCCACCGATCTATTGGCCCTGTATGCAGGGGGTTTGTGATGTTTTTCAGCTGGGCCAGCACGTCTTTCAAAGGTCTTCATGACTACAGAGGTAAGTGCGACAGGCCTGTAGTTATTAAGACCAGTGATCCTTGTCTTTTTGGGTACAAGGACAATAGTGGAGACCTTGAAGCAGGCAGGGACAGTACAGGTTAGCAGGGACTGGTTGAAAATATATGTGTAGATCGGTCGGTGCCAGTTGTTCGGCACAGAGCTTGAGGGTAGAGGGGGAAACATTTTCCGGTCCTGGAGATTTCCGGGTTTTCTGTTTTCTGAATAGCCTCTCCACCTCCGCAATTTCTATTGTTAAACTGGAGTCATTCTGTGAGGATGTGCAAATTGGTGATTGCAGAGGGGTGGGGGGGGAAAGGGCCAGCCTTTGCAAACTCCAGCCAGTGTCGAGTAGGTGTGAATTGCTGCTTGGGGTGGAGTGGGTGGGGACGGATCCAGTCTTTGCAAACTGGAGTCAGTCTTTGAGTACGTGTGAAGTGGTGATTGGGGGTGGGGGTCCCAGGGTTATGTTTCTGTTTCTCAAACCTGCAGTAAAACTCGTTCAGGTCGTTGGTCAGCTGACGATTGTCCAAGGAGCGTGGGGTTTTCCTCTTGTAGCTGGTGATTTCTTGCAAGCCCTTCCAAACTGAAGAGGAGTCATTAGCTGAGAACTTGCTCCTCAGCTTCTCAGAGTACTGGAGCCTGATAAAAGCATTACAGTTGTGTATTGTGCCCGCCCCCCTGACATCAGTCTGAAGAGGGGTCTCGACCCGAAACGTCACCCATTCCTTCTCTCCCGAGATGCTGCCTGACCTGCTGAGTTACTCCAGCATTTTGTGAATAAATACCTTCGATTTGTACCAGCATCTACAGTTATCTTCTTATACTTACAGTTGTGTATCATGGACAAATAAGTGCTCAAGAATGCAAATCCTTAAAAGTAACACCATTACCATAAACATTTTGGAATTTATTTCTCAAAAGATAGTATTGAAAAGCAGTTGTCATGTAAAAAAAAAAGAATCTTGATTAGACCACATGTATCGTGCTGTGAACAACAAATTGTGTAAAAAGGGTAGAGATAATTAGGAAGATACCAGAACTGAGAGTATATTCATAAGAGACTGGACAGTGGCTCTTATCTGGAAAACAGAACAATGAGAGGTATATTAATAGAGATATTTGAGATTATGAATGGGTTTTTGTATTGAGGTTGGTATAAGGAAACTATATTGTGTGGAAAGCCAAAGCACAAATCGGATCATAATTACAAAGTAAAGCATTTTGCCCATTGATTAGAATGGTATTTATGTAAATGTATTTAAGGGAAAGTCAGAGATGTCCAAGGTGAAAACAAAATGAATAGAACTTAGTGAAAACAAGGCATTGGTAGTGGTTAAGCCAAATGCCTTTTCACTGCTGTAACTTGCATATGTAATAATTTAATGCAATGTATTTTAGTATTAATAGGAGAAATCAAGTAATTGAGAAATGTAACCCCCATATTTCTGATTAATCTTAATATAAAGAAGTTTAGCATTTAAATTAAATTTCAAATTGATATTAATTGAATAGTATAAATAAATTGAGAAATATTTAGAAAGTCAGTTGGATATAAGAGTAGTTATTAATCAATAGAAGGTAAATCTGAATTCCAGACACAAAGTTATCATCATATCATATCATATATATACAGCCGGAAACAGGCCTTTTCGGCCCTCCAAGTCCGTGCCGCCCAGTGATCCCCGTACATTAACACTATCCTACACCCACTAGGGACAATTTTTTAATTTTTTTTAATATTTACCCAGCCAATTAACCTACATACCTGTACGTCTTTGGAGTGTGGGAGGAAACCGAAGATCTCGGAGAAAACCCACGCAGGTCACGGGGAGAACGTACAAACTCCTTACAGTGCAGCGCCCGTAGTCAGGATCGAACCTGAGTCTCCGGCGCTGCATTCGCTGTAAAGCAGCAACTCTACCGCTGCGCTACCGTGCCGTAATATTGATTCATGTCATAAAACAATATAACAATATGGAACCAAGGTGTTAACTGCATGGAAAGATAGTGGGAGAGATTACTACCAAGATGGATTGGAAGCTGTGATATAAAATTATTTTTAAAATATATTTTGGACTTTCTTAACATTTCTTGGTTTTCCTTTTAAATATTCATTAACCAAATAGACTTATCTAGTGATAACCTAGGTCTTCTGGAACCATTGTCCACAGCCCGTTGCTATTCGTTACTTTGACTTCCACACCTGTGCATTGCAACACGCAATTTGGAGAAGTGTACCTTATTTCCAAAGACAAGAACCAGTATAAAAATGGTCCTAAATGTCAAGTCACATTTGAGATTTGGTTACCTAATTCTAGATTTCTTGCTGAAGGAAGCAGCCTTTCTTGATCTGCCTTATCATTCCTTGTAAAGAAACAAATAAGTTTTGAAGATTTGGAACAATGATGGAACCAAGAACACTTCAAGGTTACAAAGAAACTGTTTATTAAAGTATAATGAAATACAGGAAAATGATTAATAAAGCCACAAGTCTCATGCCCTTCGTGGACTCCACTGATACGAGTGGATGATGGCAATGAGACACACACTTCTATCCATCAGGGACTCTGCTTGAGCAAAGGCCGGTCAAGAGTACTGTATCAGGTCCGTTGGGTTCTGGTCCAGTGAGAAGTCCAAAGAGTTATCGTACTTTGAAGATGAATGAATCTGTGATGCAAAATTTTTAAAAATACATAAAATATAGAGTTTCTTGGCCAGTGTAGCTGAATCGAGGACCAGAGGACAAGGGTTTAAGAAACAGTCAGGTACATGGATAAGACAGGTTTGGACCAAACATGGGTAGGTGGGACTAGTATAGGTGAGTATGGGTAGGTGAGACTAGTATAGGTGGGACATGTTGGCCGGTGTGGGCAAGTTGGGCTGAAGAGCTTGTTTCCACACTATCACTATGACATATAGCACAGGAACAAGTTCCTCGCCCTGCACTGTCTGTGCCAAATATGATGCCAAGATAAACTAAGAGATAAGATCATCTCCCTGCACATGATCCATATCCCTCCATTCCCTGTATGGCTAGTGGAGTTTAGTGCAGATAAGTGTTGTGTGTTGAATGTTGGAATGTCAAACTAGAACAGGACCTTCACAGCGAATGGCAGGGCTCTGGGGAGTTTTGTAGAGCAGAAGGATCTAGGAATGCGGTTACATAGTTCCTTAAAAGTGGTGTCACAGGTACATAGGGTGGTCAAGAAGCCTTTCGGCACAGTCAGTCAGAGTATTGAAGTTGGGATGTTATGTTGCAGTTGTACAGGATGTTGGTGAAGCCACATTTGAAGTATTGTGTTCAGTAATGCCATAGGCAAAAGACAATAGGTGCAGGAGTAGGCCATTCAGCCCTTCGAGCCAGCACCGCCATTCAATGCGATCATGGCTGATCACTCTCAATCAGTACCCCGTTCCTGCCTTCTCCCCATACCCCCTCACTCCGCTATCCTTAAGAGCTCTATCCAGCTCTCTCTTGAAAGCATCCAACAAACTGGCCTCCACTGCCTTCTGAGGCAGAGAATTCCACACCTTCACCACTCTCTGACTGAAAAAGTTCTTCCTCATCTCCATTCTAAATGGCCTACCCCTTATTCTTAAACTGTGGCCCCTTGTTCTGGACTCCCCCAACATTGGGAACATGTTTCCTGCCTCTAATGTGTCCAATCCCCTAATTATCTTATATGTTTCAATAAGACCCCTCCTCATCCTTCTAAATTCCAGTGTATACAAGCCTAATTGCTCCAGCCTTTTAACATACGACAGTCCCGCCATTCCGGGAATTAACCTAGTGAACCTACGCTGCACGCCCTCAATAGCAAGAATATCCTTCCTCAAATTTGGAGACCAAAACTGCACACAGTACTCCAGGTGCGGTCTCACCAGGGCCCGGTACAACTGTAGAAGGACCTCTTTGCTCCTATACTCGAGATGGTGTTCAGCTGGAAAGAGCGCAGAAAAGATTTCCAAGAATGATGCCAGGACTTCAGAGCCCGAGCTATAGGGAGTGCAAGAGGATGAGGAGTGATCTTATAAGGATATACGAAAATAACTGCAGATGCTGGTACAAATCGATTTATTCACAAAATGCTGGAGTAACTCAGCAGGTCAGGCAGCATCTCGGGAGAGAAGGAATGGGTGACGTTTCGGGTCGAGACCCTTCTTCAGACTGATGTCGGGGGTGGGACAAAGGAAGGATATAGGTGGAGACAGGAAGATAGAGGGAGATCTGGGAAGGAGGAGGGGAAGGGAGGGACAGAGGAGCTATCTGAAGTTGGAGAAGTCAACGTTCATACCACCGGGCCGCAAACTGCCCAGGCGAAATATGAGGTGCTGCTCCTCCAATTTCCGGCGGGCCTCACTATGGCACTGGAGGAGGCCCATGACAGAGAGGTCAGACTGGGAATGGGAGGGGGAGTTGAAGTGCTGGGCCACCGGGAGATCAGTGGCGTTAATGCGGACCGAGCGCAGGTGTTCAGCGAAGCGATCGCCGAGCCTGCGCTTGGTTTCGCCGATATAGATGAGTTGACATCTAGAGCAGCGGATGCAATAGATGAGGTTGGAGGAGGTGCAGGTGAACCTCTGTCTCACCTGGAAAGAATGTTTGGGTCCTTTGATGGAGTTGAGGGGGGAGGTAAAGGGACAGGTGTTGCATCTCGTGCGGTTGCAAGGGAAAGTGCCCGGGGTTAGGGTGGTTTGGGTAGGAAGGGACGAGTGGACCAGGGAGTTGCGGAGGGAACGGTCTCTGCGGAATGCAGAGAGGGGAGGGGATGGGAAGATATGGCCAGTGGTGGGGTCCTGTTGTAGGTGACGGAAATGTTGGTGGATGATATGTTGGATCCGCTGGCTGGTGGGGTGGAAGGTGAGAACGAGGGGGATCCTGTCCTTGTTGCGAGTGGGGGGATGGGGAGCAAGAGCGGAGCTGCGGGATGTAGAAGAGACCCTAGTGAGAGCCTCATCTATAATGGAGGAGGGGAAGCCCCGTTTTCTGAAAAACGAGGACATCTCGGAAGCCCTAGTCTGAAACACCTCATCCCGGGCACAGATGCGGCGTAGACGGAGGAATTGGGAGTAGGGGATAGACTTTTTGCAGGGGACCGGGTGGGAAGAAGTGTAGTCCAGATAGCTGTGCGAGTCGGTGGGCTTGTAATAAATGTCCGTCACTAATTTTTCTCCTGTGATGGAGATGGTGAGGTCCAGAAACGGGAGGGAGATGTCAGAGATAGTCCAGGTATATTTAAGGGATATACGTTCATGAGGGGAATAGATAGAGTCGATGCACAGTCATTTACTCAGAGTAGAAAAATCAAGAAACAGAGGTCATATGTTCAAGGTGAGAGGGAAAAGATTTAATAAGAACCTGAGGGGGCAACTTTTTTTTTTACACACACAGGATGGTGGGTATATGGAACAAGCTGCCAGAGGGGGTAGTTGAGAAAGGTACCATAACATTTAAAAGGTAAATGGATAGGAAAGGTTTAGAGGGATATGGGATAAATGCAGTCAGATGGGATTAGTGCAGATGGGACATCTTGGCTGGCATGGGTAAATTGGGCTAAAGGGTCTGTTTTCCTGTTCTATGACATGCCTTTTTAAAAGCCTATTAAACACCACTATCATAAATGCCTCCACCACCACCGCTTAGTGCATTCTAGATACCTACCACCTTTGGTGTGTAAAAGAAACTTGTCTTGCATTTCTTTAAACTTTAACCAACTTCTCAAGACAATCGCCTGGGCCAAATCAGTTTTTAAATAAAAAGCTAAAACGAAATTCATGCAGCTGTACATGCTACTCTGCACATACCAATTTACCCATTTATAGTTGGATATCATAACTTTGTTCCCCTTGCACTCCTCAGAATATTGTACCATTCGATGAAGACATATGGCCTTCTAATTGTCACCAGTCTTCCTCACTCTCTCATAAGGAAATAGCAGAATAAGGAGTTATATTTCTGAAGACTGAACATGGCTTTATGAAATTAAAATAATGTTTGACAAATTTGAGAATGTAAATTGCAAGGTAGATAAATGGAGACCCGTGGATGCCAAGCATTTGGCTTTGAAAGGGTAATTTATGAGTAACAAAAGGTTACTGCACAAGCTAAAACCTCATGGAGTCGGGCACGATGTATTACTTTGGACAGACATTTGGTTAAATACAGAAAGCAGTCAAGATAAATGGGTCATTTTGAAGTTGGATAGCTGTAACTAATGGGATCCCACAAAGATCACCACTGGAATATTAACTATTTGCTGTCTATTTTAATGACATTGGAGTGGCACGGTGGTACATCGATCGGGTTGCTGCTTTAAAGCGCCAGAGACCCAAGTTTGATCCTTACTAAGGGTGCTGTCTGTACAGAGTTTGGACATTCTCGGTGTGAACGTTCTCCCCGTGAATGTGTGGGTTTTCTCAGAGATCTTTGGTTTCCTCCCACACTCCAAAGACGTATAGGTTTGTAGGTTAACTGGCTTGGTATAATTGTAAATTGTTCCAAATCTGTAGGATAGTGTTAATATGTGGGGATCGCTGGTCGGTGAGGACGGTGGATGGAAGGGCTTGTTTCCGCACTGTATCTCTAAACTAATCTAAATATAGATGAGGAGACCAAATTTATTATAGCCAAAATTGTTCACATTATAAAGAAAGGAAATTGTGAGGCACACTGAGTTTGCAAAGCATGCAAATAAAACAGAAGCTATTTAACCATTAACCTTATTAATATGTTACCAAGACAACACAGCGGTGTAGCTGGTAGAGTTGTTGCTTCATAGTACCAGGGACACGAGTTTGATCCTGACTCACGGTGCTGTCTTTGTGGAGTTTGTATGTTCTCCGTGTGTCCTTGTAGGTTTACTCCGGATGCTCCGGTTTTCTAACACATTCCACTGACATGCAAGTTGGTAGGTTAATAGTGTAAATTGCCCCGAGTGCACAGGGAGATGTGAAACTGGGATAACAGAACTAGTGTGAACGGGTGATTGATGGTTGGCTTGGACTGGGTGGGCCGAAGGGCCCGTTTCCATGCTGTACCTTTCAATCAATCAAGTCTGTAAGCCTTTATCTTATGGATTACCACTGTGGTGCCTTGCCTTTTAAAATCCAGATAAACTAGATTTACTTGATCCTCCTTATTGATCCTGCTAGATGCACTTCATAAAACCATGTTGCAGCATATTAGGAGTGCCCCATCCTCGCGTTCTTTACAATTAATTATTTAATGAGGATGAACTGTTCTAAAGAGCCCTATTTTTTCCCTCTCCTTTGTTTCTTAGTGGTTGTTCATTTAATTTCCTCAGTTGAAGGGTCATTTACCTAAAACATTGACTCTCTGTACATGGATGCTGCCTCATTTGCTGAGCACTTCTGGTATTTTTTATTTTTTTATAAAGGTATTTAGGTCAAGTAAATAGGCCAAAACCTGTTGCTAAGTATAATATGAGAAAATGTGAGATGGTTCACTTTCATTTTTAAAAAAAAGTATATTGTTTAAATAGAAAGAACTAAAGATTGCTGATCAGTTCAGTCATGATGTAATCGAATGGCAGAGCAATTCAAGAGGATTTTATACAATAACTCATGAAATCAATCGAATGTATTTCTATAGCACTGTCATGATCAAGGTTTACAGAATGTGCTGTTTAATCTCAGACAATACCTTTCCACTTCAATGGTGAGTATATCACGATTTACTAATTGCTTGCTTTCGCTGCACAATTTACATCAAGATCCCTCACCTCAGTATTTACTTATCATATCATATCATATCATATCATATCATATATATACAGCCGGATACAGGCCTTTTCGGCCCTCCAAGTCCGTGCCGCCCAGTGATCCCCGTACATTAACTTGTCTTGCAGTGTTTAAAAAATACTGCTTTTCTCTTCCTCATAGTGATCAATCTTGCTTTTAACCATTTTCTAATTGTCAGCCATCTTTTTGCTCATTCACTTAACCTTATTTTACTTATTTGCAGACTGTTTCTGTCCTACCCTGCTGATTTTTCCATCTACCTTTGTATAATCAGCAAACATGGATAAGTTACACAGTCTTTTCTGCAAATCATTAATATAAAACTTAAAACAGCTGTGGTGGACTCAAGACTAATCCCTTTAGCACCTCACTAGTAACAGTCTGCCAATCTAACGACAAAAATCAATCCACTGTTTTCTGCATTTTAACCAATCCATTAATTCATTTTAATATGTTACTGCTTCCCCCAAGCCTAACCCCTGAAGACAGTAAGGTTTTGTTTATTCAACATTCCCTTCTCCAAATCTATTTACTAATTCTGCGTGATATAATCTAAAAAAAATGTATATTTCTTTCTAATTATGTTGAGTACGCAATATTATTAATTTCCAGGTGCTGTCACCATATTCTTAATGATGAATTAAATATTCAGAGAAAGAGAGCGTGGTAGTCCAAGTCAGCCGAAAGCTGATAAATGCTAAAATATAACAAAGAGTGCAGAGGAGTTATTAAACCTGAAATTGCATGAAGAATAAATTGTTGGGCAGGAAATTCCAAAGATGATTGTACAGGTTACTGAGCTGGATGATCAGCCATGATCATATTGAATGGCGGTGCAGGCTCGAAGGGCCGAATGGCCTACTCCTGCACCTATTTTCAATGTTTCTATGATTGCTCTCTGGATGCCAATTCTCTGAATGCATTCAAGAGAGAGCTGGAAAGAGCTCTTAAGGATAGTGGAGTCAGGGGGTATGGGGAGAAGGCAGGAACGGGGTACTGATTGAGAATGATCAGCCATGATCACATTGAATGGCGGTGCTGGCTCGAAGGGCCGAATGGCCTCCTCCTGTACCTATTGTCTATGGATGTAGAAACTTCTATTCAACCCAGTCCTTAATGGCTGACATCTTATTTTGAAACTGTATTCCCTAGTTCTATAGACCTCAATCAAAAGAGAAATCAAATTTACTGGGACCTGTAAGACATTTGTATGTTTCAATGAGTACGATGTAAGGCAATCAGGAGTCCAGCAGGGTCACCAAAGGTTTCAGGAATAGCAAACGAATGGGTAAGTCATGGATGGACTTCCAATCCAACGATGTAACCCAAAATATTTGTTTAATGTATCATTTGTATCTTTATTCTACATAATAATTTCTCCTGCCATTGCTTTTCTAGGACTGGATTTAAACATCAATTTATATTTCTTGTGTTTACAAAGATGAAGAAACACTTTTTAAAAACATTTTTTGCTAATTTACTCCAATAATCTATCCTAGCGGTCTTATGAATTGATCGAAAGGTACATCATACAAATAGTCCCGTTGGCCCACTGAATCTATGCCGATCATCTATCACCCATTCACACTGGTTCTATGTTGTCCCACATTCACATCCACTCTCTACACACTAGGGGCAATTTACAGAAGGCGATTAACCTACAAACCCGCATGTCTTTGAGATATTGGAGAAAACCAGAGCACCCAGAGAAAACCCATGCAGTCACAGTGAAAATGTGCAAACTCCACACAGACAGCACCAGAGGTCATGATTGCAGTCAGGTCTCTGGCACTGAGGCAGTAGCTCTACCAGATGTACCATTATGCTGCACCTTTTTTGTTGCTTTTTACATTATTTCTATCTCCAGGCTTCCTATCTTTCTCGCAACATTACACAATTCTTTTATTCCAATGCTAGCCCATGCTCATTGGTTGGCAGTGGATGGACATTTTTTCCTTGGACTTTCAATTAATTGATTCAATTTTCAAAAAACCTGAATATTTATTCATGTGCTCGTGATTCTTTATCTGTATAAATCCTTTCCTTCTCATTTTCCCATCTATTTTCCCAATTAATCTCTCATACTTACATAATTGTTTTGATCAGTGAATTGGCAAAGTAGACCAGGAAATTGCAAGATAAATATCCAGGGCAGCTTATTCCCCAGTTGGCTACATGGCATATTTTTCATGACATATATATAAAAATCAGTTCAGAATCTGTTCTGTAAACTCTTCCTCTGAACCGATTCTTCCATTTTAATTTTTCCCCAAATGTATATACATTATGATTGTTTTATCTTTGCCAAAACAATGTTCTTTTCATTTGTTTGTCTTCTTATCTCTTGTTTCCATCCTGCCTGAGCCAGGTTTGTTCCTCACAACTGCCTTTGGGTCATCCAATATTGTCAGAGATAATTCAATTCCTCCTGCTTTCCATCACCAATGCGTTTTTTGTTACATATTAGTGATAGTTGTATGTGCTACATTTATCATACAATAAATGTAATTCATTTTTGCATTATGTAATTTATTTGATTGTGATATATTAATAAGTCCATCTTCTGGAACAGCCAAGACTGCTTGGTGCACTGCTGTATAAAAACCTGCAAGATCCAAGAGTTGATGTTCTTCTCCATGGAAATAACAATCCAATGTTTGGGGTTGTTCGGAGTGTGAGATTCACTGGTTGATAATGAATTAAAGCCAGTGAATGCTTTCCTTTCATCCGTGTCCTTTTGACATTATATTTCGCAATCTCAGTTTGTTTCATTGCCCACTGTCTAATTTTCTGGCACTCTTTACTTCATTTCTTTTAAGTGGAGTTTTACAGCCCATCCTGGTGATTATGTTCCAAAACTCATTTTGCTTCGTCTCGCCCCATCGATATATGTATCTACTCCTTGCCGTGTATCTTAATTACATCTATGCTACTGACTCAACTACTCCGTGTGATAGGCGAGTTACATCCTCGCTGTTTTTTTGCCTCGCTCATTGGTACAGTTACTTTTCAATTATTCCTCTTTCTTACACTGTCCATCTTTTCCCAATCTGTGCCGTCCTCGGGATGAATGCACACTTACTTACCTGCTTAAACCCCTCTCGATCTTGTTATCTGTCTCTTTCTACCTTGCGACTGGTCTGATATTTCCCCGAGTCTGGTGTTGTTTTCGCTGGTGGAGCTCCTCTCAGTGCGGCAGTCTCGGGTTCGGACAAATCGCTGAAGAACTAAGAGAGCAGCGCCATTGGGAGACAGCGCGCCAACGACGGGGAGCACTTGACGGAGCTCGCTGAGTGCCTGGACTCGCAGTCGCTGGCTTGGCTGTCTCTCTGACTGGCGCTAATGGGGCAACAGAGGCGTCGAGTGTAAAGAAAGGATTGCCACTCAACAATGGTTCACAGGCGAGGTGCGGGTGAAGTGCAGCATGCTTATATAATACCTGTCGCGAACGCTCTCCCGTGCCACGCATACTTGTTGTCTTCGATAACATGTGTTCCCCGAGCGCTGTTGCACTTTTGTTTTAAACTTCATGTAAACAAAACCAAAAATCGGTCTCGGATTGAAATCTTCTAACCAAGACTGCAAATGTGCATATAGTGTCGGAATCACCAGAGCAAGAGCACCTATCTAGCTCCAAAACACAGACGTTGAGGTTACACTGACTATCTGGTGTGTGTTATTTTAATGTGCTGCGTTTCAGGTTTGAGTTGAAGTACGTGTGTGTGTGCCCGCGCTGTGCTGCTGGACAATGCTCCAGGGTAGAATCGATTTAAAAGTTTCACCTAGCTGTCAACATGTGTGAGGGCGAAGAAACAACTCGCAATTAAAGCCAAGTTTTAGTCGTGTGGGTTCAAACCCCTCATTTGTAAGCCCATGTGGTCCCGGGGTTATTTTTCAGCAGCCTGCACAAATATGGGGGTTTTTTTGTGTGTGAAAAACATACAGACCAGGCAGCTGGAGCACTGCGAGTGGAGCTTATGTGGGTGTAAATAAAACTTGTACCTTTCTCCAGTTAAGGGCATTTCAAAGCGCTTTACTGCTAATTGAAGAACTTTTTTGAAATGTTATCTTGAAATATACGAACGTGGCACGCTCGTATTAACGCACAGAGCAACAAAGTAAAGCGTCCAATGGTCTTTTATAATGACATTGATTGAAAATTAAATATTGGTCAGGGCAATTATATTTGCCACATGGTCTAAATAATAGTACCATGAGATGTTTAATTTTAACCCATGAAAGAAACCAAACCTGGGCGTAGTCTCTCGCCTGAAAGACAGCACATTTGAAAAGTGTAATAATTTCTCAGTATGGGTTGGAATGTCTGGCTACATTTTCCATTCATCCATCAAAATACCATGTATCACTTAAATTACCAGGCAGAGCCAGGATAATTTTATACATACCCATACATTTTGACATTTCTGTACAACAGGATCCAAGGAAGTTCAAGGTGTAAATTTACCCCTCTATCCCCTCAACATGGAAATTGGAGAGAGGTTTAATGTGAATTATCTTGGTTGATTATTCAATTGCTGATTTATAGAACTTTATTGGTCAAGGTCTATCTTGTAGTGATTGTTTTTGTGTAATCTGTTGGTGGAATTGATAATGCAGATTGAAACTAGCAAGCATTGAATGATAATTTTGACCACTCAGTGACATTTCACAAAAAATGCTTTTCATCGAATACACCAGAAAATACTGTGCATGCCAGAAACCTAAAATAAAAGCAGCAAATGCTGGATATAACTTCTGAGACACATCGGACAACTCCCCCCAGTCATCAACATCATTATATTTGCCGTTCCTCTCTTCTCTTGTCACCCTTGTGTGCAATCTCTTCATTTTATCACTTCCATGGTGCTGGGCTCAAAGCAGTAGTTTCAAGTGAGACAACAATTTACTTTTACTACCTTCAATTTCATATACTATGTTTACTACTCAGCTTGTAGTCTCCTTTACATTGTAAAGATCAAAAGTTCATTGGTGTAACCAGTTTGCAGAATACTTCTGCTCAATTTACATGCGTGTTTCAGAATTTTCTGCCCGTTACTTATATCTTCCATCCTTTTTCCACTCTGACCTCATCTGCACCCAGACTCCTGCACTGTTCTAATAAAGCCCCCCATTAGTTTCAGAAACAAGCTTTATCATCTGCCTTCTGTAGTCAACTTTGAGTTTAACAACTTCCGTAATCATTTCTACTGTTCCAATTTTCACTTTTGTGATATATTCATTGGTCTCACCCACTTTTGCTTTGCACAATCATCTCTTTTGTACTTTAATTTCCCCTACCTGAAACCTGCTTGCAAACATCACCCCCCTTTTTGCTCTTCTTTTGGCTCCACATCTCAGTGACCGAATTATTTTGTTCGTCTCCACAGATACTGTTTGGCTTTCTGAGTAGTTCTGCTTTTACTTAGTAAGTGACTTCTTAAGAAGGTTATGGTGACAGAGATAGGAAGATGAAGGGGAGGAGGTTAAGTGTAAGGTAGCAAGGAAGTTTCTCAGATTGAAAATGTGAGTATTCAATTGGAATTCTGTTGGAGTTGTTCTCATTTACTAAATTTATAAATGAAATGTATGCAAGAAAGAAAGGTGAATATTTTCTCCGCTGTAAAATCTATGTTTCACGTTTCTCTTGAATTCTGTTGGAGTCATTCTCATTTACTAAATTTATAAATGAAATGTATGCAGGAGAGAAAGGTGAATATTTTCTCCACTATAAAATCTGTTTCACGTTTCCCTTCTGAAAGTTGTTTCGGATCAGGGGAGGACTCGTATTGGTTTGACTTTGCTTTCTTGGATACTGTAAATTGGGTCGAGAAATCTTTGGACGTTGCATAAATAATCTTAATATAGCATGCATTTTGTGTTTGTGCAGGTAACAAATACAATGAATGCTCTCTAAATCTGACATTTTCTAAGATAATAACGAGTTATTTTTAACAGATTTGGGTCCATATCTATAAATGTATTTATTCTTTGTGTAAACTAGGTTGATAAAACAATGTTCCAAAATTACTGCTTTGCAAGTAACTACAGGGTATTTAATGCCAAACTAGAAACTAGAAGGTAAGAACCATTAATAACCTCATGGAGTAGTAGTTTTAATAGAAATATAGCTTCTCGGAGTAGTAGTTTTAATAGAAATATAAGTGTCCTAGAAGGTTATTAATCACCATTGCTGAGAAAAGGGAAAGGGAGATGGAATTGAAAGTTTAAAAAGGGATTCCATCATAGCGTAAATCAAAGAGAATAAGAATGTTAAGAAAAAATGTGGATGAGTAAATATTTAGGAGGAAAATTTAGGAGGCACTACAGATAGCCTAGATATCAATATGAGATACCCTTTCAGATTCTGTCTTATCACTTCTTAATGATCTAATAATGCACTATGTTTCTATTAGTGGGAGAGTTTGGAGCTAGATGTCATAGCCTCAAAATTAAAGAGCGTTCTTGTAGGAAGGAGGTGAGGAGAAATTGCTTTAGTCAGAGGGTGGTGAATATGTGGAATTCTTTGCTACCGAAGGCTGTAGAGGCCAAGTCAGTTGATATATTATTAAGGCATAGATAGATTCTTGATTAGTACAGGTGTCAAAGGTTCTGGGGAGAAGGCAAGAGAATGGGGTTAGAAGGGAGAGATAGATCAGTCACAATTGAATGGCGGAGTAGACTCGATGGGCCAAATGGCCTACTTCCACTCCTATTCCTTATGACGACTATTCTTAAGTATTAGTGAAATAGTGAAGAATTGCAGTGAAGATTTGTATATGATTTTAACATTTAAAAGTATTCCATTCTATACAAATGTTTAGTCATAGAGTCAAAGAGAGTCATAGAGTTATACAGTGTGGAAACAAGCTATTCGGCCCAACTTGCCCCCACCGACCAACATGTCCCATTTGCCTGTGCTTGGCCCATATCCCTCTAAACCTGTCCTATCCATGTACCTGTCCAAATGTTTCTTAAACGTGTGACACCTCCTGCCTCTATTGCCTCATCCGGCAGCTCGTTCCATACACCCCCAACAAAGTTCCTCCTTAGGTTTCTATTAAATCTTTGCCCCTTCACCTTAACCCAGTCTCGAATTTTTTTTAGAATGCTCCCATATTTCCAGGCAGCATAGAAAGGGCAATTTCAGCCCATCCATCACCATTTCTTAATTACCATGGATGTGAGTCCAGAAATGAACGTTGAAATGCCAGCCCCAGGAACTTTGACACAATGTTGCTTTTAGCTCCCCAACTTCATTTTCATGCCCTTAAGTTGTAGACGGGTTAATGGGTAGGCTTTGGAACCAAAGTCCATATACACAATTAATTTGCGAGTACACCTTCACGTGATCAGAGGACCTGTATAGTGAATTGCTAGGGTAGAATATAGCTTCCTGCGTAGGTGTCCTATCTCATTAAGAGGGTTGTGAACACAACCCGTCATGAGTATCCTCTTATTTTTAACTTGAACGTGATGTTACTATTCTCAGTTTTTTCCACATTAACCAGAAGTTAAATATAACATTGTGATATAAATAAAAAGTAAAGTGCAGATGAACAACAGATCTGTCATTTTCTTAAAAGAAGGGATGGGGAAGAGGTTGATTGAAGCTGATATTTTTTATCAGTAACCAGTGAAAGCAATTTAATACTATTTATCTTATAAGCTTTCATCATCTTAAAGATCTCCATCATCTGGCCATAATTTTTTTTGAGGACTATCTCAACTTGTCAAGCAATTCAGTTTGGTAACAGCATTAAAAAAACCAAGTTTTTAATGTGTTTAATGACTCAGCATTCACTCCCATGTGTGCAAAGAATTTCAAGGATCAACAAACTTCAGAGAAAGATGTTGACCCATAGTTCTGGACTGTTTCACCCGTGGAAACATCCTCACAGAATCTACCCAGTTCACATTTTTCGGAAACATGCAGCAATTCCTTGACTTGCATAAAGGATGAATTCATGGAAAATGTTTTTGTCAAGCAAAATGCCATAAATCGAAAATGTTGAGCAAAATGGTTTCAGTGCAGTCTTTCCAAAGCATCAAGTGCCTATTCATAATTGCAAAAAATAGCTTCATAAATTGAAAGCACACCAGTCATATAATAGCAAAAAATTATAAATCGAACATTTGTAAGGAACTATTCCTTGTACAATTTACAAATTTTTGTTTTAAAACAATTGACTCTCTGGGGTATGTGTCCATGATTTTACGAAGCTTTACCTTTACAATCTTGAACAATTCACGCAAAATAAAATGGCTACCTTCCAAAAAGCAAAGATGTTCAAAGTATGTGATTAGAAGATCTGAATCAAATGCTTGTGCCCCAGAGTTGGTTTAGTGCCCCTGGTGATCAAAGAAAATCAGTACGTCAAGACTTGAAAGAGGAAGAGGGTGTGCTGTATTTTTAAAGGGGGCCGTATGTTCAACGCAAGCCCTGGCCAGTTTAAATGGTTCAAAAGGTGCAAACCTGCACTATGTCCTTTGGGGTAGGTGACAAATGCAGTTACTTTGGTGACAGAACATCTGAAATGAATCATCAAAGAAGATGGCTGCCCTTCTAAACTAGTGTTTAAAATGGACGGAATGGGGCTCTTCATGCAAGTTAATCTCGAGACTTCAAGGCAGTCAAAGAATGCCTTGCTCTTTGCCTTAGTGGTAAAACTGAGAGTAACTAAGCTTAAATCTTTCATTATCTAGCAGGGACTGCAAATTCCAATCTTCCAATGGTAAGGCCGAACAAAAAAGCCTGGATGACAGTATAGTTCTTCCAAGAGTACTCTGTAAGGGTGCACTATATACCTTGTGTATGTATTTATTGTCTTAATTTAACAGTTAACTGATGTTAAGACAAATGATATTATTTGGTTTCTTGTGTTGATGTATATTTGAATATTTGGGGTCTTTTACTGTGATTATTGAGTCTGGAATATAACCAGAATTGTTACATTGAAAATAATGGGAAGCATAAGAATTTTCACTTTATTTTAATGCAATGTTTTACAAGAAACCATTTGTAAATCACAGAACACATGAAATTTTGAGATACAATCTATCTTCTCTTCTTCCAGACACCGGATAAATACAGGGTAATTTCTTCCAAAAAAACCCCATTTTATTTCATATTTCCAGAATGCCTTGTACTGAATGGATGTTGTAATATTCTGTTAAAAGATATATTGAAAACCTGTTTTAATAGCCTTCACCAATGAAAATCCTGTACATATATTGAATAAATGTAATAAGATGGAATATCCATTGATTTTTGTTTTGTAGACACTGAGCGTGCAGTGGAACTACTGAGGGAATACTACAGTGCTCTTCCAGACTCAGAGGAAGGGCAGCTTCGAGCAGCAATTGGGAAAGCCTCCAACATTTTCAGTAGTGACTTGTTCCAAGCACTATTAGGTAACACTTCTTGCTACAAGTTTAAATTTTACTTTCAAATTAGGATTTAAATGCAATGTAAGAATTTATTAATTATTGTCAAACCTTTCCAAGATTCAGGGCAATTTATTTATCTGGATGAGTGAGAAAGTTGATTGATTTAATGTTACGATAGTTTCACTTGTATATTTACCCTGTTATATGAGGATTAAAACATGATGTTAGGAGATCAGATGGTTGTTCTGACTCTTGAGACTTGTTACTGCTGCTGCTTCCTCTTTGCATCCTTGTGCAATACTTCCATTATCCTGAATTTGCTACGATAATCTTTCCTGGGATCGGCCATTTAAAATCTGGTATGTGAACCTTAGCTGCTGTTGGCACACACTGTGTTTTGCAAAATTCACAATTTGATCCTCGGGCATGATTGATAAGGCATAATTAATAAGTTTGCAAGTTACAATACAATAGCTGGTACCCCAGACAGTGAAGATGGTTATCAAGAATTGCAACAGGATTTTGATTTGTTGGGCAAATGGACAGAGGAATGGGTAATGGAGTTTAGTACAGATAACTGCACTTAAGAAGGTCAAACCAGGGTAGGATCACAGTTAATAGTAGGGCCCCAGGAAGTGTTGTAGAGCAGAAGGATCTCAGAGTACAGGTGCATCGTTCCCTGAAGATGGCATGGCAAATAGATAGGGTGGTGAAGAAGAGTTTTGGCTCACTGGCCTTCATCATTCAGGCAATTGAGTACAGAAGTTGGAACATTATGTTACTGTTGTACACAAAGTTAGTGAGACCACATTTGAAGTTTTGTGTTTGGTTTTGCACACCAAAAGAGGCTATCAAATTGGAAAGAGTGCAGATATGCTTTAGAGGATGTTGTCCTGGCTCAAGTGTCTGAACTACATGGAGAGTTTGGGCAGGCTAGTACTTTATTCCGTGGAGCACAGAAGGCTGAGGGATGTCCTAGTCGCAGAGTTGCAGAGCTGTACAGCTTGGATACAACCCTTTGGGCCACCTCGTCCATGACAATCATGTCAGTGCATTGGTATCACAAAATACTGGAGCAACTCAGTAAGTCTGAAGAACGGTCTCGACCCGAAACGTCACCCATTCCTTCTCTCCAGAGATGCTGCCTGACCCGCTGAGTTACTCCAGCATTTTGTGATACCTTCAATTTGTACCAGCATCTGCAGTTATTTTCCTACATAACATGTCAGTGCATTGGGCTGGTTCTATTTACCTGCATTTGGCCCATAGCTCTCTAATATTTCTATCCATATATCCGTCCAAATGTCTTTTAAAAGTCATTATTATATATGCTTCTATAGCTTCCTCTGAAACCTTGTTCCATACACATAGAGATAAAGCTGCCCTGAGGGGAAAAGGAGCACCCTGCCTCAAAGAGAAAAAGCTGTCCCTAACATCCTTCTTAAATCTCCCCCTTCTTGCCTTATGTTTTAGAATCCTCTACCCTCTCATTTTAGAATCCTCTACCTTAGGGAAAAGACTGAGCATTCACTTTATCCGTGTTCCTCATCATCTTGTACACCTCAATAAGGTCACACTACCTTCTATCTCCAAAGACTTAATGGCATCCTTCATGTCGCTAGGTGACCGGAGCTGCACACTTGTGGGTGATCTTATACTGTACATGTGCATACAATTATGAGGATGAATGCACAGAGTCTATTTTTCTCAGGGTAAGGGATTCAAGAATGACGGCATAGGTAGAGGGGAAAGATTTAATAGCAACCTGAGGGGCAACTTTTTTTAAACAAATGGTGGTTGCTATATGAAACGTACTGCCAGAGGAAGTAGGTTGGGACAGGTACTATAACAGCATTTAAAAGACATTTGGACAGGTACAATGATAGGAAAAGTTTAGAGGGATATGGGCCAAACAGAGGCAAATGTTCTTGTTATTATTCCCGAGTTTGGTTTGATTGGATTAATGTGTAGCATTATCTGACTTTATTGAATCATATGCAAAATAAAGCTTTTCATCGTATGTGTGGCAATAATAAACCTAGAATAGCATAGATGGGGCATCTTGGTCGGCATGGATGAGTTGGGCCGCAGGGCCTGTATCCCAGCTGTACAGCTATAATTCTAGATCCATCAGTAGTAAAATTTTCTCCAGGGATGCTGGTTGACCCTCTGAGTTACTCCAGTATTTTGTGTCGTCTTTTATTTAGCAGTAATTAAAATCTTGCCTCAGTACATAGTCCTTGAAAATTACAGGCAAGTACAACTACTATATTATCTGACTTTAGCTGATGAGTTTACAACAAACCGCTTAAAAAGAAATAGGAATTTAAACTGCCTCCAAGCTGGCACTGGAAATATTAATACACTATGTTGCAGTTTTACTGGAGTGTTTTGTGTAACGTGGAAAATATTTAAGCCTGAAGTATTACTTGGTTAATAGCTTTAAGGTGGAAGGAAGTCTGGGTCCACATATGTTGGCTTGCTTGACTTCGAAAAATTTGGAAATATTTAGTAGGATAGGAAAGAATGATGATGAATAACAACTGTGATTGATAGAAGGCTGTGCGGTAACTGTTGGTTGGAAAGCTATTCAATACTGAGAATTTCCAGCTTTCCTGTGAACTGTAATGTAAGTGGTCAATTTTTAAATACAAAAACTGATTCACTGTGTGAAAACTCTGTGAAATAAAACCAGAAAATTCTGGAAATACTCAGCCAATCAGGGTGCATCTGTGAGAAGAGATGAAAGGAGTCAATGGGTATTTTTAAGGTGAAAATTGACAGATTCTTGATTAGTACTGAGTTCAGGGCTAATGGGGGGAAGGCAGGAGAATGGGGTTGAGAAGGAAGGATAGATCAGTCGTTATTGAATGGTTGAGTAGACTCGATGGGCCGAATGGCCCAATTCTGCTCCTATAACTTATGAAGAGAAACAGAACTAATGTTTCAGGTTGAAGACCCTTCGTCAAAATAGTGTGGGAGCATTTGGGATGGTATTGAGAAGCTTGAGGCTGTACACTTCTGATGAAGGGTCTTCAATCTGAAACATTAGCTTTGTTTTCTTCCCAGAAATTGTGACCTAACCCACTGGGTATTTGCAGCTCTTTCTGTTTTTAGTTTTGGGTTCATTATTGTCATGTATACTGAGGTACAGTGAAAAGCTTTGTTTTGCACTCCATCCAATCAGATCAGATAATACTATACATAAATACAATGAATTTAAACACAGTTACCACACATAAAGCAAAGGGGAAGATATAAAGCACAAAATATAATTCTCGGCATTGGAGCGCATCAGATCCATAGAGAAAGTTCAGTGGCCGATTCCTAATATCCTCATTTATGGAAGGACCATTCAGATGCTTGGTAACTGAGGGTAACAGCTGTTCCTGTCTGGTGGTGCGTGTTTTCAAGCTTCTGTACCTTCTGACTGATGGGAGCAGAAAGAAGAAGGAATGGCCAGGCTGGGAATCAGTGGTACCTTATGGGTTTAGTGGTACTTTAGTGGTCACATGTATCTGCATACAGTTCAGTAGAAAAATCTTACTGTACATAGGCACAATCATACTTGAGTACAAAAGTACAAGACTAGTAAATTACACTGAGAAAGTACGCAAGAGTCGCCATGTTTCCAGCGTCATTTTGTGTGATTGCAGTCAAACATTGTTAACAATATAGAGTTTTAACTTTGCCATAAAGGTCTGTTGTCCTGGCGGCAGCACTGGTCGGAGTTCTCCCCGTAACTAGAGTCCTCCAACCCAGGCAACTTCCTTTGCGCTCTCTCTAGCCCAATCACATCCTTCTTATCATACAGTGACCAGAACAGCACACAATACTCCCGGTGCAGGCTAACCAGTGCTTTGTAAAGTTGCACCATAAAGTTCCTGCTCTGATATGCTGTAAACAAAATAGGCCTCGGGGTGGGAGCTGCACTAATCCAGTTTACACTTGAGGGGTAGCTGTAACGACCAGAGTCTGTACAAAGTAGTATCCTATATTTTGCTCCCTCAATATTAGCATAGTTCCCTGAATATTATCAAGTCTTTGATTCTATTGGCTGTTTTTCTGAAGCAGCAAGAGATGTAGATGGAGTCAATGGTGAAGAGTTTGGTAGATGTACTGGGCTACATCTACAGCTATCTGCAATTCCTTGTGGTCTTGGGCAGTGCTGTTCCCAAACCAAGCTGTTATGCAACCTGATAGTATGCTTTCAACGGTGCATCCGTAGATGCTTGTAAGAGTCATTAGAGACATGCCAAATTTCCTCAGTCTCCCCAGGAAGTAAAGGTGTTGGTGTGCCTTCTTGTTCCTTCCATGTGATTGGGCCATGATGGTTGGTAATGTCAACACCAAGGAACTTGAAGCACTCGACCATTTCCACTTTGGTGCCATGAATGCCGATTGGGGCAGATACTCCACCACATTTCCTGAAGTCAATAGCTAGCTCCTTCATCTTGCTAAAACTGAAGGAGAGGTTATTGTCTTGACACCAGTTTACTAATTTTTCAATGTCTTTCCTGTACTCCGTCTTGTCATTGTTCGGGATCCAGCCCACCCCATTATTTCAATCATCTTGTCATACAATGTTGGCCTACGGCCCAACCTGCCCATGCCAACCAACATGTCCCAACTACACTGGTCCCACCAGTATGACTGCGCAAAGCACCTATTTTCCATAAAGGTGTTCCAATGGACCTCTGTTTTATTTTAATAAATCCATTTTATAATGATACACTGGAATTATTTTGATGTTTCCCATAGCGTAAAAGCAGTTTGAAATTGCTGCTGTTGGCTGTACCATTTGAATATAATTGGCAATTCTTCGATCTGCTTTTTTAATGGTACTAATCATTGTTTTGATTAAAACATAACTTGCAAATTGTATTGTAGATCCTTTACTACTTGTCATATTTTAAATATATAACCAATCCAATGAATTTCTTTTTTGTCTTGCCCAAACTGAATTATTTCTTGTTATCTGTAATGACAGAGTTAACTGAAAGTATAGCTCTTTTTTGTGCTTGTTGAACATTGCCATGGGTGTTTTTCCTGACAGATGTGGTTTTTTTGAGGGTTGGGCTGATATTGCTACTCACAAGATTAGAAGTGATATGAGTAGAATTAGGCCATTTGGCCCATCAAGCCTACTCCGCCATTCAATCATGGCTGATCTTTCTCTCCCTCCTAACTCCATTCTCCTGGCTTCTTCCTATAACCTCTGACACCATACCAATCAAGAATCTATCTATCTCTGCCTTAAATATATCCACTGACTTCTGTCTTCTGTGGCAAAGAATTCCACAGATTCACCACCTTCTGACTAAAGAAATTCCTCCTCATCTCCTTCCTAAAAGAACGTCCTTTAATTCTGGGCCTATGACCTCTAGTCCTAGACTCTCCCATTAGTGGGAACATCTCCGACTGTTCCACTAGTGGGAGAGTGGATTCTCCACATCCACTCTATCCATGCCTTTCACTATTCTATGATCTTATGATCCTCACTCCTTTTATCGAAATGTCGGGCCTTAAATATTTCTTATGTTAATACATTTACCAAGTTCAGTCAGGTTTATCTTAAGATAAATCTACTTAATTGGCAAAATTCAAAACAGTAAACCAGAGTACCATACCAGTCTATCCCTTCAGATACTTTGCAACCAAAGAGATTGTTTCATCTAGAGTTGTGATGAACTACCTGCATGGTAGGTATTATTTTGAAGTGTAGTTATTAATGAGCTAAAGGAAAGTAGCCAGAGGCATCAGATATAGCTGCTGGGCCAAATCCTGTGATCATTTAGGAGAAAAAATGATTCTGGATTATTGCCAACTTTAATGATAAATTGGATTTTGCACAACTTCCTTTTATTGCTGTACCATGGAATTGAATGCATGTTGTGGTATTGGCCTATTTTTGATTAAATGGATTGGTCTGTTGTACTACATATACAATTATGGTAGATTAATATAATGCAATTTTGATAGATTAATATAATATAATTAAGTATCACAATGCACAGATAAATACTGAAAATGAAATGATCTTCCAAACTGCATTTAACTTCTCAATAGTAACTTGTGATTGTGTGGCATTCATTGGCCGGTTTTGTCAAGCATTGGAAATCACTGGGTGAATCTTTGGATGGTATGGTGCACATTCAGTAATTAGGAAAATAAGTCTTTGGTATAATGAGATTTAGACCCAGGATATGCAAGATAGTACCTGATAGGGTCCTAACCTAAGGATAGTACAGTGGCACAGCTGGTGGAGCTGCTGTTACACAGTGGCAGAGATTCTTGTTCAACCCTTAACCTGGGTGCTGTTTGTGGACTGTGCACCTTTCCTCGTTGAGCATGTGTGTTTCCCCTGGATGCTCCATTTTTCTGCATCCCAAGGACGTGTGGGTTGGTAGCTTAATTCTACAAATTGCTCTTAGCATGTGGATGAGGAAGAGAATTAGAAACATAGAAAATAGGTGCAGGAGTAGGCCATTCGGCCCTTTGAGCCTGCACCGCCATTCAATATGATCATGGCTGATCATCCAGCTCAGTAACCTGTACCTGCCTTCTCTCCATACCCCCTGATCCCTTTAGCCACAAGGGCCACATCTAACTCCCTCTTAAATATAGCCAATGAACTGGCCTCAACTACCTTCTGTGGCAGAGAATTCCACAGACTCACCACTCTGTGTGAAGAAATGTTTTCTCATCTCGGTCCTAAAAGATTTCCCCTTTATCCTTAAGTTGTGACCCCTGGTTCTGGACTTCCCCAACATCGGGAACAATCTTCCCGCATCTAGCCTCTCCAACCCCTTAAGAATTTTATATGTTTCTATAAGATCCCCCCTCAGTCTTCTAAATTCCAGCGAGTATTAGCCTAGTCTATCCAGTCTTTCTTCATATGAAAGTCCTGCCATCCCAGGGATCAATCTGGTGAACCTTCTCTGAACTCCCTCTAAGGCTAGAATGTCTTTCCTCAGATTAGGAGACCAAAACTGTACACAATACTCCAGATGCGGTCTCACCAAGGCCCTGTGCAACTGCAGCAGAACCTCCCTGCTCCTATACTCAATTGGGGTGGGAGTTGATGAGGAGATGGGGAGAATAAGAAAAATATTAATGTGGGAATACTGTCAATAAGTGTTTGGTTGTTGGCGCAGACTCAGTGAGTCCAGGGGTCTGTTCTGATCCTGTATGTCTCTATGACTCGCATCTGCTTGTGAAGATCCATCAGTCAAATATAGGAGCAAGGTTTGGGGGTGGAGTTATTGTTTAAAGGTTACTATATTTTGTGTTGAAACCCAACAGGACAAAAAAGAAATCTGATTTCTGCCAAGCAGGTACTGTAACTATGGAAAAAAATCTATATTAAAAAATTTGGAACACAAAACACAGGGTTTTCTTGTATAAGCTTTTAAAGTAGACTCAGCTGTTGCCAAAGCCAGATGGTCTTCAGATGGGAATGCAAATCTATTCTAAAATGAAGCCAAGCATTTCTGTGAAGTGAAATTTAATGGGCCAGGAGTTCTATCACCTCGTACGTCTTTATATGCCTTATAACATTTTGGAAATTTAATTACGGTCAACTCTTCCAAAATGTGCACTGGGAAACTAGTCATAGTCATCCATGCATTACATGCAGCCCATGTTTGATGTCACTAGTACATTTAAATGTGCTTTTGTGCTTCAAAAATCATGTGGCCTTCAACTGGCAGGAAAGCCTGCTTGTTCACAGGTTATGTGTAGGAAGGAACTGCAGATGCTGCTTTAAACTGAAGATACAGTGCCCTCCATAATGTTTTTGGACAAAGACCCATCATTTATTTATTTGCCTCTGTACTCCACTATTTGAGATTTGTAATAGAAAAAATCACATGTGGTTAAAGTGCACGTTGTCAGATTTTATTAAAGGCCATTTTTATACATTTAGGTTTCACAATGTAGAAATTATAGCTGTGTTTATACATAGTCCCCCCCATTTCAGAGCACCATAATGTTTGGGACACATGGCTTCACAGGGGTTTGTAATTGCTCAGGTGTGTTTAATTGCCTCTTTAATGCAGGTATAAGAGAGCTCTCAGCACCTAGTCTTTCCTCCAGTCTTTCCATCGCCTTTGGAAACTTTAATTGCTGTGTATCAACATGAGGACCAAAGTTGTGCCAATGAAAGTCAAAGAAGCCATTATAAGACTGAGAAACAAGAATAAAACTGTTAGAGACATCAGCAAAACCTTGGGCTTACCAAAATCAATTGTTTGGAACATCATTAAGAAGAAAGAGAGCACTGATGAGTTTACTAATCGCAAAGGGACTGGCAGGCCAAGGAAGACCTCCATAGCTGATGACAGAAGAGTTCTCTCTATAATAAAGAAAAATCCACAAACACCTGTCCGACACATCAGAAACATTCTTCAGGAGTCAAGTGTGGATTTGTCAATGACCACTGTCTGCAGAAGACCTCATGAACAGAAATACAGAGGCTACACTGCAAGATTCAAACCACTGGTTAGCCACAAAAATAGGATGGCCAGGTTACAGTTTGCCAAGAAGTACTTAAAAGAACAACCACAGTTCTGGAAAAAGGTCTTGTGGACAGATGAGACGAAGATTAACTTGTATCAGATTGATGGCAAGAGCAAAGTATGGAGGAGAGAAGGAACAGCCCAAGATCCAAAGCATACCACCATATTTTTGAAACACGGTGGTGGGGGTGTTATGGCCTCGGCATGTATGGCTACTGAAGGTACTGGCTCACTTATCTTCATTGATGATACAACTGCTGATGTTGGTAGCTCAATGAATTCTGAAGTGTATAGACACATCCTATCTACTCAAGTTCAAACAAATGCCTCAAAACTCATTGGCTGGCGGTTCATTCTACAGCAAGACAATGATCCCAAACATGCTGCTAAAGCAACAAAGGAGTTTTTGAAAGCTACAAAATGGTAAATTCTTGATTGGTCAAGTCAATCACCCGATCTGAACCCAATTGAGCATGCCTTTTATATGCTGAAGAGAAAACTGAAGGGGACAAGGACCCAAAATAAGCATAAGCTAAAGATCAAGTCAAGTCAAGTTTATTTGTCACATACACATACACGATGTGCAGTGAAATGAAAGTGGCAATGCCTGCGGATTGTGCAAAAAAAATTACAATTATAGCATATAAATTAAAATTAATACAGAAAAGAAAATTTAGTCCCTGGAGTTATAATAGTTAACAGTCCTGATGGCCTGTGGGAAGAAACTCCGTCTCATCCTCTCTGTTTTCACAGCATGACAGCGGAGGCGTTTGCCTGACCATAGCAGCTGCAACAGTCCGTTGCTGGGGTGGTAGGGGTCCCTCATAATCTTGTTTGCTCTTGATCTGCACCTCCTGATGCATAGATCCTGCAGGGGGACGAGTGTAGTTCCCATGGTGCGTTCTGTCGAATGCACTACTCTCTGCAGGGCCTTCCTGTCCTGGGCAGAGGAATACAGGCCTGGCAGGGCATCACCAGAGAAGACACCCAGCAACTGGAGATGTCCATGAATCGCAGACTTCAAACAGTCATTGCATGCAAAGGATATGCATCAAAATACTAAACATGACGACTTTCATTTACATGACATTGCTGTGTCCCAAACATTATGGTGCCCTGAAATGGGGGGACAATGTATAAATACTGCTGTAATTTCTACATGGTGAAACCAAAATGTATAAAAATGACCTTTATTTAAATTTAACAATGTGCACTTTAACCACATGTGATCTTTTCTATTACAAATCTCAAATTGTGGAGTACAGAAGCAAATAAATAAATGATGGGCCTTTGGCCTTTGGAGGGCACTGCAGATGCAAAATGCAGGATTAACTCAGTGGGACAGGCAGCATCTCTGGAGAGAAGGAATGGATGATGTTTTGGGTCGAGACCCTTCTTCAGACTGATGTAGGGAGAGGGAGATACATAGATAAGGAAGTGTAAAATGTGAAAATAGGACAAAGGGAATGGAAATCAAGGAACGTAGAATAGATCATTGTTAACTGGGAGAAGGTAACAACAAAGCAAACGGACAAAATGTAGTTGGAGACAGTAAAACAGGTCAGAGAACTGGGAAGGGGGAGGGATGGAGAGAGAGGGAAACCAAGGATTACTTGAAGTTAAATAAATCAATGTTCATACGGCTGGGGTGTGAGCTGCCCAAGAGAAATATGAGGCTCTGTTCCTCCAATTTGCGCTGGGCCTCACTCTGACAATGGAGGAGGCCGAGGACAGAATAGTCAGTGTGGGAATGGGAGGGGGAGTTAAAGTGTTTAGCACCCAGAAGATCAGGTAGGCTTAGGCGGACTGAGCGAAGGTGTTCAGCGAAATGATCGCCGAGCCTGCGGTTGGTGTCGCCGATATATGCGAGTCCACACCTGGAACAGCGGATACAGTAGATGAGGTTGGAGGAGGTGCAAGTAAACCTCTGCCTCACCTGAAAAGACTGTTGGGGTTCTTGGACGGAGTCGAGGGGGGAGGTACAGGAACAGGTGTTGCATCTCCTGCGGTTGCAGGGGAAAGTACCTGGTTTGGGTGGGAAGGGACGAGTTGACCAGGGAATTCTAAGCTGGGCTGTTATCAGGAGATCTGCTTGTAAAGGCAATCTAAAGATCTCTATAACATATCCAATGTTAGTTGAGGTGAAGAGTTTTACTTTCTTTGGGAGTGATCCCAAGCACACCAATCCATTGGTGTCCATTTTTGCATGATGTCCCATTCTCCAATTGAACAATCAGTGCGCCCATTCTCAAAATCCACACTTTGCGTTCATGAAACTTTAAAAAACACGTAGTTAAACAGGTAATGGTGCAGGAGGCCGGACATTCAGGATGTTTGGATGTTTACATGCACTTTGACTCCAAGGAGCCCCCCAGCCCTATTTCTCCCCTCGCTCCCCATTCCTTCCACCTACATGAAATTGGCGTTGAACCTCGACATAGCATTATTTTAGCATGCTTCTTCAGGCTCATAAAATCTCATGGGAGAATATTTTCTGTTCTCTAACCCAGCTTTTGTGAAAGTAATGCAATGCAAATTCAATGCAAAAAGGTTTTCATTATATGAAAAATACCAAGTAAAAAGTTCAGAAGTTAAAAGGATCAACAAATAGAGTTAATAGGCAATAATGTTTTACTTTAAGATTTGTAATTGCTTTCAGTGAACTTTAATTATTAATGGTAATAGTGAGAATTGTATATAAGATGAACCTACATGACCAAACATTAGCTCAGTTATTCCTCTTCATAAAAAAGTATCATTTGTTTGGCTGGATGAAATTTGTAAATTGAACTCAATTAAGTCTTTAATTATTTTTGAAGAAATCAGTTAAGAATGTCAGGCGAGGAGATGTGTATACATCAAGATAAATTTTCATCTTAGTTTATACATGATGCAAGCATGTATACTATGAATTATACATACTTATACATAATTCATATTTTCAGCCTAAAAGACAAGTGGAATTTGGATTTTCTTTAAATTGCGACATTTTGGAAGAAATTATATTTAACAATCAGACAAGTCAACAAATTGAATATAATACTTCTTTCCGCTGTGGTCATTGCTGTAATTTGAATAGTTTTGTACATTTTGGATAGTTTGTCACTTTGTCAAAAATTATAATTATTGGACAGTTGAAAGTTTTTTTTTAAAATTAAAATTAATCTCGTATTACAATAGGTGTTAACTTTATCACTTTAAAGTTCTGCACTGAAGTGAACATATTTATATTCCAGTTATTTCTGTGTTAATTGTTTTCATAGGCAGGAATTTGTGACCGCATCAACTGTGAAAACAATCGGTGTGAGTGAGGAAATGCTTCCTACACTGATAGCATGGGTGAGAAGCAAACTTGCATCTCAGGATTTATCACAGTGGCCCCTAGCAAAAGACTGGGGGTTGGGACACTGGGGAAGGTGGGAGGGTGGGTTGGAATACTGTTTCAGAAGCGGGGAAGGTCAGCTCATGAAAAAGCAGTTTCCACTTTTTTGCTTGACCAGCCATAGTGGCCTTCTGCATGACTGTCGTTCAAAATCATAAACAACGGGATGCAAATTCAGGGTGCTCAACACTTTAAAGTTAAATGCAGTAACATTTGTGGTCTTCATGTAGTCATAATGTCACATGATTGAATCTAGTCCACAGCTCCTTATGACTTAGTAACAAAGCAGGTAAAACCTAGCATTAGTAATGAAAAGTGTTGAAGAATTTTTGTGCTAATTGAATTATGTGTGCCTATGAGCTTAGCCATGTCAGAAAAAATAAAAGTTAGGGTTGGGGATTCCTAACATGCCTTACTATTGTACTCGTATCCTCACAGACAAATAGAACAATGCATTGCTGAATAAGCTAGATTCCAGAGTAATGTAGAAGACCAACAACTGGTTTGCTTATCGATAAGAGCCAGATACCATTGGTATGGCAGAGCTGGCTTGTCTTCCAAACTGAAATATGGGAGTCAGTTAAAGAATTCTACATAACCATTAGTTTGACAGTTGACTCCATCAAATTCTTTCATTAATTGGAGGTGACATCCAGCAAATCCTTTTACTCGCAGTGAACAATTATATCTAACAGGCTGTGGACTAATCAATTAATGCTTACATAGACAGTGGGATCAGGATAACATACTTCCACTCCAAATGCAAAATTCCGGAGGAACTCAGTGGGTCAGGCAGCATCTGTGAAGGGAATTGACCGACAATATTTCGGCTCTGGACCCTTACCCAGCCTTAAGGTTTTGTCAGATTTGACATCTTAATCTTCAATATCTTTTTCCTCATCAAATACTTTTCTGGCATATTGAAGATGGTGATGATAGTCCAATGCCTGTCCTCACTGAGAGGTAACTTCTAGGGCATAGGAAATGGTCCATGTTCCTCAGGGTATTGCCATAATGATTAAGATGGCATTGTACAGCAGGGGAAACTTGTTAGAGGGCTTCTGTCTTGAAGGCATTTGGTATATGGCCCATCCTCTCATATATTTCAATGAAGGACTTAATGATGACTTGAGGAAAAATGTTTGCAGATAGTCAAATTTGAGGAGAGTGCTCCACAGTCTCTCCAGGTGATGGAGTCAAAGGTTTCCATAAGTTTGTAAAATGCAGCATTTGATGTTTGATGCTATACCCAATATTTAATTTGGAGTTGGAGCATTAATTTGAAAATCATATGCAACATGCCTCCAAATAGAGTCAACACAATGATTCAGGGAGCAGCTCTTCAATCACCAGGATTAAGCAGTTGTGGATCCTAACAATAACATACCCTGATGCAGAAAGTGATGAGACATCTGTGTGGGTACTGCAGTTGTATTTGACTCTTTTATTTAAGATAATCCTGATCGCAGCATGTCTGAAGTCGCCTAGTATAGCCTCCTCTTCCCAGATATAGACAATGAGATTGGAGGTTCTTGAAGCACTTCATTGCTAAGATTTAGAACTTCAGCAAGATCATTGGTTGTTGAGGTCCTGTTGTTTATCAATTGGAATATTGTCTTTTCAACAGCTGATCAGTAAGTGGGCTGGGGTTTGAGTGGTTGGGACATTGGTGGCACTGGCAGTGCTGTAAAAACTGCGCGTCGTAACTGTCGTTGAGTTGCTGGGCCTCATGCATTCTTTCTGCTTAATACTTAATTAGCTATAAGGAGAAGTTGGACAAAGTTGGATTGTTGTCTCTGGAGCATCGAAGGCTGAGGGGAGACCTGATAGAAGTATATAAAATGATGAGAGGGTGGAAATGTTAAAGACTAGGTGGCATCGCTTCAAGATGAGAAGGGCAAAATTTAAAGGAGATGTGTGAGGCAAGTTATTTTTTTTTACACAGAGAATGGTGGGTACCTGGAACATGCTACCAGATGTGATGGTGGCATTTAAAGACGTTTTGAGATAGGCACATGATATGCAGGGCATAGAGGGATATGGATCATATGTACGCAGAGGAGATTGGTTTAACCTGGCATCATGTTCGGCATATCGTTGTGGGCCAAAGGGTCTGTTCCCATGCTTTACTGTTCTATGTTTTGTCTGTTTTTTAAATCATGGGTTTCTGCTGGCCCTCTACATTTTGGAGCCTGTGGAGCAGGAAACATGGAGCATCCAATGCAAGGATAACGCTTGCACTTAATTGGCATCTTCTAGTTTTCTCCAAACCAATACCATTCCCTCAGAAGAGTCCTCCTGAATTCAAAATACATTGTTTTCATATTCTTAAAAACTAAAGTAGCAGCAGATGATTGAACACAATTTTAACCATTAAAATTGTATAATTTACAACAATATTGTGAGTGCAGACAAATGGTTCCATTAAATTACATATTTACAATGAGAGCTCAAGTTAAACGTCAAGGCTGTCAAACATCTTTTTTGAAACAAAGTGTTTCACTGAATAGCTTCTGAGCACAAAAACAACAAACATTCAAAGTAACTGTTGTGAGGGTTGACTCTTTAGATACATAAATATCCCAATTATTGATTGATGGAACAAACATTCCTATGACCATATTTGATTGGCTAAATGACGAATAACTAGTGAGGATTCTTCCTTGATCTTGACCATAATGGTGCAAAATATTTTACCTGAATTTGTCTGATGCCTGGTTTGATATAGTCCAATTAATATGGCCCCTTAGTTTGTACACTTGGGCTCTGCATATGAGAGTGTCTTACCGTCATTTTTCAAGCCACATCTCTTACGTGGTCCCCTGCTATAAGCCAGTGGAGTGCTCTGCAGACAGTCCTGTTTATTTACACAGCTATCCTTATAATTACAAAAATGATTATACTGGTATTTTTCATTTTGAAATTGTTCACAGAGAATGGTTCTCATTTTGTATTAATTTCCAACATAGCATAAATTTTACACCTAGACTACAGCTGTTCTTCCCAAATACTAGTTATGGCAGACTTCAGGATAGCCCATGTGCTGTAGACACGGTCTGCTGGTGGCTGGGTGCGGACAGGTTATCTGTGAAACGCTGCCTGAAAAAAAAAGATCCATGTGAGACCGCTGAGTACATTGATATTGACCTTGCAGCAACCTTTCTGTTGACAGACATTTTGGGGTCAAGTTATTGGAAGTAATAGTGCGGGTTTGTGGTCAGTCCAGTTACGATTCATATACTGACATAATATTTGTATATTGGTATGGTTATACTGCCGTTTTTCCATTATCTCAGCCCTTCATAACCAGTGCAGATGTAATCAGTGTGGAAAGTAGAGATTCATGCCAATCATCTTGCACTCTTGAAAGCTCAGCAATTTGCTTTGGGATACATGATCGGTTCCTGTGATTTAGGGTGATGGAAAAGTATTGGCAAACATACTCATGAAATCTTTGTTCTTCCTCAAATAGTGGAATACTTTACATTCACCCATGAGAATTAAGAATACATCTTATCTTCCAAGACTGTACTATTTCCAAGATTGCAGCAGAAGAAGACAAATTTCATCCAGCCCACTGGAATCTCTGAGAAATTAGCAGTCCACCAGAGGAGACAAATTGTCCTCCTAATGTGTGTCATAGTGAAAATGCATAACATACACAAGTTGAGTTTATTTTTACCATAATGTCTACAAATAGATAAGGAAGAAAATCCCCAAAAGTATTTAAGAAACCTTTGCATGGCTTCGTACCAGTAATGCTTAGCAGATAATTAGATTGAGGATAGGTATAGTCTTACAGCTATTAAATTGCTCAACACAAATGAACATAGAACACATAATTAAGGTGTAGCTTTCATTTATGCGGTCTGATATGTCAAGTAACTTTTTAATTACTTTAAAATGACTGTTCTAGCTCTGTTTTAGGTGTCCCCTTAATCCCTGCCAGATCCCACCCTGATCATATGGCCATACACAATGCTTGTAATCAGGTAGATTGTAAGAATAAATTGTAGGTACTTCAATAGTTTTGGGTATCAAAATATTCTTATTATGCCAAATAAGTTTGCAACATAAGATGTAATCAAGAGTGACAGAGAAGCAGTGGGCAAGATTAGGGACAATTTCTGAACCCCTTTAGTGAGAACATGTGGATAGAAACATGAGTCAAAGGCATATATCTTGAAGTATCTGACAATGTGTCACAGAATATAGAACAGTACAGCACAAGAACATGCTTGTCAGCCCAAAATGTTTGTGCTCAACATGATACCAGGTTAAACTAAACTCTTCTGCCTGTCTGTGCAAAATTTGGTCTCCAAATTTGAGGAAGGATATTCTTGCTATTGAGGGCGTGCAGCGTAGGTTTACTAGGTTAATTCCCGGAATGGCGGGACTGTCATATGTTGAAAGACTGGAGCGACTAGGTTTGTATACACTGGAATTTAGAAGGATGTGAGGGGATCTTATCGAAACGTATAAGATTATTAAGGGGTTGGACATGTTAGAGGCAGGAAACATGTTCCCAATGTTGGGGGAGTCCAGAACCAGGGGCCACAGTTTAAGAATAAGGGGTAGGCCATTTAGAACAGAGATGAGGAAAAACCTTTTTAGTCAGAGAGTTATGAATCTGTGGAATTCTCTGCCTCAGAGGGTAGTGGAGGTCAATTCTCTGAATACATTCAAGAGAGAGCTAGATAGAGCTCTTAAGGATAGCGGAGTCAGGGGGTATGGCGAGAAAGCAGGAACGGGGTACTGATTGAGAATGATCAGCCATGATCACATTGAATGGCGGTGCTGGCTCGAAGGGCCGAATGGCCTACTCCTGCACCTATTGTCTATTGTCTATTGTCTATATTCCTGCATATCTATGTGCCTATCTCAAAATCTCTTAAATGCCACTATCAAACAGTATCTGCTTCCACAATCACCCCTGGCAATGCTCTCCAGGCACCCACCACTCACTGTGTTTTAAAAAAAAAAAACTTACCCCAGCACAAATCCTTTACATTTTGCCTTAGGATAAAGGTTCTGACCGTATTGCTTATCTATGCCTCTCATAATTTGATATACTGCTATCAGGTGTTCATTGTAGGTATCACAGTTGTCTACTGCAATGAATTATTGAATTGAACAGCAAAGGAGGCGGCTATTTAGCTCACCAAGTCCATCAATTACCTTGAAGATCTATTCATATAGTTCTGTCCTAAATCTTTTCACACTTTGTTGCAATATTTTTGTCTTTCAGATGCTTGTCCTCTTTAAATGCTTCTATGGAATTTGTTCTCTCTAACCATTATGGCTATGCATTCTAAAACGTAACTGTGTATAATACCGCAAGTCAACTCCGATTCAGTTACCAGCAATCTTGAATCTCTATCCTCTGGTTATTGATTTTTCAGCTATTGGAAAGCTGTTGTTTAGTCACTGTTTCTGAAATCTTCATGAATTTAAACATTCGCTTGTTTAATTAATTGACTTAAATTACATGTCTTGTCTCCAGGCAGACATTGGCTTGAATCTTGGGAAATTACTTCTGATTACCAGAAGCCTTTTGGGAAAGAAATAGATATGGAAAGCAAACTACTTTCTATGAAAGGATGATCCATATTTACAGCTGGAAAAAAAATTGGTGCAGATTGAACAGAGGAGCAATTAACGATCGTGAGGCCATCTGCAGACATTGCAAAGTCTTCTGTCGCATGACAACATTGCCATTATCTGAGTGCATAGGCACGGCAAGAGTATTTTGTGGTTGTGCTCTGAATGCCTTGTCCTCCCTCGCACAGCAGCATCCACAAAAGCAAAATTTAAACAATACATGCTATTGATCAGACGTAGTTCAGTGCTTCCGATGCAAAATCTGTACGGAGATAACCTTTTGATAAGTCACAACGTTTTTGGTTGGAAGTAAAATGAAGGTCTCCTGAATTTTTTATTAAAGAATCTGGCAAGCGTCCAGATTCTCAGCAAACTAAATTAATTTAGGGTTTCCAGAGCAAGAAGAAAGCAATCATTGCTATTTATGTTCATTCAAACAATAATAATACATGGGTATGGAAGCAAAAATGCTTCTGGGAAAAGACCGAGTGGACACTATTAAGATATCATCTGTTAAAGCATTCTTTCCTTGCCTTTGTGCTGTGTTGTTTGGTCCCTTTTATGAATATGACTACAATGATCTGCCAGAAAAGCTATCTTTAGTGTGGAAAGTAGAATGAGATTATTTATTAATGTGCTTTTGCACAGAGTTCAATATTGTATAACTTCATAGTGTTCTTTTGTATAGATCTATCTGTAATGCAGTTCGTGATGAAAAGATTTTTGTAATTAAGCAGAATGCAGCATTATGACAGAAAATAGGATTTCAGTCATATTTCATGTTATCAAAGTATCAACTTGATATGGAGACCAGTGAAACTATTATGACTTCACTTACACTAACTGAAGGTAGAGAGCGGACTTTGGTCTTTCGCTTGTAAATGGTAGGAATTAAAGCAAACTCAATGCTCGCATTTATTTCTAGAGGGCTTGTATACAAAACAGGGATGTACTGCTGAAGCTCTATAAGGCGCTGGTAAGGCTCCATTTGGAATATTGTGAGCAATTTTGGGCACCATATCTGAGGAAGGATGTGCTGGCTCTGGAGAGGGTCCTGAGGAGGTTTACAAGAATGATCCCAGGAATGAATAGCTTAACCTATGATGAGCGTTTGTCGGCACTGGGCCTGAACTCACTGGAATGTAGAAGAATGAGGAGGGACCTCATTGAAACATACAGAATAGCGAAACGCTTGGATAAAGTGGATGTGGAGAGGATGTTTCCACTATTGGGAAAGTTTAGAACTAGTGGTCATAGCCTCAGAATTAAAGGACATTCTTTTAGCAAGGAGATGAGGAGAAATTTCTTTAATCAGAGGGTGGTGAATGTGGAGTTCTTTGCCACAGAAGGCTGTGGAGACTGTCGGTGGATATTCTTAAGGCAGAGATCGATAGATTCTTGATTAGTACAGGTGTCAGAGGTTATGGGGAGAAGGCATGAGAATGCAGATAGGAAAGGGATAGATCAGCCATGATTGAATGGCAGAGTAGACTTGATGGGTCAAATGGCCTAATTCTACTCCCATCACTTATGACAAAGAAAGTAGAAAATAGGTGAAGGTGGAGGCAATTTGGCCCTTCGAGCCAACACTTTATGGCCCAATGAATTGTGTAGAGGTAAAGCAATAACATCTGAAGGGATTACCACATCTCAGTGTGAACTCGGGATGCTTCCAGTATGAGTTCATAAGTTAGAAAGCAGATTTCAAAAATGCACCATAAAATTCAAGGGGGAAAGCCATGAAAACCATAAAAGCCAATGGGGATTCTTCTCCAATTGAGTTCATTTACGTTTTGAGTATAATTAAGAAAATCTTGATGATTTTACCAATGTTAAAACAGCCAACTGTATCACTGGATAGAATGTATCTTAGTGCAGAAAATATATCAAATGGAGTAGAGCCAAAGGAAATTGAAGAACTGAAAATAATAGCAATAAATACTGGGAAAACAGACCAGACATATTCACCTGGAGCTGGATAATTTACACACCAGAGTTCTAAAGAAAGGGGCTGCAAATATGGTCAATGTTTTAAGTTCACTAGATTCTATAATTAAAGTTAGAAAATGGAATATCACAATTTAATTAAGTTAATTAAGAGCATGGTAATCAGACCACAATTAACATTAGCAGAGTCAGCAAAGGAAAACCCTCGCTAAACAAATCCAATAGTTTTGAGTTTCCCATTTTTAATTTAGTTTTTAATTCCAGTAATTGTCATGGAGGTACGTTGGTAATTAATCAGGAGTTTTACCTGGTATTTGATAAAATATCATAAATACTTTTACAAGGACAGAAACATAACCTGAATTATGCAGTTAAATGTCTTTTAAGTGCCTATTCTGTCCCCCGAAATTTACTTTTAATAGAATAAGCTGAAACTGGCCTACATATATAATGTATTGTAGACTGAGAAGACAATTAATTCAGATAAATCGACATCAAAGTAAAAGACAAAATTATTCAAGAATACTAATTGTGTAAATTTATGATAAGTCATTGGTATTAATAATGTAATAATATGATGATAATACATGATGTAAGACATTAGAATGCACAGTCTTTTTTTGTGCGCTATGGCGGCACAGTGGCGCAATGGTAGAGTTGCTGCCTTACAGAGCTTGCAGCGCTGGAGACCCGGGTTCAATCCCGACTATGGGTGCTGTTTGTGCGTTCTCCCCGTGATCACGTCGGTTTTCTCCGAGATCTTCGGTTTCCTCTCGCACTCCAAAGATGTACAGATTTGTAGATTAATTGGCTTGGTATAAGTTTAAATTGTCCCCAGTGTATCTAGTATGGTGTTATTGTGTGGGGATGCGGACTCAGTGAGCCGTAGAGCCTGTTCTGCGCTGTATCTCTAAACTAAACTATGTGATCAAATTTCCATTTAAAAGAAAACAATTAAAAAACAGGGATTTCATGTGAATAGCATAAAGTTTGCCATTTCTCTTCTGGATCCTTTGCCTCTGCCACTCCAATGCCAGAAGAACACACGTCTGCCACCACTTTTACAAATCTATATACTAAAACTCTCGTTTGTTCTGTTTGTTTGTTCCTTAACTACAGCCAAACGGTACACGATAGCGCGACAATGTTAGGCCCACTTTACTCAATGTCGTCCCTTCGGTGCTAATGGAAGAAGTTTCATTGAAATTCGGTGTTATATTTTTTAAGTTATTCGCATTTTAAAGTTTAAATCTATCTCCTAGGGAGGGAGGGGGGAGGGAGGATAACGGGGGGTTGAGGGGAAGGGGCAAGGGCGGGAAGGGGAGTTGGGGAGGAGGGGAGGGGGGGTGGGGAGAGGGGGATGGGGGGAGGAGAGGGTGCTGCACCAATGCCGGAGACGTTTGGGCCCAACAGGTCCACTTGGTCTAGTCTTATTCTAAAATGCATGCCCCTCGCAGCCTGCAGACCACAATGAGAAACAAATCTTCAGGCATGCTTCAGCATGACTTATAAGACACCATATACTTGCTTGCCCCCATTCTCTGCAAGGCACTTGACCTTTTTACCTTTCCCTCTCACCTCCATCACAACCACCAGCACCGCTACTGCTCCCCTGAATTCCAAGCCTATCTCTTGAATCCTGGCAGCTAACCCTCCATCAAACCACTGCAACCCATCTGCTCTGATTGGTGCTTCCCCATACTTTTCATTTTGATTTTAAACCTATACCCAGACTTCTATTCAGTTTGTTTAGTTTATTGTCACATGTACTGAGGTATAGTGAAAAGCTTTTTGTTGCGTGCTAACTAACCATCATCATAGATCCTTGACTTAGTCCCAGATTTATCTGAAGATTTTTTGATTTGTATGTTACTAACTTTCTCACGGTGGCTTCTAGAACCAAAGGCTCAGTGGCGCTACACCCCCCATTATTTCAATGAACCTTTACAAGAAACGTTCATTATTGCACATGAATTATACTGTGTAGTCTACTGCAGATTTTAAAATAAATATAATTTATGTCTCACTGCACACTGGAATACTGGCCAATACTTTTGTCTGACAAAGCATCATAAAGAGCCAGTTAAGCTGTGATTAATAAACGTATAAACATAGACCTTTCCAAACCACATAGGTTTAAAAGTCTAGGCTACGGAATTTAAGGAAAGAAGTGCCAGGGAAGCTTAGTTTGCATCGCAGGGCAATTAATCAGCTTCACAGTCGTGCTTTCACAATTCTAATTAACCTTTACCCTTTTTACTTCCAAAGTGGTTTTTGACAGGTCTTTTGTATCTATGTTAAAAGAGATGAAATCTATTATACCTTGGTGTTACAGATTGGCTATTCAAAAAACTATATTTTAAATTATGTGACAAGTTGAGCTTTGGGCATTTCTCTTATGTTCAAATGAGTTTCCAACTGCATGTGCACATCTCATAGAATCAGCATCTTTTCACATTAATAAGCACTCGATGCCACCCTTGCCTTAGCCCAAGTATACCTGAAAGCCTCATCCATCACTTAGATACTATTGACTTGAGAATTCCTTCGCACATCTGGATGGCTTCCATTCCTCTAACCTTCATTAGCTCTCGGTCAAATAAAACATCATGCCTCTTCCATTTCCATCCTTTCATGAGCTTTCAGTTCATTCATCATCCTAGAGCTTGCTGACCTCCATTTCCAGGTTAATTAATGCCTCATTTTCAATGTCATTTTTGTCTTCAATCACACCATCCACCAACCCCCTTCACCCACCTCCCCCACAACCACCACCATCAATTTTTCTTATCTCCTCTAACTGCATAATCTAACATGACATATGCACTCCTCTAATTCTGACATCGTGAGCATCTCCAGACACCGGTGCTCCATTGTTAATGCCTGAGCCATCAGCTGTCAGTGCTCTTAGCTCCATAATTTCCCCCCCTAAATGATGCTGCCTTTCTGCCGCTCCTTATTTCTTTGCCCACCTTAAAATCTACCTCTTCATCAAACCTTTAATCATTTAGTCTAAAATCCTCATGTGGTTCCATCACAAATTTAGTACATAATGCTCCTTTGATGCGTCCTGGTTTTATTACTTTCAAGATTTACTTGCCTGAATATGCACTTTGAGCATCCGATGTGCTTCTCATGCATATTTCAAAATGTACAGTTTGTTATTGTTCCATCTCTTCTCCACAGGATGGTGCCAGATGACAACACATTGCTTCAGAGGGGATACACTCAAGTGTAGAATGAGTACATTGTGCACCTTACAAGTAATATGGGTTTTTAAATTATGACTGCATTATTTTCTATATTTTTAATCAGCATCCTGCTACCAAAGTTGGTGTTTGCTGCTCAGCTGATGTTGAAATAAATTGCTTGTCCAATTTTAAAATTTTAATCAGTGAGAAGCTAATATTTATTTTCATTATTCTGAACTTGACTGGATCACTGCACTGTGCAGAATGGCAGTAATTGGGCAGAGAGCATTTATTCTTTAAGCACACGGCAGTGGACATATTTACTAAACTAAGCATCATGTCACGAAAATTTGAAATTTTGATTTTATCCTAGTTGGTTAGCTTCTCTGGGGTAGTGAGAAAGTGGGAGAGAGGGAGAACAAAGAAAATGAAAAGAGAGAGGTAAAAGCAGATTAAAAATAATAATAATAATAATGATGAAGAATAGGAGATCAAAGGCTAGATATAAAAGCAATGGGAAGGGAAACACATGAACCAGCAGAGCATGACAAAGAGAAACTGGCAGCTATTTTAATAATCAACATTGTGACATTGACTTCTCTTACCGTATTTAACCTTGTGACAAGGAAACAGAAGAATATTAATAAAAGTTATTTTCGTGAAGAAGAATCACAGCCATAATAGCACTGGAGTACGGATTTAATGTGGATGAAATGTACCCATTTATTTTGCATAATTTTCAAATATTTAGTCACTAATTCTAAATATAGAGCTGATACAATAGCCTGTCATTGAGCACTTCTATTGATTTAGTAGAGCTCAGCAATGTTCCAGATTGCCAACTGTAGTTGGCCATTTTAAGTTGATTTATTAAGGTGGTGAAAGAAGGCAGTTTAAATGGTGTAAGATATTCAACATTATCAAACTTAATGTGATTTTTTTTTCTTTTGTGTCAACTTTCTCCATTATATCAATTCCAAAGTCCACATTTATGATGGAAAAACCTTATGTAAATTACAGCATTTGGTAATTTGGTCCAGGAGTTGGTATGTTATATTAATGTTTTAAATTGCTCAGAAAATTTTTCATCTGCCAGAAGTTCTAAGTGACTGAATTTTTAAAAATTCAGAATAAAGTCCAGAATAAAGATCTAAAAAATGATAACCTGATAAAAATCAGAAACTGTGCCATATTTTCTGACAATAAAATGTTAACATTGTATATTGATACTTAAAATTGAATAGGTAGTAAATGCTGCCACTAAATTCTCATCTATCATCTCGTCTTGATGCCACACCCAAAACATCTTTAGAATTGAAGATCATGGTAAGTTCGAGAATAAGTTAGAAATTGAACAGTGCAGATGCAAGGTGAAGAGGTGAAGAGGTGTGCGTTTTTCATTGGCGGGCACAGCCCAAGGCCATAGATGCCAATGTATAGGCTTTGTAGATATAAAGGTCTTTAATTTGCCCTCTGAGTATAGCAGTTATCAATGTGTCCAGCCACGCAACCTGTATAAAAGTACGCCGCCATAATCTATTTATTTGACATTGTTCTCTTTTAGAACACACAGCAGGAAAACGTGTGTAGGTAATATGTTATCAGACAAAACCTCAGTTATCACTTGACAAAAGAATAAGTATGAATGTGGTCAATTGACATCGTCGTCCTTTCATCCATTTTGAGACAGCATTGTGATTTTATGAGACATTTCCACTTCCGATTTCAGGAAGTACCAAGAGTATTATTCAGCTTCATTCACTAAAAGGAGCTGTGGTTGTACTCTGGCGTGCCATTCACTCTCGCACCACTGGAGGAACACGGAAATACAGCTCAGGCACTTTATGCTGAATGGAAATAAGAATGCAGCTTTTTATTCTACAAGGTGTGAGACAATTGTCCTGATTTTCTTTTGTGCATGGAATTACTTGTGAACTTAGGAGTGCTATTTTGTATTCGAACATCATGCTGATTTTGTGCTGCCAAGTATAAGCGCACAGAAAGGCCAAGCATTCCTTTCAAATAGCACTTTTGGTGACGATAGAAGTTCCCCATTGAGTAGAGTGAGAGTGACCGAAGTGATGTAGCAATTGTAAAGCACAAATCCAAAATTATGGACACTTATTCGGCTCATATTTAATTTGCTGACAGTATAATTAGTCCAGTGTTGCTATGGTTAGAGCAGTGGTACCAAGTGAGAACAATTGTAAGTACATCCCACTACATCCAGTACATCCCACTGCATTGTCGGGATATGTTTTTCATGCATGCATATCGAGTCTTGGTGTGTGTAAACGGGACAATGAAAGGGTTGTAACCGTTAACTGTGCTTACATCGGGGAGGTACGCATGAAGTAATGCATTCTGCACAATCCTCTGCCATGGCTAGTGTTTTGTGTGTGGCGGTACTCAGTTCGAACTGCTGTTAGAAGTAGCGAGGTAGCTTCTGGTGACCTAGTGATTAGGGTGCCAGGAAGGATGTATGAATGGGTACCCCATTTCTTCAATTCTGTATTGGGTATCCAGGGAGAGACTCAAAATAACTGGTTAAGACCTAATCTTACCATTGACCTTCCATGCTGGACTCCACAACAACAGTCCAGGTAAGGCGTGATTCTTTCAATCAGGACCAGAGCAAGCCTTTTTTTCCTGTGAGACGATTACTCACGTGAAGCCCAAACAAATTCCATCTAATGTTGCAGCAAGGCTTCAAATGTATATTGTATGGCAGTCACTGTCATAGCCATATGCTGAGCATCATTTGTGTTTAGAGGTGTGTAAATGTAATGTGCTATTCAATTAACTTTTGGTGAAGATAGTCAGAGGGTGGAGAATGTGGAATTCTTTGCCACAGAAGGCTGTGGAGGCCGTCAATTGATATTGTTTAGATAGATTTTTGATTAGTACGGGTGTCAGGGATCATGAGGAGAAGGCAGGAGAATGAGGTTAGGAGGGAGAGATAGATCAGCCATGATTGAATGTCGGAGTAGACTAGATGGGCCGAATGGCCTAATTCTGCTCTTATCACTAATGACCTTATGACTTTCTAGACCAGTTACTTTTGCGTTTACGGCAAACAGTTAGTCTTGTAGGTTGAGCCCTTCATTATCTTCTCTGTCATGCTCAGTAGGAATGATCTTGCCTGCTGTGACCTATCTTCAGGTCTCCTCTTAGGCTCAGTCTTTACCAAATCCGATTTGTGTCAGACACTCTCCAGATGCAGAGCCTGCTGACATGTTGTCTTATCCATTTGGACTGCTGGTGCTTGGGATGGATCACATAGATGGTACTGCATAGACGACACCAGTTATGTCCTTCTCCATCATATTGTCTTTTGGGCTTTGGTGCTGAGAAAGACCTAAAAGAAAGGGACAAATGCCAAACAGCGTGGATAGCACTGGTTTCTATAAAGGTGGCTGTGAATTTTTTTTTTGATCACTGAAGTTGTGCAACTACTGAGTCCATGCACTACGTAACTGTCTCACTGAACGTACTACTTCATCTGCATGTGGATTGGGTTGCTCCATGCCTTATCCCCTACATGAGTGGTTGTCCCTATCTGTATGTGTTTACATGGGCCATTTTGCCTGGAGGCAAAGTTTTTTTTTTAATCCTTCATGGAATATGGGGTCTCATAGGCTGAGCCAGCATGTAATTGTCCATCCCAAGGTGCTCTGAAGAAGGGAATGGGGGATTTGCCTTCTTGAACTGCTACAGTTCTTGAGATATGGGTATGCCCATAATATCGTTAGTGATGGAATTCCAGGATATTGACCCAATGGCGGTGAAGGAATGTTTTTATATATTTCCAAGCCAGGTTGGTGTGTGGTTGCTCTTATTCTTCTACCTGATAGAAGTCACGGGATTGGATGATGCTATCTAAGGAGTCTTGGTGAGTTGTTCCAGTGCATCCAGTGTGGATAGTACAAATTGTTATTACTGTATACTGGTTAGTGAATTGGTTGTTGGTGAAATGAATATCAAGCGGGCGGCTGTGTCCTGCATGGTGTCAAGCTTCTTCAATGCTGTCAAACTAAAATCATTCAGGCAAATGGAGAGTATTCCATCACACTCCTGACTTGAGCCTTGCAGATGGTGGGCAGGCTTTGTGGAGTTAGAAGGAGAGTTATTCTATGCAGAGTTCCCAGTCTTTAACTTCCTCTTAGTTTTTAGAGATACAGAGCGGAAACAGGCCCTTCGGCCCACTGAGTCCACACCAACCTGCAATCCTTGCACATTAATACTAACGTACACGAACTGGGGATAATTTACACATACATCAAGCCAATTAACCTAACCTGTACATCTTTGGAGTGTGGGAAGAAACCAAAGATCTTGGAGAAATTTCACACGATCACGGGGAGAACGTACAAATTCCGTGCAGACAGCACCCGTAGTCAGGATCGAACCCGGGTCTCTGGCGCTGCAAGCGCTGTAAGGCAGCAACTCTATGGCTTCACCACCATGCCTCTTGTAGCTGCATTTTGTATATGGCTCCTCTAGCTCAGTTTATGCTCAGTGGTATGCTCCAGGATATTGATAGTGGGGGATTCAGTGAAGGAAATGCCATGCAGTGTCGGGGGATGATAAATGGATTTTCGTTTGTTTGGTATCATCATTGCTTGGGATTTGCGTGATGCAAATTTTACTTGGCAGCTATCAACACAGGCCTGGATGTTGTCCATCACTTGCAGCATGTGGATGTGAACTGCTTTATTATCTGTGGAGACATAAATGATGCTGACATTGGTGCAACATTGTGCAATCATTAGCAAATATCCCTACACCTGACCTTGCAATTAAAGACTGTTGGGTTAACAATAGACACAAAATGCTGCAGTAACTCAGTGGGACAGGCAGTATCTCTGGAGAGGAGTGGGTGATGTTTCGGATCAAAACCCTAACGCTACCCTGAACTCCTCAGCGATGTCTTAAGGCTGAGATGATTGACCTCCAATCATTCAATTATCTTTCTTTGTGCTGGTTAGAATTTCGACCAGTGAGTATTAACCATTAACCAATGATAGCAAAATGCAATATTCAGGGCATCTCTGTCTGTAATGCAGTGTATTTGCAGGTTGAGGAGGGGTGGGGGGGAGAAGAAGCTATGTCTGTGTGAACTGGAAGTTAGTGACTGGAATGTGAACTGAGAAGCGATCACAAGAGCAGATTCTGATTCTGAAATTGCCATCAGAATGCTATTAGTGGCTACTGTGAAGGCAGCAAGCAGGAGGTGAAATTGTGTTTGGAATGAGAATGAGAGGCAGTAAAGTGTGTCCTTGATTGCTGTTGATAGATGTATTACAGTGGTGAGAATTGATCAGAGTGCTGGTGGCTGGGGAGTGGGGGTGGGGTGTTAAGGGCTCTTGCCATTTGTTGATGCAAACAGCGAAGTAGTAGTTATAGTCTGAAATGTATTATTTAGGAAGTTATTGCTGGAATTCATTATTAAGGGAACAGTGGCAAGGCACTTAGAAAATCACAGTACAGTTAAAGAGAGTCAACAAGGTTTTATGAAAGAGAAATTGTGCATGGCAAATTTATTAGCATTCTCCAAAATAAGAGAGTTCATGCATCAGCAGTGATCCATTGGACACCTACAGACACCTACTTAGAATTTATTGGGGGCAGGAGCCCTGAAGGTTAATGCTGGGATAAATCCTAAGGATTTTTATGAAGTGATGCAAAAAAGTTCAATGACCCTACGCATCTGGTCAAGTCCAGAAAGATGCCTCCAAATGCCACATCCCACTGAATGCCTCACTACTCAATGCACTAAGCTACTACTATTCACCTTTCAACAATATCTCTCTATCTAACAGCTAAGACAGTTAGCAGTGCTGTCAGCCTCGTAATTTGCACGAACCATTTATCCATAACAACTGCATCACTGTCGCACACTCGTGTATCTCCCACTTGCATAACTCGAATTCCCTCGCAAGACAAGAGAATCCATACCTACACAACAGCAGTTAACCAAGGAAGAACACGTGCAGCTGATTCACCTTGGCTCACTCATTCTCACCAGAGTTGACTCCTTCACTTATAGAGGAGACTGTCACTGGAATGGATATTGCAAAGCATGTGGTCAGTGAATGAATGACACTTGTGTCACCTTTGTCCCACTCTCCACATAGCTTCGGACTTCATCATGATCAGCTTGTGGGAGGAGAACAAGGGAAGGAAGATAAAGATATACTCGAAATACTGGGGTAACTCAACGGGACAGGCAGTATCTCGGGAGAGAAGGAATCGGTTTGAAGAAGGCTCTCGACCCGAAACGTCACCCATTCCTTCTCTCCAGAGATGCTTCCTGTCCCGCTGAGTTACTCCAGCATTTTGTGTCTGTCTTTGGTTTAAACCAGCATCTGAAGTTCCCTCCTACACAAGATGAAGATATGGTGTCTCTTGGTTTAGTATCCTGACCACTACTTCACATGCTGTGATGTAATATAATTTAGAATTTAGCTTAAAGCTGTGATATCAAGAAGTGGACATCAAACATTAACTATTGGAAATTATGAATGCTTCCTTTAAACAGCACTTCTATGGCTATGTGTCAGAAGGAACTGCAGATGCTGGTTTAAACCAAAGATAGGCATAAAAAGCTGGAGAAACCCAACGGGACCGGCAGCATCTCTGGAGAGAAGGAATGGGTGACAATTCAGGTCGAGACCCTTCTTCAAAGTGAAAGTCATGGGAAAGGGAAATGAGAGATGTAGACGATGATGTAGAGAGATATAAAACAATGAATGAAAGAAATGCAAAAAAGTAATGATGATAAAGGCAACAGGCCATTGTTTGCTGTTTGTGGGGTGAAAACGAGAAGCTGCTGCAACCTCAGTGGGGGAGGGATGGAATGAGAGGGAATGCCGGGGGTTACTGGAAGTTGGAGAAATCAATATTCATACCACTGGGCTGTAAGCTGCCCAAGCAAAATATGAGATGCTGTTCCTCCAATTTGCATTTCGCCTCACTGACAATGGAGGAGGCCGAGGACAGAAAGGTCTGTGGAAATGGGAAGGAGAATTAAAGTGTTTAGCTACCGGGAGATTAGGTAGGTCCAGGCGGACAGAGCGAAGGTGTTCAGCAAAACGACCGTACAGTCTGCGTTTGGTCTCGCCGATGTATAAGAGTCCACATCTTGAACAACGGATACAATAGATGAGGTTGGAGGAGGTGCAGGTGAACCTCTGCCTAACCAGAAAGGACTGTCGGGGTCCCTAGACAGAGTCGAGGGAGGAGGTGTAGGGACAGGTGTTGCATCTTCTGCGGTTACAGGGGAAGGTACCTGGGGAGGAGGTGGTTTTGTTGAAAGAGAAGAGTTAACCAGGGAGTTGCAGGGGTAAAGGTCTCTGCAGAAGGTGAAAAGGGATGGAGATGAGAAGATGTGACTAGTGGTGGGATCCCGTTGGAAGATTATGTGTTGTATGCGAGGGTTGATAGGCAAGGACTAGGGGGACTCTCTCTGTTGCGGGGAGGGGGAGCAAGGGCGGAGCTGCAGGGCACCAAGGAGACACGTGTGAGGGCCCCATCTACAATGGGAGAGGGGAACTCCCATTCCCTAAAGAATTATGACATCTCGGATGTCCTGATATGGAAACCTCATCTTGAGTGCAGATGCGGCGTAGATGGAGGAATTGGGAGTAGGGGATAGAGTCGTTGCAGGGTGTAGGGTGGGAAGAAGTGTTGGCAAGATAGTTGTGGGAGTCAGTGGGTTTGTAATAGATGTCAGTCGATAGTCTATCTCCTGTGATGGAGACTGTGAGATCAAGAAAGGGGAGGGAGATGTCGGAGATGGTCCAAGTGATTTACTATAGTGGAGTTGGGTGTCTTTTTTAATTCTGAACTGTACTTAGCTGTTCTGTGAAGGGAAAGCATGTACTGGAACCTGCAGCACTATTCTTTATCATGGCAACACTGGACTCAAATCAGTGTTTCATTTTTTTGCCTACTCTGCATCCTGCCCCCCTCTCCATTCCACTCCCAAATCCAAGACACAAATTGTCAAAATGGGATATTAATGCCACCAAAAATTGCACCATAACATTGCAAGTTGATTAGGTTTGGGAATATGTTACATTGATGTTAGAATGTAATTTCAGTTCGGGTTCATCAATTTTAGTGTAGGTTTAGAGTGACAAACATCAATTCAGGAAAATTACAAATTGTGTGTTTGAAGGGAGTTCATTTCTTTATGATTTATATTGTCTGTTTTCTTTCCATAGACATTAAGGAATTTTATGAAGTGACCAAAAATTGCACCATAACATTGCAAGTTGATTAGGTTTGGGAATATGTTACATTGATGTTAGAATGTAATTTCAGTTCGGGTTCATCAATTTTAGTGTAGGTTTAGAGTGACAAACATCAATTCAGGAAAATTACAAATTGTGTGTTTGAAGGGAGTTCATTTCTTTATGATTTATATTGTCTGTTTTCTTTCCATAGACATTAAGGAATTTTATGAAGTGACCTTAGTTGCTGCACTCACTGATCAGAAGCCTGTAGCAAGCAATCAATTTTCAGCTCAGATGGGGAGGACATCATCAGAAACAAACATTGAACTTATCAATCCAGAGGTGAGCAATTCAATTATCTGCATCAGAGCAAAATGATAGGTGTTTGGAAATTCAAAAATGAAACTACAGTTTACATTGGTTAAGTGTAGCTTTAAGAACTTAGTGTTATGACCGATAAATTGCTGTAAAAGATGCAGCTTAGTTGAGAGTTCGCCATCTTCATTAACGGTTTTGTAGCTATTTTATGCCTGTACAAGTAGAAATATTAAAGAGGCTATGGATACGGCATTATTATTTAGTGTTCAATGTTACTGCTTGAGAGATGATCAACATAGTGATCTAGTGCAAAGGAAATAGATAATGAAGTCTTTTAAGCCAAACATCTTATCAACAGATAGCAGACATGGTGGGTATGAGTGGGCTCACCCATTTGCCCTATGTGGGGAAAAGGTGGTAAGTTGGTGGAAATTAAAATAGCACAGAGGTCCTAGAAGAAAATCTGAACAGTGCAGCCCCGGCTGTAAGTGAGAACCAGAAGGCAAATTGTTGCTAGTACTCGGGCTGCAGAAAAATGAGATATTGTTGAGTCTTTTGGCAGAAAATCAAGGTCTCATATAAGGACACTGTCGAGGCATTCTAATCCGCCCCCGCCTAGTAATAAAAGTTAGGTACGTGCATCCTAGTGAGCAAGGGGAACAATTGGCAAACATACAATCAGGCAGAAAAATTGCCAGAATGGTGCAATCTCCAGATCTATTTAGATTGGACAATGCAGATTCCCAAAATGGGAGCAATGGCAAATGAGAAAATGTAGTTGAAATTGTGAGATGCACTGGACTTCATGTACGAGGAAAGATGTAGAATAGTTGACGGGATAGAGATAGCATTTTCACCGAGTCCGCGCCACCCGAGTCCGCGCCACCCAGCGATCCCCACACATTAACACTATCCTTCACACACTAGGGACAATTTTTACATTTTACCCAGTCAATTAACCTACATATCTGTACGTCTTTGGAGTGTGGGAGGAAACAGAAGATCTCGGAGAAAACCCACGCAGGTCACGGGGAGAACGAACAAACTCCGTACAGACGGCGCCCGTAGTCAGGATCGAACCCGATTCTCCGGCGCTGCATTTGCTGTAAGGCAGCAACTCTACCGCTGCGCCACCGTGCCGCGGTGATTTGCTCATGTCAAAGGGATCATTTGAAGATTGACGTGGTGATCTCAGAACAAGGGGACTATTTGGAATCTTCAATGGAATGCATTTAAGAGCAAGAGGCCTGTCAGGTTAACAGGAGTAAGTCAGTTCACTGAAGTTTCAGGACAACAGCTGGACCATGAAGGCGGGAATCAAAAGGTTCAGCACAAAGTGCTGTAACGAGGGAACATCAGTGTAGTCAAGTCAAGTTTATTTGTCATATACACATACACGATGTGCAGTGAAATGAAAGTGGCAATGCCTGCGGATTGTGCAAAAAAAATTACAATTACAGCATATAAATTAAAATTAATATAGAAAAGAAAATGTAATCCCTGGAATTATAATAGTTAACAGTCCTGATGGCCTGTGGGAAGAAACTCCGAGTCATCCTCTCCGTTTTCACAGCATGACAGTGGAGGCATTTGCCCGACCGTAGCAGCTGGAACAGTCCATTGCTGGGGTGGTAGCGGTCCATCATAATCTAGCTTGCTCTTGATCTGCACCTCCTGATATATAGGTCCTGCAGGGGGGCGAGTGTAGTTCCCATGGTGCGTTCTGCCGAACGCACTACTCTCTGCAGGGCCTTCCGGTCCTGGGCAGAGCTGTTCCAAAACCAGACTGTGATGTTGCCGGACAGGATGCTTTCTACAGCCCCAGAGATAATTGTGTGATGGAGAGGTTGAGACAGTACGACTTCTATCTACAAGACTAGTTTTGATTACTCCACTGCCTTTCATCCTGAATCAGGTGCAGGTTGAGCTAGATGCTTTAAGAGGCAATTGCTTTGTGATGTGACAGCAATACAAATGCTTTGAGGATCCTATGTGGGGTGTCACAACAAATATAGATTTATTTACATCAGCTCAAAACATTATAGTCAGGTTCTGGCAAGACCAACTGAAAACAGCCTTGGCAGACTTGTAAACTTGGCGACAATCCATGAAGAAAATCACTGGAGGTGACTTTGTTACTTCAAACACACAGGTGGAATGAAGAAAGATCCAGTACCTGCAGGGAATCAGCATAGAAGACAGGATGTAAGACAATTTGAAAGCAGGGACACAAACTGAAGAGTCTTAAGAAGTAACCAAAGTATACATGGTGATGACTGACTTCACAGAATCCAGCAATGAATCAAATTGAATGTATAATTGTGATCAGTGTACATTGATAAGAAGTATTACACTCTTAGCTATATATTATGTGGAAATTACCTTATAAAGGTGACATGTAGGATGGTGGTCAAAGATATGGAACAATTACATTAAAATAATAATTGCAGAACAGGGCATGAACCCAGCTATTTGAAGCCAATCTAGCCAAGTGATTTATTGAAGTTAAACGTGCCTGGCATGGATATTTCAGAGATGGCTAGTGTAGCTAGAAGCTAAGTAGGTTCTACCTAGGGCGTGCAGCGTAGGTTCACTAGGTTGATTCCCGGAATGGCGGGACTGTTGTATGTTGAAAGGCTGGAGCAATTAGGCTTGTATACACTGGAATTTAGAAGGATGAGGGGGGATCTTATTGAAACATATAAGATAATTAGGGGATTGGACACATTAGAGGCAGGAAACATGTTCCCAATGTTGGGGGAGTCCAGAACAAGGGGCCACAGTTTAAGAATAAGGGGTAGGCCATTTAGAACGGAGATGAGGAAGAACTTTTTCAGTCAGAGAGTGGTGAAGGTGTGGAATTCTCTGCCTCAGAAGGCAGTGGAGGCCAGTTCGTTGGATGCTTTCAAGAGAGAGCTGGATAGAGCTCTTAAGGATAGCGGAGTGAGGGGGTATGGGCACGGTAGCGCAGCGGTAGAGTTGCTGCTTTACAGCGAATGCAGCGCCGGAGACTCAGGTTCGATCCTGACTACGGGTGCTGCACTGTAAGGAGTTTGTACGTTCTCCCCGTGACCTGCGTGGGTTTTCTCCGAGATCTTCGGTTTCCTCCCACACTCCAAAGACGTACAGGTATGTAGGTTAATTGGCTGGGTAATGTAAAAAATTGTCCCTAGTGGGTGTAGGATAGTGTTAATGTACGGGGATCACTGGGCGGCACGGACTTGGAGGGCCGAAAAGGCCTGTGTCCGGCTGTATGTATATATATATATATATATGATAAGGCAGGAACGGGGTACTGATTGAGAGTGATCAGCCATGATCGCATTGAATGGCGGTGCTGGCTCGAAGGGCTGAATGGCCTACTCCTGCACCTATTGTCTATTGTCTATTGTCTAAGGGTTCAGTGAATGGAAAGACCAAGGGATCAAGTGAATTTATATTTTGTAGAATTTACAATGGATATTGATATAAATAGTTGACTGGCTATATGTACTTAATGGTTTGGACAGGTTTTTTTATCCAAAGGAGAAACAATGTAATGTAAGAAACGAGTGCAGTATAAGATATGGTTTTGATATAGTGCACCAGATACTATTGTTGGTTCAAGGTTTACCACTTTCGCATCACCTTCACTATTTGCCTTTGCCAGTTGCAATTGAAAGGACCTATAGGCCTTTCATATTTATTTACAGAAATAAAAAATGATGGAAACACAGCTGGTCAATCAACTTTGATGGTACGAATGGACATGTTAGTGTGCTGGATTGTGCTTACTTTCATCCAACATTTCTTCAGGAAGTCATTGGCTTTCAGCTATTTAATGACTGATGAATTTTGTATTTTTATTTATGCTTCTTGAAGTGTGGAAGTCCCAGACAAGCTGGGGATCAGATGTTGTTTCATTGGATGTTCTATTGGGCCTCTGGACTCATCATTGAATCTAGCAGTGGAGCACAGATAAGCTGGAGAGAGAATAGATGCAAAGCGATACCTGTAAACGTTTTTCCCGTTTACATTCCTGTACAGAAGCATGTGCAATTTCATGGGATTTTAGGGAACGAGTGCATGAATCAGACCTCTTTGATTGCAAGGGCTTTCTTAAATTGGACATTTCATTAGGAGATGTGTTCCCAGCTGAGTTTAGTGGAAGGGCCTGTTCTTCTATTTCACAAACAAACAATGACATTTCCAAGGCCAGACTGCATATGAATGTATTGATCATTTCATTTATTATTTTTTGGAATGTTATTTTGCTTACTACATTTAGGAGATCCAAAATAGAAGGAACCAAGTGTGCTGAATTTATTTTCCACTTGAGACCTATTATTTTTCAGAGAGTTACTACTTATCAGTATTGTGCAGTGAAATCTGAATATTATTGCCCAGTGTTATTACAACGTCGCAAGGAAGTATTGACCTTCTGAGACAACTCAGATTGGTGTAGTTTATGACCAACTGAAAATTGTAAACCTAGAATTAATTGATCATCAAGGTAAAAATCTAAAATGCTACATTGGCTTTGTGAACTCAAATCTCCAGCCTGAAATATTGATGGAAAAATATGAAAAAAAGGATATTAATAAATCACTGATCAGTAATTACATCAAACATGCAAGAAACTGAGGTTTGTATTAGACATGGTTTGGGGGAAATAATCCTAGCCTGCATTCTCTGACCTGCAGTTTTTAATAGGTGTGGCATACTGTTGGGAACACTGTCAACTCTGAGTGATGCTGCATAATCAGTCTGTAAAGGTCGGGAAGTTGGAGAGAGGACGACCATTGGCTGAAAGTAAGTACCTGCTAATAGTGGTAGGAACGGCAGTTTAAAAAGAGCGCCAATAGGGCACTGTTAATCAGTCTGTAAAGGTCGGGAAGTTGGAGAGAGGACCACCGTTGGCTGAAAGTGAGTGGCAATTACAGTGTAATAAGTCAGTTAGAAGAGAATACGTGGATTGGTTGATCATTTAAGTGAGAAGTCTGGTAAATTGGACAATCAGGCAATTTAATTGGTGATATAAGCAAGACTTGCAAAAGGGTGCAGCCCTGTTCGGGTGCTGCCCAGTGAGAAAAGTGCCCAGTGAGAAAAGTGCCCAGTGAGAAAAGTGCCCAGTGAGAAAAGTGCCCAGTGAGAAAAGTGCCCAGTGAGAAAAGTGCCCAGTGAGAAAAGTGCCCAGTGAGAAAAGTGCCCAGTGAGAAAAGTGCCCAGTGAGAAAAGTGCCCAGTGAGAAAAGTGCCCAGTGAGAAAAGTGCCCAGTGAGAAAAGTGCCCAGTGAGAAAAGTGCCCAGTGAGAAAAGTGCCCAGTGAGAAAAGTGCCCAGTGAGAAAAGTGCCCAGTGAGAAAAGTGCCCAGTGAGAAAAGTGCCCAGTGAGAAAAGTGCCCAGTGAGAAAAGTGCCCAGTGAGAAAAGTGCCCAGTGAGAAAAGTGCCCAGTGAGAAAAGTGCCCAGTGAGAAAAGTGCCCAGTGAGAAAAGTGCCCCGTGAGAAAAGTGCCCAGTGAGAAAAGTGCGAGTCTTTGGCTGCGAGTCTGGTGCCCAGTGAGAAAAGTGCGAGTCTTTGGCTGCGAGTCTGGTGCCCAGTGAGAAAAGTGCGAGTCTTTGGCTGCGAGTCTGGTGCCCAGTGAGAAAAGTGCGAGTCTTTGGCTGCGAGTCTGGTGCCCAGTGAGAAATGTGCGAGTCTTTGGCTGCGAGTCTGGTGCCCAGTGAGAAAAGTGCGAGTCTTTGGCTGCGAGTCTGGTGCCCAGTGAGAAAAGTGCGAGTCTTTGGCTGCGAGTCTGGTGCCCAGTGAGAAAAGTGCGAGTCTTTGGCTGCGAGTCTGGTGCCCAGTGAGAAATGTGCGAGTCTTTGGCTGCGAGTCTGGTGCCCAGAGAGAAAAGTGCGAGTCTTTGGCTGCGAGTCTAGTGCCCAGTGAGAAAAGTGCGAGTCTTTGGCTGCGAGTCTAGTGCCCAGTGAGAAAAGTGCGAGTCTTTGGCTGCGAGTCTAGTGCCCAGTGAGAAAAGTGCGAGTCTTTGGCTGCGAATCTAGTGCCCAGTGAGAAAAGTGCGAGTCTTTGGCTGCGAGTCTAGTGCCCAGTGAGAAAAGTGCGAGTCTTTGGCTGCGAGTCTAGTGCCCCGTGAGAAAAGTGCGAGTCTTTGGCTGCGAGTCTAGTGCCCAGTGAGAAACGTGCGAGTCTTTGGCTGCGAGTCTTTGGCTGCGAGTCTAGTGCCCAGTGAGAAAAGTGCGAGTCTTTGGCTGCGAGTCTAGTGCCCAGTGAGAAAAGTGCGAGTCTTTGGCTGCGAGTCTAGTGCCCAGTGAGAAAAGTGCGAGTCTTTGGCTGCGAGTCTTTGGCTGCGAGTCTAGTGCCCAGTGAGAAAAGTGCGAGTCTTTGGCTGCGAGTCTAGTGCCCAGTGAGAAAAGTGCGAGTCTTTGGCTGCAAGTCTTCGGCGAGGAGGCTGAGGTGAGGAGGTTACAATTGTTTTAAGCCTGAACTGTTTATAGACACAAGGTAATGGCGGAAAAGTTGGTGCAGTGTGTTTCCTGCAGGATGTGGGAAGATAGGGACGTCGCTGGAGCTTCTGGGAGCTACACCTGCAAGAACTGTGTCCAGGTGCGGCTCCTGAATGAACATGTGGTGGAGTTGGAGAGGCAGTTGGATGACCTCAGGGCCATCCGGGAATGCGAGAGTTTCCTCGACAGGACCTATTGTGAGGCTGTCACGCCAAGGGTCCAGGTCGAGCGAAGGTGGGAGACTGTTTCAGGGGGGAGTGGACGTGGACTACAGGAGACCCCAGTGGCTGTGCCTATTGCAAATAGGTATACCCTCTTGGGAACTGTCGGGGCAGAAGACGTTTCCAGTCCGAGTGGCGGACCTGTTGGCAAGGATACTCGACAGGGGAGACCGAAGTCAGGAACAGCCGTAGTGGTGGGTGACTCCATCGTCCGAGGGACGGACAGAAGATTCTGTGGCAGCAGGAGGGACTTGAGGATGATCTGTTGCCTCCCTGGTGCCAGGGTTCAGCACATCACAGACCGGCTTCAGAAAATCCTAGTGAGGGAAGGCGATCAACCTGAAGTCGTTGTGCACGTGGGCACGAATGACGTAGGGCGGAAGAGGAAGGAGGTGCTACAGCGGGAGTTTAGAGAGTTAGGAAAAAGACTGAGAAGTAGGACGTCGAAGGTGGTTATCTCTGGACTGCTACCGGTACCTCGTGCTGGTGAGGCCAGGAACAGAGAGATAGAGGGTATGAATTTATGGCTGAGGGGCTGGTGCAGAGAGCAGGGATTTAGATTTCTGGACCACTGGGATCTCTTCTGGGCTAGGGGTGACTTGTACAAAAGGGACGGGTTACATCTTAACAGCAGGGGGACAAACATTCTGGCAGGCAGGTTTGCTAATGCGACACCTGTGGCTTTAAACTAAGTAGTGGGGGGGAGGGGTTAACAAATTGGGAATATGAAGATGAGGTTAAAGGGAATACAGGAGATATTGCAGAAGACTCTCGGAAGAATGGGAACAGAAGTTCTAGAGGGGAAAAGAGATTAAGGGCAGGGCCATTTGTGACCGATGTGAGAGGGGAGGTAAATACAGAAGTTAAAGTGTTGTACTTAAATGCGCGTAGTTTAAAAAATAAAGTGGATGAGCTTGAGGCTTAGTTAGTCATGGGCAAGTATGATGTTGTAGGGATCACTAAGACATGGCTACAAGAGGACCAGGGCTGGGAACTGAATATTCAGGGGTACACAACGTATAGAAAAGACAGACAGGTGGGCAGAGGGGGTGGGGTTGCTCTGCTGGTAAGGAATGATATTCATTCCCTTGCAAGGGGTGACATAGAATCAGGAGATGTTGAATCAGTATTTATAGAAATGAGGAATTGTAAGGGTAAAAAGACCCTAATGGGAGTTATCTATAGGCCCCCAAACAGTAGCCTCGACATAGGGTGCAAGTTGAATCAGGAGATAAAATTGGCGTGTCACAAATGTAATGCTACGGTGGTTATGGGAGATTTCAACATGCAGGTAGACTGGGAAAATCAGGTTGGAAATGGACCCCAGGAAAGAGAGTTTGTAGAGTGCCTTCGAGATGGATTCTTAGAACAGCTTGTACTGGAGCCTACCAGGGAGAAGGCAATTCTGGATTTAGTGTTGTGTAATGATCCTGATCTGATAAGGGGACTAGAGGTAAAAGAGCCATTAGGAGGCAGTGATCACAACATGATAAGTTTTACTCTGCAAATGGAAAGGCAGAAGGGAAAATCGGAAGTGTCAGTATTACAGTATAGCAAAGGGGATTACAGAGGCATGAGGCAGGAGCTGGCCAAAATTGACTGGAAGGAGGCCCTAGCAGGGAAGACGGTAGAACAGCAATGGCAGGTATTCCTGGGAATAATGCAGAGGTTGCAGGATCAATTTATCCCAAAGAGGCGGAAAGACTCTAAGGGGAGTAAGAGACACCTGTGGCTGACAAGGGAAGTCAAGGACAGCATAAAAATTAAGGAGAGGAAGTATAACATAGCAAAGAAGAGTGGGAAGACGGAGGATTGGGACTCTTTTAAAGAGCAACAAAAGTTAACTAAAAAGGCAATACGGGAAGAAAAGATGAGGTACGAGGGTAAACTAGCCAATAATATAAAGGAGGATAGCAAAAGTTTTTTTAGGTACGTGAAGAGGAAAAAAATAGTCAAGGCAAATGTGGGTCCCTTGAAGACAGAAGCAGGGGAATTTATTATGGGGAACAAAGAAATGGCAGACGAGTTAAACCGTTACTTTGGATCTGTCTTCACTGAGGAAGATACACACAATCTCCCAAATGTTCTAGGGGCCGGAGAACCTAGGGTGATGGAGGAACTGAAGGAAATCCACATTAGGCAGGAAATGGTTTTGGGTAGACTGATGGGACTGAAGGCTGATAAATCCCCAGGGCCTGATGGTCTGCATCCCAGGGTACTTAAGGAGGTGGCTCTAGAAATAGTGGAAGCATTGGAGATCATTTTTCAATGTTCTATAGATTCAGGATCAGTTCCTGTGGATTGGAGGATAGCAAATGTTATCCCACTTTTTAAGAAAGGAGGGAGAGAGAAAATGGGTAATTATAGACCAGTTAGTCTGACATCAGTGGTGGGGAAGATGCTGGAGTCAATTATAAAAGACGAAATTGCTGAGCATTTGGATAGCAGTAACAGGATCATTCCGAGTCAGCATGGATTTACGAAGGGGAAATCATGCTTGACAAATCTACTGGAATTTTTTGAGGATGTAACTAGGAAAATTGACAGGGGAGAGTCAGTGGATGTGGTGTACCTCGACTTTCAGAAAGCCTTCGACAAGGTCCCACATAGGAGATTAGTGGGCAAAATTAGAGCACATGGTATTGGGGGTAGGGTACTGACATGGATAGAAAATTGGTTGACAGACAGAAAGCAAAGAGTGGGGATAAATGGGTCCCTTTCGGAATGGCAGGCAGTGACCAGTGGGGTACCGCAAGGTTCGGTGCTGGGACCCCAGCTATTTACGATATACATTAATGACTTAGATGAAGGGATTAAAAGTACCATTAGCAAATTTGCAGATGATACTAAGCTGGGGGGTAGTGTGAATTGTGAGGAAGATGCAATAAGGCTGCAGGGTGACTTGGACAGGTTGTGTGAGTGGGCGGATACATGGCAGATGCAGTTTAATGTAGATAACATATAACATATAACATATAACAACTACAGCATGGAAACAGGCCTGTCCGGCCCTACCAGTCCACGCCGACCATTCTCCCTGACCTAGTCTCATCTACCTGCACTCAGACCATAACCCTCCAATCCCCTCCTATCCATATACCTATCCAATTTACTCTTAAATAATAAAATCGAGCCAGCCTCCACCACTTCCACCGGAAGCCCATTCCATACAGCCACAACCCTCTGAGTAAAGAAGTTCCCCCTCATGTTACCCCTAAACCTTTGTCCCTCAATTCTGAAGTTATGTCCCCTTGTTGGAATCTTCCCCACTCTCAAAGGGAAAAGCCTACCCACGTCAACTCTGTCCGTCCCTCTCAAAATTTTAAAAACCTCTATCAAGTCCCCCCTCAACCTTCTACGCTCCAAAGAATAAAGACCCAACCTATTCAACCTCTCTCTGTAGCCTAAGTGCTGAAACCCAGGCAACATTCTAGTAAATCTCCTCTGTACCCTCTCCATTTTGTCGACATCCTTCCTATAATTTGGCGACCAGAACTGCACACCATACTCCAGATTCGGCCTCACCAATGCCCTGTACAATTTCAACATTACATCCCAACTTCTATACTCGATGCTCTGATTTATAAAGGCAAGCATACCAAACGCCTTCTTCACCACCCTATCCACATGAGATTCCACCTTCAGGGAACAATGCACAGTTATTCCCAGATCCCTCTGTTCCACTGCATTCCTCAATTCCCTACCATTTACCCTGTACGTCCTATTTTGATTTGTCCTACCAAAATGCAGCACCTCACACTTATCAGCATTAAACTCCATCTGCCATCTTTCAGCCCACCCTTCCAAAAGGCCCAAGTCTCTCTGTAGACTTTGAAAATCTACCTCACTATCAACTACTCCACCTATCTTAGTATCATCTGCATATTTACTAATCCAATTTGCCACACCATCATCCAGATCATTAATGTAAATGACAAACAACAGTGGACCCAACACAGATCCTTGGGGCACTCCACTAGACACTGGCCTCCAACCTGACATACAATTGTCAACCATTACCCTCTGGTATCTCCCATTCAGCCATTGTTGAATCCATCTTGCAACCTCACTATTAATACCCAACGATTTAACCTTCTTAATCAACCTTCCATGTGGAACCTTGTCAAATGCCTTACTGAAGTCCATATAGACAACATCCACAGCCTTGCCCTTATCAATTTCCCTGGTAACCTCTTCAAAAAATTCAAGAAGATTAGTCAAACATGACCTTCCAGGCACAAATCCATGTTGACTGTTTCTAATCAGGCCTTGATTATCCAAATAATTATATATATTGTCCCTAAGTATCTTTTCCATTAATTTTCCCACCACAGACGTCAAACTAATAGGTCTATAATTGCTAGGTTTACTTTTAGAACCTTTTTTAAACAAAGGCACAACATGCGCAATGCGCCAATCTTCCGGCACCATCCCTGTTTCTAATGACGTTTGAAATATTTCCGTCATAGCCCCTGCTATTTCTGCACTAACTTCCCTCAATGTCCTAGGGAATATCCTATCAGGACCTGGAGACTTATCCACTTTTATATTCTTCAAAAGTGTCCGTACCTCCTCTTCTTTAATCCTCCTAATTTCCATCACTACTCTACTTGTTTCGCTTACCTCACATAATTCAATATCCTTCTCCTCGGTAAATACCGAAGAAAAGAAATTGTTTAATATCTCCCCCATTTCTTCCGGCTCAGCACATAGCTGTCCACTCTGACTCTCTAATGGACCAATTTTATCCCTCACTATCCTTTTGCTATTGACATATCTGTAGAACCCCTTGGGGTTTACTTTTACATTATTTGCCAAAGCAGCCTCATATCTTTTTTTCGCTTTTCTAATTTCCTTTTTAAGATTCCTTTTACATTCTTTATATTCCTCAAATAAGTGTGAGGTTATTCACTTTGGAAGTAAGAATAGAAAGGCAGATTATTATCTGAATTGTGTCAAGTTAGGAAGAGGGGATGTTCAACGAGATCTGGGTGTCCTAGTGCATCAGTCACTGAAAGGAAGCATGCAGGTACAGCAGGCAGTGAAGAAAGCCAATGGAATGTTGGCCTTCGTAACAAGAGGAGTTGAGTATAGGAGCAAAGAGGTCCTTCTACAGTTGTACCGGGCCCTGGTGAGACCGCACCTGGAGTACTGTGTGCAGTTTTGGTCTCCAAATTTGAGGAAGGATATTCTTGCTATGGAGGGCGTGCAGCGTAGGTTCACTAGGTTAATTCCCGGAATGGCGGGACTGTCGTATGTTGAAAGGCTGGAGCGATTGGGCTTGTATACACTGGAATTTAGAAGGATGAGGGGAGATCTTATTGAAACATATAAGATAATTAGGGGATTGGACACATTAGAGGCAGGAAACATGTTCCCAATGTTGGGGGAGTCCAGAACAAAGGGCCACAGTTTAAGAATAAGGGGTAGGCCATTTAGAACGGAGATGAGGAAGAACTTTTTCAGTCAGAGAGTGGTGAAGGTGTGGAATTCTCTGCCTCAGAAGGCAGTGGAGGCCAGTTCGTTGGATGCTTTCAAGAGAGAGCTGGATAGAGCTCTTAAGGATAGCGGAGTGAGGGGGTATGGGGAGAAGGCAGGAACGGGGTACTGATTGAGAGTGATCAGCCATGATCGCATTGAATGGCGGTGCTGGCTCGAAGGGCTGAATGGCCTACTCCTGCACCTATTGTCTATTGTCTATTGACAATGGCAAATGAGAACAGTGAATGTGGGGAGTGGTCCCCATTCAGTGAAATCTAGGTCAATACCTACCTGCAGCATTAAATCTTTTAGGGATGCACAACTGCAAGTTTCAGCAGCACAGTTAGACACAAAAAGCTGGAGCAACTCATCAAGACATGCAGCATCTCTGGAGAGAATGAATGGGTGACATTTCAGGTCAAGACTCTTCATCGGTCTGATGAAGGGTCTCGACCCGAGACATCACACATTCCTTCTCTCTGGAGATGCTACCTTCTCGCTGAGTTACTCCAGCATTTTGTGTCTATCTTTGGTGTAAACTAGCATCTGCATTTCCTTCCAAAATAGTACTTGGAGTATTTTGTTTACTTACATGCAGCACTTGATCCACATGTTACAAGAAATGAGTGGCCAAACATTAATTTGTCTCGGCTTTGATCATATGCCCCTTACTTCGGGAGTTAAGAGTGTCATATGTCCTGATACAGGGCAACAAAAATCTTATTTGTAGCAGCACAATGGATATATAAAAATAGTACTCTGTAAACACCATAACAAACATCAAAAAATATTTATTATGTATGTGTAGATGCGTATGTGTATATACAATATATGTATACAATTTCTGCTGACAGTGTATTGCCATACCAAGGAATGCTACTTTGTGTGTTTGTAGTTCATCAGATTAACCCCAGTCTCCCATTCCAGTTGCTCACCTAGCAGAAATATCAAGTATAAATATTAAGGTGGTGTTTCTCATTTAACCCAAATTGCCAAACACAATAGATTAACTGATCATTTTTAGAATATGGTTGTCCAGAAATAATTAGTCTTGAGACTTTTTGTCGATGTCAAGGTTTTTTGATTCTTTGTGAGCCAGCAAACGCATTGCAGCTCCTTGAAATTAGTACTGCAAGACAGCCTTGCAATATGTGAAAATGTACAATTAAAGAAGGAAGATGGATTATGCACTTAGATGTGATAGCAATCCTTTCTCAGACCAAATTAACCTCTGCAAGAAAGATTTAAGAAATGGCACAAGGGAATAGTGCAAGCGAGTAATCAATTTTTGCAATCACTGCCCACTACATCTTAGATTTACCCCACACATCACATGAATTCTGTTTAGGAAGGAACTGCAGATGTTGGTTTGCACTGAAGATAGACACAAAATCCTGGAGTAACTCAGCAGGACAGGTGTGCTACCTCTGATAGAAGGAATGGGTGAAGTTTCGGGTTGAGACCCTTCTTGAGACTGCAAGTCAGGGGAGAGGGAAACGAGAGATATGGAACGGCAAGGTGTGAAAACTAGAGATCAAAGGGGGCCAGGATCAAGGACAATTTAAAATAAATCATTGTCAGCTGGGGAATGTGACAACGAGGCATACAATGTAAACTTTAATCAGTAGGACAGTCAGACTGGTCGGAGAAGTAGGATGGGGGAGGGATGGAGGGAGAGGAAAGCAAGGGTTACTTGAAGTTAGAGAAGTCAATATTCATACAGCTAGGTTGCAAGCTCCCCAAGTGAAATATGAGGTGCTGTTCCTCCAATTCTGATGATTGTTCCATGGTTAATTCTTAGGTTTATTACTGTTAATTGCATTAACGTGCAATGTCAAATGTTTGGATGATATTGACCTGCAAAGGAATAAATAGCATTTCCAACTCCTGTTATTTTTACTTTATTTAAAATATTTGGTTCAATATTTAAAGTCAAAGTGGTAATTTCAGGACAGCTCCATTTTCTTAATTTACAGATGGCACAATATTCTCATATGATTACAATAAAAATGGACAGACTCCACTCTCAACAATTTTATAAATTGATACTAATTTTCCCTTGATAGTTTGCGATCACTCAGATATGCCAAACTATGAATCATAGTCACACTTCATTAAGTACATGAGTAGTGACCTGGGAATAATGTTCCAAACATTGTACCTTTATTTTGCTCTGAGTCCAATTCCTGTTGGATATTCGTGGTGCATAAGTACCATCTGATATTAGGCTGAAGACTATAAATGGTAAAAGCAGGAGAGCATGGTGTCATCTTTTAGAGTAGGGCTGGAGGACTCAGTCAGTGTTTATGTAACTTCTTGCCAATGCGATCAGTAAAATTTTACCGCAAGAGCCTTACCTTAAAGGGTAACTGGAAGAGATCAACTAATTTTGCGGAGCATCAATTGATGGCCTTTTATAGAAGTCTGTGCATTGTAGTACTCAGAACATTCCAGGATTGAGAAGAATATTTAGATTTTGTGTTGCACTTCTGCAAATTAGGGGCACATTGGTTCTGACAATACTTGCAACTGAATTCAAATTATAAATTATGAACTGAACAATTTAAATGGAATTAATTTATGATTAGTAAAACTAATCAAATTTAATGATTAGTAAGATTGTAAAAGTCTGATTTAATGGAAAAGTATTTTAAATTGATCTACTTTAGATTAAAATGTTAAGTTATAAGAAATGGAAAAAAGTAGCATGGTCCCAAGGTTTTAAAAGATGTATTTAATGAGTTAATTGATGAGTAGCTTTTACTTCTCTAAAATTGCAGCAATTCCAAAATTCGGGAATCTGTTTCATTCAAAAATGACGGAGACAGAAAGTGCAAAATTACTGACCAATTACCTTGACATCATGAGGATCTTTTAAAAAATGTTAGAATAGGGCACATGGAAAGATTTAAGATAACTAGGCAAAGTGTTTCAAGTGGTTTCATCAAAGGGAAATTATGCTTGTGGCACATAACTCATTACATCTTGCTAACTGGAAACAGAAACAGCTGTTTACAAGCTGCTTTACAAGCTTCATAAGTTTCCTTTTCATATCTGATAAACAATCTCTGACTTGAAGCAGTGACTCTGTTTCTCTTCCCAATGATGCGGCCTGACCCACTGAATATTTCCATGATGTTCTGGTTCTGTTTCAGATTTCCAGCATATGCAGTTTGGTTTATTTTCACCTATTTATACCTACTTTTTGCTTCCTGTTAGTCAGTCAACCTTCTCTCCATGCCAATTTGTTACCTCCTACACATTAAATTTTATTTTCCACAAAAACCTTTGATGTGACACCTTATAAACAGTCTCCTGGAAATCAATACTCTACATCCTTTTTCTAAAGTACATGTTACTTCTTCAAAGAAGTCAAACAAATTTTTATAACAACACAAAAAAGGTTTATTCGGCCTGTCAGGACAATTTGTCAAGTGTTTTGAGAGAATTCGTTTATATCCTTAAAGGGCAATAACTCTGCAGGTCCAAAAATATACTGAAGGGTTAAGGGTCAATATAAAAGTAAACCAACATTCTAATGCCAGAAGGAATGTCTGAAGAAGGGTCTTGACACGAAACGTCATCCATTCCTTCTCTCCAGAGATGCTGCCTGACCCACTGAGTTACTCCAGCATTTTGTGTCTATGTTCTAATGCCAGATCCTCGTGACTGGGAGAGAACAAGGAACAACAAAAACTTTCACAGGCGGTAAACGTTACAAAAAGGGAGCACAAAATAAGTCATGCTATGTTTATTCAAACTATGCAAAACATTTTTAAGGTTGTTAGGAAGAAGCAGGACAGTCAGAAGCATTAAAGGCCCTTTGTAAATTGGCGGTATCATTTTGTAAATGAAAATAAGTTGAGAAATGGAAAAGCTATGGTATTTCCAGTGAAGAAAAAGTTCAGCAGATTGCATATCTCAGGATTCATCAATAGGTATGTTGGCAAGATAATAATGATGAAAATAATGCTAATGAACTAACTTCAAGGACAAGATGGTTTCTGTTGTTTTGATCTTAAATGAAACACCTGTAAACATTGCAAGTACCCTAACTATAAATTCCTAAAATTATTTTGATTCTGGAAATATCTCTTATAGATTAGAAATTTACACAGTACTCTTTTAATGTAAGAAACCCAGGAAACGGAAGTGAGAGAATCTAACAACAGTTACCAAGAAATTATTTGAATATATAATGATTGAGAGAAAATCTTAAATGTTCCCTTCAGACAGAGGATGTCACATGTGGCAAAACCAATGGATTTTTTGAAGAATTAAATAAAGGATAGCAGAATGTCTGTGGATGTTTTTTATACAGACCTCTAGTAAGTATTTTATAAAGTTGCTTCTGAGAGATAATGACATAAAGTTGAAGCTCAGAATTGAAGACTATGTCTAAGACATTGAACTGCTTAGGAAAATGATGAGCAGCAGGAGAGAGAACAACATGAATGAACGGGTACTCTGATTGCGAGTTCATGACCAATAGCATTCCACGGATATCATTGGGACTGCAAATCTTCAAAATAATTATAAACAAATTAAGAATGGAAAGTCACATTTCTCTCACACCTTCAGATTCTGAATTGTTTTCAGGCCAGAATTTTTTTTTTGAGTGTGATGTTAGAAACATTTTAGATCTTGAGGTTCAGAGGTACTTGTATATAGATCATTAAAATGGCAATAGATTTTGTGCTGTGAATCCATGCAATGTGGAAAATAGATTGAAACTACAGTAAATAGAAATGAAGAAAGGAAACTTCCAGAAGAAATGGATCGTCATCTAATAGCTCAGATCCAAAGGGATAGGTTGACAATACAACAACGTAAGTGGTGCAAGTTATATTTGGTAACGCCAGAAATGTTACACATAGCACAAATATTGTTTTTGTTTGTAACACAGAATTCCTCTTCTGTTGGTCCAAATACCTCCTCGGATGCATGTAACAGTGGAGAGATGAAAAGTAATGAATCAAAAACGGTAAGCAGTGCCACATATCATGTAATCATTAAGAATTGGTTTTCCTGCAAGAAAGACTGTAAATAATTTGATTCCGTGTTTTTATTATCCATTCGGATTTTGCAATAGCACAGCACTGATCCAAAAATAAAATACCACAGATATATCAAATCTGAAATGAAAAGAAAAAATACAGGAAATGCCCAGCAGGTTAGGTAGCATCTGTAGATAGAAAACAAAATAGAACTAATGTTAAGGATTAACAACATTTCTCTCGAATGGCATACTGAAATCATTTTAGCATGTTTATTTGTGAATGCATCGCATATAATTGCTTAGAGAAGTAGGATACAGAGGTAAGTAGGATCCTGACCCAAACCTCGTCTGCCCACTCCCTCCCCAGATGCTGCCTGACCTGCTGAGTTCCTCTAGCATTTTATGGTTTGATAAAGAGGTAAGAGATAGAAAAAATTAAAAATATATAGTTCTGAACATTTACTGCTCTTTCCTGCAGTACTTTTTGAAGTGGCACCAAAAAGGATGACTTGAAAAGCTGTTACATAGCAGCAATGTACACAGTTGACAAATCAACGATACGTGTGATAAATTGCAAATTGACAAAGACTTAAGAATTTTAATATTGCATTCTGGTGCATGCAGTTGGGAATTATCTTCTGGGCTTTTTTATTGAGGGAATTATCATTTTTGTTTTCTATTTTGGTACCCCATACTTTTTTAATCTATTATTTTAAAACATACCTCAATAATTAATTACTGTAGCCCATGATGCTTTTGTCTTCATTTGGTTATGATATTGTTTGTTTTTGGTTTTCCCAAGTGCTTTGATGAATGTAAATCCCAATTTTTATCCTTCAAAAACTTACAACAATTTTTGACCTGGGTGATCCAAATAGTTGCATCTGAATCAGGAAGAATGTTTAATAACAAGTTGAGATGTCAATAACACTTGACTATTTGGATCAATCTGGTGTTGTCTTACACAGGATCCCAAAATTCAATCATTGTACTCAGCTCGGGTCTGGTTAATTTAAACACTTGGATAAATAAAGATGAAATGTAAACTTTGTAAGCTATGACAGTAGTAAAGTAGTTTCAAATTTAAAATCATTGGATTTATTTTCTCACTACTTAAACAAGCAAGAAGAAACTGCTATCAATGCCTCCTATAATGTTACCTTGCCAAGGTCAATGGAGATTGGACAGTGAATAACGCATGTTTAGAGACCTGCTGAGACTGGTGCTTCACAACTGCAGAAGAAGATTCAGATACCAGCAGCCATTCACAGCACAAAAATATTGCAGCTTTTTAATCAAACTCTTCTATCAAGGAATCTCAGTTGAACTGCAGATGAGGTTGGAAGGAATATTTTCCTTAATGCTAGAAATAGCATCACTAGACAATTTGGCGGCACAGTGGTGCAGCGGTAGAGTTGCTACTTTACAGCATCAGAGACCTGTGTTCAATCCTGATTAGGGCCGCTGTCTCTACAGAGGTTCTCCCTTGTGATTGCACGGTTTTTCTATGAGTGCTCCAGAGTCCTCCCACATCTCAAAGATGTGTACTACGTTTATAGGTTAATTGGCTTCTGTAAAAATTGTCCCTACTATGTAGGATGGAGCTAGTGCATGGGTGATCGCTGGTCGATTCGGAATCTGTGGGCTGAAGGGCCTGTTTCCAAGCTGTGTCTCTAAACTAAACTAAATTAAACAATCCCAGGAATCAAATGGAAATAATGCTGGATTAATTTCGTGTTTAAGGGATAGTTTCAGACTGTAGTACCTGTTGGGTGACTGGTCTGTGAACAATATTGAGTTGATGTCTTAAGATTCAGACCTGAGGTATTTTCTCTTAACATGCCAGGAATGTATTAGCAGAAATGTGTTGGAGTGAGGATGGGGGTGGGAGGGCAGGAGTTCAGAGCATGTCCCCTTGACACAGTAGTGTGAAAAAGGAAGATAGGCAAGATCCCAACTAACCATCTAAAGGAAGAGTTCCATCAAATGTAAACCATTGGGAGCATTTATGCTGTAAATTTTATGCAATAAAAAAATAAGTCACTTTACCAGAACTGTGATTGGATTAGAACCACAACTGAACAAAAGCATCAGTGAATTTACTGTTTTCACTCTTTATACCTAACCTTATATATTCCAGTATAAAAAGATTAAAATGAAATATACTGTATTCAAATATTACCGAAAGTGATGTTGATGGAATTTTAGAAAACACCACTCGCCTCACATTCAATTCCTTTAGAACTAGAAACACTGTTATAAATATTGCCATGTGATGCCTGGATTTTTTTTCTCGTGGCTGCAGGCATTTTATTCACATACATACAGATGAAGGTCATTTTCATAATTTCTAAAATACCTGATTGAGGAGCTATTTTGACGATCCTGAATTTGACAATGTATTGCATTAAAATGCTCTCAGCGTGCCCGGATTTTAAGTTTCTGTTCCTCTGCCAGCGAAACTCGGGCAATATTTGAATTTTCTAGCTGCAGGTTGGAAAGCTCAGCTGAAATGCAAAATGGTACACGTTGCTTTCATTGAGGTAGAATTGAACATACTTTGAATTCTAACACCGATCACCACTGCAGTGCTGCACATAATTCTGTTCCTAATTGTTGCAAAGTAGTGACAAAGGCATTAGGTATCACACCTGCTGTATTTGTATGAATGTGTTGTGCTGGTCCTGATTAAAGTTGACTGGCCACTGGCACTCTGAGTGACTGTAAAGAAGGAGAGCAAAGCTCAATCTAAATCCTCAAGTTCTGGCAAAGCACATCTTGCACTTATTGGATTGCTATGTTCCATCATTCTGAAAGAGCTTACAGACTGAACATGAACAGGTTTGGGGAGCAAGTTGAATTAAAGTATATGTCACTGCACCACATTTAAGAGGTTTGATATTGTTTCTTTCTATCCATTGACCTATCTAATATTGTAAACTACTTAAGAAACAGTTAACAGCATTTTAGAAGTGATTGGTAAACACAAGTATTCTATTACCATGGACAGAGCTGACTGTAATTTTCCTGCCTCAGAGATTACTGTGTCCCAATATTGTGTTAACGTGGATGTGAATAGCAGCTTTTAGGGATTGGATTTCCACGAGTTGGTCCACTCGTGGAGGTCCACGCGTTGTGTAAACACTCCGTATAATCATTAACCAGTGAGAAAAGTGCGAGTCTTTGGCTGCGAGTCTGGTGCCCAGTGAGAAAAGTGCGAGTCTTTGGCTGCGAGTCTGGTGCCCAGTGAGAAAAGTGCGAGTCTTTGGCTGCGAGTCTGGTGCCCAGTGAGAAATGTGCGAGTCTTTGGCTGCGAGTCTGGTGCCCAGAGAGAAAAGTGCGAGTCTTTGGCTGCGAGTCTAGTGCCCAGTGAGAAAAGTGCGAGTCTTTGGCTGCGAGTCTAGTGCCCAGTGAGAAAAGTGCGAGTCTTTGGCTGCGAGTCTAGTGCCCAGTGAGAAAAGTGCGAGTCTTTGGCTGCGAATCTAGTGCCCAGTGAGAAAAGTGCGAGTCTTTGGCTGCGAGTCTAGTGCCCAGTGAGAAAAGTGCGAGTCTTTGGCTGCGAGTCTAGTGCCCCGTGAGAAAAGTGCGAGTCTTTGGCTGCGAGTCTAGTGCCCAGTGAGAAACGTGCGAGTCTTTGGCTGCGAGTCTTTGGCTGCGAGTCTAGTGCCCAGTGAGAAAAGTGCGAGTCTTTGGCTGCGAGTCTAGTGCCCAGTGAGAAAAGTGCGAGTCTTTGGCTGCGAGTCTAGTGCCCAGTGAGAAAAGTGCGAGTCTTTGGCTGCGAGTCTTTGGCTGCGAGTCTAGTGCCCAGTGAGAAAAGTGCGAGTCTTTGGCTGCGAGTCTAGTGCCCAGTGAGAAAAGTGCGAGTCTTTGGCTGCAAGTCTTCGGCGAGGAGGCTGAGGTGAGGAGGTTACAATTGTTTTAAGCCTGAACTGTTTATAGACACAAGGTAATGGCGGAAAAGTTGGTGCAGTGTGTTTCCTGCAGGATGTGGGAAGATAGGGACGTCGCTGGAGCTTCTGGGAGCTACACCTGCAAGAACTGTGTCCAGGTGCGGCTCCTGAATGAACATGTGGTGGAGTTGGAGAGGCAGTTGGATGACCTCAGGGCCATCCGGGAATGCGAGAGTTTCCTCGACAGGACCTATTGTGAGGCTGTCACGCCAAGGGTCCAGGTCGAGCGAAGGTGGGAGACTGTTTCAGGGGGGAGTGGACGTGGACTACAGGAGACCCCAGTGGCTGTGCCTATTGCAAATAGGTATACCCTCTTGGGAACTGTCGGGGCAGAAGACGTTTCCAGTCCGAGTGGCGGACCTGTTGGCAAGGATACTCGACAGGGGAGACCGAAGTCAGGAACAGCCGTAGTGGTGGGTGACTCCATCGTCCGAGGGACGGACAGAAGATTCTGTGGCAGCAGGAGGGACTTGAGGATGATCTGTTGCCTCCCTGGTGCCAGGGTTCAGCACATCACAGACCGGCTTCAGAAAATCCTAGTGAGGGAAGGCGATCAACCTGAAGTCGTTGTGCACGTGGGCACGAATGACGTAGGGCGGAAGAGGAAGGAGGTGCTACAGCGGGAGTTTAGAGAGTTAGGAAAAAGACTGAGAAGTAGGACGTCGAAGGTGGTTATCTCTGGACTGCTACCGGTACCTCGTGCTGGTGAGGCCAGGAACAGAGAGATAGAGGGTATGAATTTATGGCTGAGGGGCTGGTGCAGAGAGCAGGGATTTAGATTTCTGGACCACTGGGATCTCTTCTGGGCTAGGGGTGACTTGTACAAAAGGGACGGGTTACATCTTAACAGCAGGGGGACAAACATTCTGGCAGGCAGGTTTGCTAATGCGACACCTGTGGCTTTAAACTAAGTAGTGGGGGGGAGGGGTTAACAAATTGGGAATATGAAGATGAGGTTAAAGGGAATACAGGAGATATTGCAGAAGACTCTCGGAAGAATGGGAACAGAAGTTCTAGAGGGGAAAAGAGATTAAGGGCAGGGCCATTTGTGACCGATGTGAGAGGGGAGGTAAATACAGAAGTTAAAGTGTTGTACTTAAATGCGCGTAGTTTAAAAAATAAAGTGGATGAGCTTGAGGCTTAGTTAGTCATGGGCAAGTATGATGTTGTAGGGATCACTAAGACATGGCTACAAGAGGACCAGGGCTGGGAACTGAATATTCAGGGGTACACAACGTATAGAAAAGACAGACAGGTGGGCAGAGGGGGTGGGGTTGCTCTGCTGGTAAGGAATGATATTCATTCCCTTGCAAGGGGTGACATAGAATCAGGAGATGTTGAATCAGTATTTATAGAAATGAGGAATTGTAAGGGTAAAAAGACCCTAATGGGAGTTATCTATAGGCCCCCAAACAGTAGCCTCGACATAGGGTGCAAGTTGAATCAGGAGATAAAATTGGCGTGTCACAAATGTAATGCTACGGTGGTTATGGGAGATTTCAACATGCAGGTAGACTGGGAAAATCAGGTTGGAAATGGACCCCAGGAAAGAGAGTTTGTAGAGTGCCTTCGAGATGGATTCTTAGAACAGCTTGTACTGGAGCCTACCAGGGAGAAGGCAATTCTGGATTTAGTGTTGTGTAATGATCCTGATCTGATAAGGGGACTAGAGGTAAAAGAGCCATTAGGAGGCAGTGATCACAACATGATAAGTTTTACTCTGCAAATGGAAAGGCAGAAGGGAAAATCGGAAGTGTCAGTATTACAGTATAGCAAAGGGGATTACAGAGGCATGAGGCAGGAGCTGGCCAAAATTGACTGGAAGGAGGCCCTAGCAGGGAAGACGGTAGAACAGCAATGGCAGGTATTCCTGGGAATAATGCAGAGGTTGCAGGATCAATTTATCCCAAAGAGGCGGAAAGACTCTAAGGGGAGTAAGAGACACCTGTGGCTGACAAGGGAAGTCAAGGACAGCATAAAAATTAAGGAGAGGAAGTATAACATAGCAAAGAAGAGTGGGAAGACGGAGGATTGGGACTCTTTTAAAGAGCAACAAAAGTTAACTAAAAAGGCAATACGGGAAGAAAAGATGAGGTACGAGGGTAAACTAGCCAATAATATAAAGGAGGATAGCAAAAGTTTTTTTAGGTACGTGAAGAGGAAAAAAATAGTCAAGGCAAATGTGGGTCCCTTGAAGACAGAAGCAGGGGAATTTATTATGGGGAACAAAGAAATGGCAGACGAGTTAAACCGTTACTTTGGATCTGTCTTCACTGAGGAAGATACACACAATCTCCCAAATGTTCTAGGGGCCGGAGAACCTAGGGTGATGGAGGAACTGAAGGAAATCCACATTAGGCAGGAAATGGTTTTGGGTAGACTGATGGGACTGAAGGCTGATAAATCCCCAGGGCCTGATGGTCTGCATCCCAGGGTACTTAAGGAGGTGGCTCTAGAAATAGTGGAAGCATTGGAGATCATTTTTCAATGTTCTATAGATTCAGGATCAGTTCCTGTGGATTGGAGGATAGCAAATGTTATCCCACTTTTTAAGAAAGGAGGGAGAGAGAAAATGGGTAATTATAGACCAGTTAGTCTGACATCAGTGGTGGGGAAGATGCTGGAGTCAATTATAAAAGACGAAATTGCTGAGCATTTGGATAGCAGTAACAGGATCATTCCGAGTCAGCATGGATTTACGAAGGGGAAATCATGCTTGACAAATCTACTGGAATTTTTTGAGGATGTAACTAGGAAAATTGACAGGGGAGAGTCAGTGGATGTGGTGTACCTCGACTTTCAGAAAGCCTTCGACAAGGTCCCACATAGGAGATTAGTGGGCAAAATTAGAGCACATGGTATTGGGGGTAGGGTACTGACATGGATAGAAAATTGGTTGACAGACAGAAAGCAAAGAGTGGGGATAAATGGGTCCCTTTCGGAATGGCAGGCAGTGACCAGTGGGGTACCGCAAGGTTCGGTGCTGGGACCCCAGCTATTTACGATATACATTAATGACTTAGATGAAGGGATTAAAAGTACCATTAGCAAATTTGCAGATGATACTAAGCTGGGGGGTAGTGTGAATTGTGAGGAAGATGCAATAAGGCTGCAGGGTGACTTGGACAGGTTGTGTGAGTGGGCGGATACATGGCAGATGCAGTTTAATGTAGATAACATATAACATATAACATATAACAACTACAGCATGGAAACAGGCCTGTCCGGCCCTACCAGTCCACGCCGACCATTCTCCCTGACCTAGTCTCATCTACCTGCACTCAGACCATAACCCTCCAATCCCCTCCTATCCATATACCTATCCAATTTACTCTTAAATAATAAAATCGAGCCAGCCTCCACCACTTCCACCGGAAGCCCATTCCATACAGCCACAACCCTCTGAGTAAAGAAGTTCCCCCTCATGTTACCCCTAAACCTTTGTCCCTCAATTCTGAAGTTATGTCCCCTTGTTGGAATCTTCCCCACTCTCAAAGGGAAAAGCCTACCCACGTCAACTCTGTCCGTCCCTCTCAAAATTTTAAAAACCTCTATCAAGTCCCCCCTCAACCTTCTACGCTCCAAAGAATAAAGACCCAACCTATTCAACCTCTCTCTGTAGCCTAAGTGCTGAAACCCAGGCAACATTCTAGTAAATCTCCTCTGTACCCTCTCCATTTTGTCGACATCCTTCCTATAATTTGGCGACCAGAACTGCACACCATACTCCAGATTCGGCCTCACCAATGCCCTGTACAATTTCAACATTACATCCCAACTTCTATACTCGATGCTCTGATTTATAAAGGCAAGCATACCAAACGCCTTCTTCACCACCCTATCCACATGAGATTCCACCTTCAGGGAACAATGCACAGTTATTCCCAGATCCCTCTGTTCCACTGCATTCCTCAATTCCCTACCATTTACCCTGTACGTCCTATTTTGATTTGTCCTACCAAAATGCAGCACCTCACACTTATCAGCATTAAACTCCATCTGCCATCTTTCAGCCCACCCTTCCAAAAGGCCCAAGTCTCTCTGTAGACTTTGAAAATCTACCTCACTATCAACTACTCCACCTATCTTAGTATCATCTGCATATTTACTAATCCAATTTGCCACACCATCATCCAGATCATTAATGTAAATGACAAACAACAGTGGACCCAACACAGATCCTTGGGGCACTCCACTAGACACTGGCCTCCAACCTGACATACAATTGTCAACCATTACCCTCTGGTATCTCCCATTCAGCCATTGTTGAATCCATCTTGCAACCTCACTATTAATACCCAACGATTTAACCTTCTTAATCAACCTTCCATGTGGAACCTTGTCAAATGCCTTACTGAAGTCCATATAGACAACATCCACAGCCTTGCCCTTATCAATTTCCCTGGTAACCTCTTCAAAAAATTCAAGAAGATTAGTCAAACATGACCTTCCAGGCACAAATCCATGTTGACTGTTTCTAATCAGGCCTTGATTATCCAAATAATTATATATATTGTCCCTAAGTATCTTTTCCATTAATTTTCCCACCACAGACGTCAAACTAATAGGTCTATAATTGCTAGGTTTACTTTTAGAACCTTTTTTAAACAAAGGCACAACATGCGCAATGCGCCAATCTTCCGGCACCATCCCTGTTTCTAATGACGTTTGAAATATTTCCGTCATAGCCCCTGCTATTTCTGCACTAACTTCCCTCAATGTCCTAGGGAATATCCTATCAGGACCTGGAGACTTATCCACTTTTATATTCTTCAAAAGTGTCCGTACCTCCTCTTCTTTAATCCTCCTAATTTCCATCACTACTCTACTTGTTTCGCTTACCTCACATAATTCAATATCCTTCTCCTCGGTAAATACCGAAGAAAAGAAATTGTTTAATATCTCCCCCATTTCTTCCGGCTCAGCACATAGCTGTCCACTCTGACTCTCTAATGGACCAATTTTATCCCTCACTATCCTTTTGCTATTGACATATCTGTAGAACCCCTTGGGGTTTACTTTTACATTATTTGCCAAAGCAGCCTCATATCTTTTTTTCGCTTTTCTAATTTCCTTTTTAAGATTCCTTTTACATTCTTTATATTCCTCAAATAAGTGTGAGGTTATTCACTTTGGAAGTAAGAATAGAAAGGCAGATTATTATCTGAATTGTGTCAAGTTAGGAAGAGGGGATGTTCAACGAGATCTGGGTGTCCTAGTGCATCAGTCACTGAAAGGAAGCATGCAGGTACAGCAGGCAGTGAAGAAAGCCAATGGAATGTTGGCCTTCGTAACAAGAGGAGTTGAGTATAGGAGCAAAGAGGTCCTTCTACAGTTGTACCGGGCCCTGGTGAGACCGCACCTGGAGTACTGTGTGCAGTTTTGGTCTCCAAATTTGAGGAAGGATATTCTTGCTATGGAGGGCGTGCAGCGTAGGTTCACTAGGTTAATTCCCGGAATGGCGGGACTGTCGTATGTTGAAAGGCTGGAGCGATTGGGCTTGTATACACTGGAATTTAGAAGGATGAGGGGAGATCTTATTGAAACATATAAGATAATTAGGGGATTGGACACATTAGAGGCAGGAAACATGTTCCCAATGTTGGGGGAGTCCAGAACAAAGGGCCACAGTTTAAGAATAAGGGGTAGGCCATTTAGAACGGAGATGAGGAAGAACTTTTTCAGTCAGAGAGTGGTGAAGGTGTGGAATTCTCTGCCTCAGAAGGCAGTGGAGGCCAGTTCGTTGGATGCTTTCAAGAGAGAGCTGGATAGAGCTCTTAAGGATAGCGGAGTGAGGGGGTATGGGGAGAAGGCAGGAACGGGGTACTGATTGAGAGTGATCAGCCATGATCGCATTGAATGGCGGTGCTGGCTCGAAGGGCTGAATGGCCTACTCCTGCACCTATTGTCTATTGTCTATTGACAATGGCAAATGAGAACAGTGAATGTGGGGAGTGGTCCCCATTCAGTGAAATCTAGGTCAATACCTACCTGCAGCATTAAATCTTTTAGGGATGCACAACTGCAAGTTTCAGCAGCACAGTTAGACACAAAAAGCTGGAGCAACTCATCAAGACATGCAGCATCTCTGGAGAGAATGAATGGGTGACATTTCAGGTCAAGACTCTTCATCGGTCTGATGAAGGGTCTCGACCCGAGACATCACACATTCCTTCTCTCTGGAGATGCTACCTTCTCGCTGAGTTACTCCAGCATTTTGTGTCTATCTTTGGTGTAAACTAGCATCTGCATTTCCTTCCAAAATAGTACTTGGAGTATTTTGTTTACTTACATGCAGCACTTGATCCACATGTTACAAGAAATGAGTGGCCAAACATTAATTTGTCTCGGCTTTGATCATATGCCCCTTACTTCGGGAGTTAAGAGTGTCATATGTCCTGATACAGGGCAACAAAAATCTTATTTGTAGCAGCACAATGGATATATAAAAATAGTACTCTGTAAACACCATAACAAACATCAAAAAATATTTATTATGTATGTGTAGATGCGTATGTGTATATACAATATATGTATACAATTTCTGCTGACAGTGTATTGCCATACCAAGGAATGCTACTTTGTGTGTTTGTAGTTCATCAGATTAACCCCAGTCTCCCATTCCAGTTGCTCACCTAGCAGAAATATCAAGTATAAATATTAAGGTGGTGTTTCTCATTTAACCCAAATTGCCAAACACAATAGATTAACTGATCATTTTTAGAATATGGTTGTCCAGAAATAATTAGTCTTGAGACTTTTTGTCGATGTCAAGGTTTTTTGATTCTTTGTGAGCCAGCAAACAATAGACAATAGACAATAGGTGCAGGAGTAGGCCATTCAGCCCTTCGAGCCAGCACCGCCATTCAATGCGATCATGGCTGATCACTATCAATCAGTACCCCGTTCCTGCCTTCTCCCCATACCCCCTCACTCCGCTATCCTTAAGAGCTCTATCCAGCTCTCTCTTGAAAGCATCCAACGAACTGGCCTCCACTGCCTTCTGAGGCAGAGAATTCCACACCTTCACCACCCTCTGACTGAAAAAGTTCTTCCTCATCTCCGTTCTAAATGGCCTACCCCTTATTCTCAAACTGTGGCCCCTTGTTCTGGACTCCCCCAACATTGGGAACATGTTATCTGCCTCTAATGTGTCCAATCCCCTAATTATCTTATATGTTTCAATAAGATCCCCCCTCATCCTTCTAAATTCCAGTGTATACAAGCCCAATCGCTCCAGCCTTTCAACATACGACAGTCCCGCCATTCCGGGAATTAATCTAGTGAACCTACGCTGCACGCCCTCCATAGCAAGAATATCCTTCCTCAAATTTGGAGACCAAAACTGCACACAGTACTCCAGGTGCGGTCTCACCAGGGCCCGGTACAACTGTAGAAGGACCTCTTTGCTCCTATACTCAACTCCTCTTGTTACGAAGGCCAACATTCCATTGGCTTTCTTCACTGCCTGCTGAACCTGCATGCTTCCTTTCATTGACTGATGCACTAGGACACCCAGATCTCGTTGAACTCCCCCTCCTCCTAACTTGACACCATTCAGATAATAATCTGCCTTTCTATTCTTACTTCCAAAGTGAAGAACCTCACACTTATCTACATTAAACTGCATCTGCCATGTATCCGCCCACTCACACAACCTGTCCAGGTCACCCTGCAGCCTTATTGCATCTTCCTCACAATTCACACTACCCCCCAACTTAGTATCATCTGCAAATTTGCTAATGGTACTTTTAATCCCTTCGTCTAAGTCATTAATGTATATCGTAAATAGCTGGGGTCCCAGCACCGAACCTTGCGGTACCCCACTGGTCACTGCCTGCCATTCCGAAAGGGACCCATTTATCCCCACTCTTTGCTTTCTGTCTGTTAACCAATTTTCTATCCATGTCAGTACCCTACCCCCAATACCATGTGCCCTAATTTTGCCCACTAATCTCCTATGTGGGACCTTGTCGAAGGCTTTCTGAAAGTCGAGGTACACCACATCCACTGACTCTCCCTTGTCAATTTTCCTAGTTACATCCTCAAAAAATTCCAGTAGATTTGTCAAGCATGATTTCCCCTTCGTAAATCCATGCTGACTCGGAACGATCCCGTTACTGCTATCCAAATGCTCAGCAATTTCGTCTTTTATAATTGACTCCAGCATTTTCCCCACCACTGATGTCAGACTAACTGGTCTATAATTACCCGTTTTCTCTCTCCCTCCTTTCTTAAAAAGTGGGATAACATTTGCTATTCTCCAATCCACAGGAACTGATCCTGAATCTATAGAACATTGAAAAATGATCTCCAATGCTTCCACTATTTCTAGAGCCACCTCCTTAAGTACTCTGGGATGCAGACCATCAGGCCCTGGGGATTTATCAGCCTTCAGTCCCATCAGTCTACCCAAAACCATTTCCTGCCTAATGTGGATTTCCTTCAGTTCCTCCATCACCCTAGGTTCTCCAGCCCCTAGAACATTTGGGAGATTGTGTGTATCTTCCTCAGTGAAGACAGATCCAAAGTAACGGTTTAACTCGTCTGCCATTTCTTTGTTCCCCATAATAAATTCCCCTGCTTCTGTCTTCAAGGGACCCACATTTGCCTTGACTATTTTTTTCCTCTTCACGTACCTAAAAAAACTTTTGCTATCCTCCTTTATATTATTGGCTAGTTTACCCTCGTACCTCATCTTTTCTCCTCGTATTGCCTTTTTAGTTAACTTTTGTTGCTCTTTAAAAGAGTCCCAATCCTCTGTCTTCCCACTCTTCTTTGCTATGTTATACTTCCTCTCCTTAATTTTTATGCTGTCCCTGACTTCCCTTGTCAGCCACAGGTGTCTCTTACTCCCCTTAGAGTCTTTCCACCTCTTTGGAATAAATTGATCCTGCAACCTCTGCATTATTCCCAGGAATACCTGCCATTGCTGTTCTACCGTCTTCCCTGCTAGGGCCTCCTTCCAATCAATTTTGGCCAGCTCCCGCCTCATGCCTCTGTAATCCCCTTTGCTATACTGCAATACCGACACTTCCGATTTTCCCTTCTGCCTTTCCATTTGCAGAGTAAAACTTATCATGTTGTGATCACTGCCTCCTAATGGCTCTTTTACCTCTAGTCCCCTTACCAGATCAGGATCATTACACAACACTAAATCCAGAATTGCCTTCTCCCTGGTAGGCTCCAGTACAAGCTGTTCTAAGAATCCATCTCGAAGGCACTCTACAAACTCTCTTTCCTGGGGTCCATTTCCAACCTGATTATCCCAGTCTACCTGCATGTTGAAATCTCCCATAACCACCGTAGCATTACATTTTTGACACGCCAATTTTATCTCCTGATTTAACTTGCACCCTAAGTCGAGGCTACTGTTTGGGGGCCTATAGATAACTCCCATTAGGGTCTTTTTACCCTTACAATTTCTCATTTCTATCCATACTGATTCAACATCTCCTGATTCTATGTCACCCCTTGCAAGGGAATGAATATCATTCCTTACCATCAGAGCAACCCCACCCCCTCTGCCCACCTGTCTGTCTTTTCTATACGTTGTGTACCCCTGAATATTCAGTTCCCAGCCCTGGTCCTCTTGTAGCCATGTCTCAGTGATCCCTACAACATCATACTTGCCCATGACTAACTGAGCCTCAAGCTCATCCACTTTATTTTTTATACTACGCGCATTTAAGTACAACACTTTAACTTCTGTATTTACCTCCCCTCTCACATCGTTCACAATTGGCCCTGCCCTTAATTTCTTTTCCGCTCTGGAACTTCTGTTCCCATTCTTCCTAGAGTCTTTTGCAATATCTCCTGTATTCCCTTTTACCTCATCTTCATATTCACAATTTGTTAACCCCTCCCCCCCACTACTTAGTTTAAAGCCACAGGTGTCACACTAGCAAACCTGCCTGCCAGAATGTTTGTCCCCCTGCTGTTAAGATGCAACCCGTCCCTTTTGTACAAGTCACCCCTAGCCCAGAAGAGATCCCAGTGGTCCAGAAATCTAAATCCCTGCTCTCTGCACCAGTCCCTCAGCCATAAATTCATACCCTCTATCTCTCTGTTCCTGGCCTCACCAGCACGAGGTACCGGTAGCAGTCCAGAGATAACCACCTTCGACGTCCTACTTCTCAGCGTTTTTCCCAACTCTCTAAACTCCCGCTGTAGCACCTCCTTCCTCTTCCGCCCGACGTCATTCGTGCCCACGTGCACAACGACTTCAGGTTGATCGCCTTCCCTCGCTAGGATTTTCTGAAGCCGGTCTGTGATGTGTTGAACCCTGGCATTGCAGCTCCTTGAAATTAGTACTGCAAGACAGCCTTGCAATATGTGAAAATGTACAATTAAAGAAGGAAGATGGATTATGCACTTAGATGTGATAGCAATCCTTTCTCAGACCAAATTAACCTCTGCAAGAAAGATTTAAGAAATGGCACAAGGGAATAGTGCAAGCGAGTAATCAATTTTTGCAATCACTGCCCACTACATCTTAGATTTACCCCACACATCACATGAATTCTGTTTAGGAAGGAACTGCAGATGTTGGTTTGCACTGAAGATAGACACAAAATCCTGGAGTAACTCAGCAGGACAGGTGTGCTACCTCTGATAGAAGGAATGGGTGAAGTTTCGGGTTGAGACCCTTCTTGAGACTGCAAGTCAGGGGAGAGGGAAACGAGAGATATGGAACGGCAAGGTGTGAAAACTAGAGATCAAAGGGGGCCAGGATCAAGGACAATTTAAAATAAATCATTGTCAGCTGGGGAATGTGACAACGAGGCATACAATGTAAACTTTAATCAGTAGGACAGTCAGACTGGTCGGAGAAGTAGGATGGGGGAGGGATGGAGGGAGAGGAAAGCAAGGGTTACTTGAAGTTAGAGAAGTCAATATTCATACAGCTAGGTTGCAAGCTCCCCAAGTGAAATATGAGGTGCTGTTCCTCCAATTCTGATGATTGTTCCATGGTTAATTCTTAGGTTTATTACTGTTAATTGCATTAACGTGCAATGTCAAATGTTTGGATGATATTGACCTGCAAAGGAATAAATAGCATTTCCAACTCCTGTTATTTTTACTTTATTTAAAATATTTGGTTCAATATTTAAAGTCAAAGTGGTAATTTCAGGACAGCTCCATTTTCTTAATTTACAGATGGCACAATATTCTCATATGATTACAATAAAAATGGACAGACTCCACTCTCAACAATTTTATAAATTGATACTAATTTTCCCTTGATAGTTTGCGATCACTCAGATATGCCAAACTATGAATCATAGTCACACTTCATTAAGTACATGAGTAGTGACCTGGGAATAATGTTCCAAACATTGTACCTTTATTTTGCTCTGAGTCCAATTCCTGTTGGATATTCGTGGTGCATAAGTACCATCTGATATTAGGCTGAAGACTATAAATGGTAAAAGCAGGAGAGCATGGTGTCATCTTTTAGAGTAGGGCTGGAGGACTCAGTCAGTGTTTATGTAACTTCTTGCCAATGCGATCAGTAAAATTTTACCGCAAGAGCCTTACCTTAAAGGGTAACTGGAAGAGATCAACTAATTTTGCGGAGCATCAATTGATGGCCTTTTATAGAAGTCTGTGCATTGTAGTACTCAGAACATTCCAGGATTGAGAAGAATATTTAGATTTTGTGTTGCACTTCTGCAAATTAGGGGCACATTGGTTCTGACAATACTTGCAACTGAATTCAAATTATAAATTATGAACTGAACAATTTAAATGGAATTAATTTATGATTAGTAAAACTAATCAAATTTAATGATTAGTAAGATTGTAAAAGTCTGATTTAATGGAAAAGTATTTTAAATTGATCTACTTTAGATTAAAATGTTAAGTTATAAGAAATGGAAAAAAGTAGCATGGTCCCAAGGTTTTAAAAGATGTATTTAATGAGTTAATTGATGAGTAGCTTTTACTTCTCTAAAATTGCAGCAATTCCAAAATTCGGGAATCTGTTTCATTCAAAAATGACGGAGACAGAAAGTGCAAAATTACTGACCAATTACCTTGACATCATGAGGATCTTTTAAAAAATGTTAGAATAGGGCACATGGAAAGATTTAAGATAACTAGGCAAAGTGTTTCAAGTGGTTTCATCAAAGGGAAATTATGCTTGTGGCACATAACTCATTACATCTTGCTAACTGGAAACAGAAACAGCTGTTTACAAGCTGCTTTACAAGCTTCATAAGTTTCCTTTTCATATCTGATAAACAATCTCTGACTTGAAGCAGTGACTCTGTTTCTCTTCCCAATGATGCGGCCTGACCCACTGAATATTTCCATGATGTTCTGGTTCTGTTTCAGATTTCCAGCATATGCAGTTTGGTTTATTTTCACCTATTTATACCTACTTTTTGCTTCCTGTTAGTCAGTCAACCTTCTCTCCATGCCAATTTGTTACCTCCTACACATTAAATTTTATTTTCCACAAAAACCTTTGATGTGACACCTTATAAACAGTCTCCTGGAAATCAATACTCTACATCCTTTTTCTAAAGTACATGTTACTTCTTCAAAGAAGTCAAACAAATTTTTATAACAACACAAAAAAGGTTTATTCGGCCTGTCAGGACAATTTGTCAAGTGTTTTGAGAGAATTCGTTTATATCCTTAAAGGGCAATAACTCTGCAGGTCCAAAAATATACTGAAGGGTTAAGGGTCAATATAAAAGTAAACCAACATTCTAATGCCAGAAGGAATGTCTGAAGAAGGGTCTTGACACGAAACGTCATCCATTCCTTCTCTCCAGAGATGCTGCCTGACCCACTGAGTTACTCCAGCATTTTGTGTCTATGTTCTAATGCCAGATCCTCGTGACTGGGAGAGAACAAGGAACAACAAAAACTTTCACAGGCGGTAAACGTTACAAAAAGGGAGCACAAAATAAGTCATGCTATGTTTATTCAAACTATGCAAAACATTTTTAAGGTTGTTAGGAAGAAGCAGGACAGTCAGAAGCATTAAAGGCCCTTTGTAAATTGGCGGTATCATTTTGTAAATGAAAATAAGTTGAGAAATGGAAAAGCTATGGTATTTCCAGTGAAGAAAAAGTTCAGCAGATTGCATATCTCAGGATTCATCAATAGGTATGTTGGCAAGATAATAATGATGAAAATAATGCTAATGAACTAACTTCAAGGACAAGATGGTTTCTGTTGTTTTGATCTTAAATGAAACACCTGTAAACATTGCAAGTACCCTAACTATAAATTCCTAAAATTATTTTGATTCTGGAAATATCTCTTATAGATTAGAAATTTACACAGTACTCTTTTAATGTAAGAAACCCAGGAAACGGAAGTGAGAGAATCTAACAACAGTTACCAAGAAATTATTTGAATATATAATGATTGAGAGAAAATCTTAAATGTTCCCTTCAGACAGAGGATGTCACATGTGGCAAAACCAATGGATTTTTTGAAGAATTAAATAAAGGATAGCAGAATGTCTGTGGATGTTTTTTATACAGACCTCTAGTAAGTATTTTATAAAGTTGCTTCTGAGAGATAATGACATAAAGTTGAAGCTCAGAATTGAAGACTATGTCTAAGACATTGAACTGCTTAGGAAAATGATGAGCAGCAGGAGAGAGAACAACATGAATGAACGGGTACTCTGATTGCGAGTTCATGACCAATAGCATTCCACGGATATCATTGGGACTGCAAATCTTCAAAATAATTATAAACAAATTAAGAATGGAAAGTCACATTTCTCTCACACCTTCAGATTCTGAATTGTTTTCAGGCCAGAATTTTTTTTTTGAGTGTGATGTTAGAAACATTTTAGATCTTGAGGTTCAGAGGTACTTGTATATAGATCATTAAAATGGCAATAGATTTTGTGCTGTGAATCCATGCAATGTGGAAAATAGATTGAAACTACAGTAAATAGAAATGAAGAAAGGAAACTTCCAGAAGAAATGGATCGTCATCTAATAGCTCAGATCCAAAGGGATAGGTTGACAATACAACAACGTAAGTGGTGCAAGTTATATTTGGTAACGCCAGAAATGTTACACATAGCACAAATATTGTTTTTGTTTGTAACACAGAATTCCTCTTCTGTTGGTCCAAATACCTCCTCGGATGCATGTAACAGTGGAGAGATGAAAAGTAATGAATCAAAAACGGTAAGCAGTGCCACATATCATGTAATCATTAAGAATTGGTTTTCCTGCAAGAAAGACTGTAAATAATTTGATTCCGTGTTTTTATTATCCATTCGGATTTTGCAATAGCACAGCACTGATCCAAAAATAAAATACCACAGATATATCAAATCTGAAATGAAAAGAAAAAATACAGGAAATGCCCAGCAGGTTAGGTAGCATCTGTAGATAGAAAACAAAATAGAACTAATGTTAAGGATTAACAACATTTCTCTCGAATGGCATACTGAAATCATTTTAGCATGTTTATTTGTGAATGCATCGCATATAATTGCTTAGAGAAGTAGGATACAGAGGTAAGTAGGATCCTGACCCAAACCTCGTCTGCCCACTCCCTCCCCAGATGCTGCCTGACCTGCTGAGTTCCTCTAGCATTTTATGGTTTGATAAAGAGGTAAGAGATAGAAAAAATTAAAAATATATAGTTCTGAACATTTACTGCTCTTTCCTGCAGTACTTTTTGAAGTGGCACCAAAAAGGATGACTTGAAAAGCTGTTACATAGCAGCAATGTACACAGTTGACAAATCAACGATACGTGTGATAAATTGCAAATTGACAAAGACTTAAGAATTTTAATATTGCATTCTGGTGCATGCAGTTGGGAATTATCTTCTGGGCTTTTTTATTGAGGGAATTATCATTTTTGTTTTCTATTTTGGTACCCCATACTTTTTTAATCTATTATTTTAAAACATACCTCAATAATTAATTACTGTAGCCCATGATGCTTTTGTCTTCATTTGGTTATGATATTGTTTGTTTTTGGTTTTCCCAAGTGCTTTGATGAATGTAAATCCCAATTTTTATCCTTCAAAAACTTACAACAATTTTTGACCTGGGTGATCCAAATAGTTGCATCTGAATCAGGAAGAATGTTTAATAACAAGTTGAGATGTCAATAACACTTGACTATTTGGATCAATCTGGTGTTGTCTTACACAGGATCCCAAAATTCAATCATTGTACTCAGCTCGGGTCTGGTTAATTTAAACACTTGGATAAATAAAGATGAAATGTAAACTTTGTAAGCTATGACAGTAGTAAAGTAGTTTCAAATTTAAAATCATTGGATTTATTTTCTCACTACTTAAACAAGCAAGAAGAAACTGCTATCAATGCCTCCTATAATGTTACCTTGCCAAGGTCAATGGAGATTGGACAGTGAATAACGCATGTTTAGAGACCTGCTGAGACTGGTGCTTCACAACTGCAGAAGAAGATTCAGATACCAGCAGCCATTCACAGCACAAAAATATTGCAGCTTTTTAATCAAACTCTTCTATCAAGGAATCTCAGTTGAACTGCAGATGAGGTTGGAAGGAATATTTTCCTTAATGCTAGAAATAGCATCACTAGACAATTTGGCGGCACAGTGGTGCAGCGGTAGAGTTGCTACTTTACAGCATCAGAGACCTGTGTTCAATCCTGATTAGGGCCGCTGTCTCTACAGAGGTTCTCCCTTGTGATTGCACGGTTTTTCTATGAGTGCTCCAGAGTCCTCCCACATCTCAAAGATGTGTACTACGTTTATAGGTTAATTGGCTTCTGTAAAAATTGTCCCTACTATGTAGGATGGAGCTAGTGCATGGGTGATCGCTGGTCGATTCGGAATCTGTGGGCTGAAGGGCCTGTTTCCAAGCTGTGTCTCTAAACTAAACTAAATTAAACAATCCCAGGAATCAAATGGAAATAATGCTGGATTAATTTCGTGTTTAAGGGATAGTTTCAGACTGTAGTACCTGTTGGGTGACTGGTCTGTGAACAATATTGAGTTGATGTCTTAAGATTCAGACCTGAGGTATTTTCTCTTAACATGCCAGGAATGTATTAGCAGAAATGTGTTGGAGTGAGGATGGGGGTGGGAGGGCAGGAGTTCAGAGCATGTCCCCTTGACACAGTAGTGTGAAAAAGGAAGATAGGCAAGATCCCAACTAACCATCTAAAGGAAGAGTTCCATCAAATGTAAACCATTGGGAGCATTTATGCTGTAAATTTTATGCAATAAAAAAATAAGTCACTTTACCAGAACTGTGATTGGATTAGAACCACAACTGAACAAAAGCATCAGTGAATTTACTGTTTTCACTCTTTATACCTAACCTTATATATTCCAGTATAAAAAGATTAAAATGAAATATACTGTATTCAAATATTACCGAAAGTGATGTTGATGGAATTTTAGAAAACACCACTCGCCTCACATTCAATTCCTTTAGAACTAGAAACACTGTTATAAATATTGCCATGTGATGCCTGGATTTTTTTTCTCGTGGCTGCAGGCATTTTATTCACATACATACAGATGAAGGTCATTTTCATAATTTCTAAAATACCTGATTGAGGAGCTATTTTGACGATCCTGAATTTGACAATGTATTGCATTAAAATGCTCTCAGCGTGCCCGGATTTTAAGTTTCTGTTCCTCTGCCAGCGAAACTCGGGCAATATTTGAATTTTCTAGCTGCAGGTTGGAAAGCTCAGCTGAAATGCAAAATGGTACACGTTGCTTTCATTGAGGTAGAATTGAACATACTTTGAATTCTAACACCGATCACCACTGCAGTGCTGCACATAATTCTGTTCCTAATTGTTGCAAAGTAGTGACAAAGGCATTAGGTATCACACCTGCTGTATTTGTATGAATGTGTTGTGCTGGTCCTGATTAAAGTTGACTGGCCACTGGCACTCTGAGTGACTGTAAAGAAGGAGAGCAAAGCTCAATCTAAATCCTCAAGTTCTGGCAAAGCACATCTTGCACTTATTGGATTGCTATGTTCCATCATTCTGAAAGAGCTTACAGACTGAACATGAACAGGTTTGGGGAGCAAGTTGAATTAAAGTATATGTCACTGCACCACATTTAAGAGGTTTGATATTGTTTCTTTCTATCCATTGACCTATCTAATATTGTAAACTACTTAAGAAACAGTTAACAGCATTTTAGAAGTGATTGGTAAACACAAGTATTCTATTACCATGGACAGAGCTGACTGTAATTTTCCTGCCTCAGAGATTACTGTGTCCCAATATTGTGTTAACGTGGATGTGAATAGCAGCTTTTAGGGATTGGATTTCCACGAGTTGGTCCACTCGTGGAGGTCCACGCGTTGTGTAAACACTCCGTATAATCATTAACCGATACAGCCCCGTCGTTCACGCGCGCATGCCCGGGTTCAAATTCTAACGGCAACTCTTTGTTCTCCGCCTGCACACGAAGGCCTGCCCCCTGGACCCCGTGATTGGTCGGCCCAGATCACGCCCAGTCCATGCGAGAGTTCGAGCCCGACAAACGACGGTACGAAGCCAAAATGACTCAGCTCGCCTCATGACCTCCCCCCCCCCCCCAAGGGTAATGAACGGCGGTTGCACGATCCTGGCGGCTGCTGGCACGAAACAGTGATAGAAGTCATCCATGCCGACAAACTCTTGGAGTCCCTTCACCGTAGAGGGTTTGGGAAACTTGCGAATGGCCTCACCCTTGGTCGGGAGCGGGACCGCTATGTGCTGATTGATGTGGTGGCCAAGGATGCTGATGGAAGGGAGGCCAAATTGACATTTGGCAAGGCTGATGGCCAGGCCATGACCATTGAGCCGCTGGCAGAGCAGCCGGAGGTGGGTGCGGTGTTCCTGGCGGGAGCGGCTGGCGACGAGGCTGTCGTTGAGGTAGATGAACACTAAGTTCAGCCCACCATGTCCAAGAACCGTTGGAAAACCTGGGCGGCGTTCTTGAGGCCGGAAGGCATCCGTAGGAACTCAAAGAGCCCGAACGGGGTGATAAGAGCCATCTTGGGGATGTCGTCCGGGTGGACCGGAATCTGATGGTAGCCACGTACAAGGTCGATTTTGGAAACAATCTTGGCGTCGTCCAGATTGGCAGTGAAGTCCTGGATGTGAGGGACAGGGTACCGGTCGGCCATTGTGAGGGCGTTGAGATGGCGGTAGGGGCAGTTAGGAACAGGGGACATACAACGAGATCTGGGTGTCCTAGTGCATCAGTCACTGAAAGGAAGCAAGCAGGTACAGCAAGCAGTGAAGAAAGCCAATGGAATGTTGGCCTTCATAACAAGAGGAGTTGAGTATAGGAGCAAAGAGGTCCTTCTGCAGTTGTACAGGGCCCTAGTGAGACCGCACCTGGAAGACTGTGTGCAGTTTTGGTCTCCAAATTTGAGGAAAGATATTTTTGCTATTGAGGGCGTGCAGTGTAGGTTTACTAGGTTAATTCCCGGAATGGCGGGATTTTCATATGCTGAAAGACTGGAGCGACTAGGCTTGTATACACTGGAATTTAGAAGGATGAGAGGAGATCTTATCGAAACGTATAAGATTATTAAGGGGTTGGACACGTTAGAGGTAGGAAACATGTTCCCAATGTTGGGGGAGTCCAGAACAAGGGGCCACAGTTTAAGAATAAGGGGTAGGCCATTTAGAACTGAGATGAGGAAAAACTTTTTCAGTCAGAGAGTTGTGAATCTGTGGAATTCTCTGCCTCAGAAGGCAGTGGAGGCCAATTCTCTGAATGCATTCAAGAGAGAGCTGGATAGAGCTCTTAAGGATAGCGGAGTCAGGGGGTATGGGGAGAAGGTAGGAACGGGGTACTGATTGAGAATGATCAGCCATGATCACATTGAATGGCAGTGCTGGCTCGAAGGGCCGAATGGCCTCCTCCTGCACCTATTGTTTATTGTCTATAGTCTCCAGCCCCCAGACGCTTTGGGGACCATGTGAAGCGGAGATGCCCATGGGCTCTCTGAGCGGCGCACTATGCCCATTTCCTCCATCTTGCGGAACTCATCTTTGGCATGATCGCAACTGGGTTCTGCGGGTCTGGGCTGTCGGCTGCAGACATGATACAATTCAAAATAGGCCGTTTTGGATCGTCGGGGGTCACCACTGTAGAGGTCCATGCGTTGTGTAAACACTCCATTTAATCATTTACCGATACAGCCTTGTCGCTCACACGCACATGCCCGAGTTAAAAAACTAACGGCAATTGCTTTGTTCTCCGCCCGCACATGACCAACCGCCCCCCCCCCCCCCCCAGACCCCGTGATTGGTCGGCCCTGATCACGCCCAGTCCATGCGAGAGTTCGAGCCTGACAAACGACGGTTCAAAGCCAAAATTACTCAGCCCGCCACATGAGGCAGATAAACACCGTTTGCTTTTTAACCAAAATTAATTATTTCCTCTTGTATTCTTCCCTGCCTTTATTAAACTTGCACAAATTATGGGACATAAAACCAACTTCAGTGATGTGCCCTCATTATGGATCTGTGATGTGCAGGAAAAGGACAAACAATAATGTTTCTTGTTAACAAATCTTACTAAAGAATCCTCACTAATATACATATGGAGGGGACTTCATCATTGTCTACTTGTCGTAAATGTGTGTAATATTACCAACTGTAGCATGCATCTCCAGGATTCCATTGGCTGTAAATGGCTATTTTAACTTTTAATCGCATTTACATTTGGAGGATCATAAGGGCATAAGGAATAAGAGTAGAATATTGCCATTTGGCCCATATAGTCTACTCCGCATGCAATCATGGCTGATCTATCTCTCCTTCCTAACCCCATTCTCCTGCCTTCTACCCATAACCTCAGACACCTGTACTAATCAAGAAATCAGGATGGACTGCATTCCCAGTTTCACTGCAGAATCAAATATATGAACCATTCAATTTCAATCATGATTGGCAATTGGACTTTTAAACAGCTCCTAAAGTGCATAGTGATTGAAATAGGATTGAATCTAGGATCCTCTTCCCACTTTTCCAGATGCTTCTTTGACGATCCATGGAGGTTTGTTTGTTTCAAAACTCTCCACTTTCAATTCCTCTCTTCGCTCCACATTCTTTCCTCAAATATAAATTGTTATTCGCCCTCCATCTGCTCCTGAAGTCTCTTCCTCTACTTATTTTGTACACATCCCTTTTAATATTGTGTATGGATTGCCTATGCATTCTTATTACAGCTCTGCAGATTCACCACCTCCATTATTTATGAAAACCTGACATGTTTCAACTCACTTCCTTGAAAGAAAATCACCCTCGCCCTCGCTTTCTGCAGGGAAAGCCTGTGGAAAATAATAGAGAGGAACATAGCAGATGGAGAAGTCCCCAACATTACCAACAGCACAAAGCCAGGAAAAGAAGTACTGAACTTTACTTTCACTGGCAGATTCATTAATGGGAAGGAGAGACTGGTGGCCAATCCAAGTTGGGTGTTTGCAAGTTACCTTTATTCAAACAGAAAGCTCAACAGTGATGCATGAATATTAATATCAATATTAATATTCATATGCAGACTTTTCCTTCCGAACACTTCTCTCTTTTCAGTTCTTACTTGGGCTTCTGCCAATGCTACCAACCTTCACAGCCATTTGTGTAGACATTGGAAATCCATGGAAAATTAACTATTCAACTAGAGTTTTCACAAGTTGAAAGATGTAGAATGGGTGGACAGCACCATTGGAAGGGGTAGAAGAAAGGCTTGATTGAAAATCCTTGCTTCCTTTAACTTCTCCTGAGGAAGAAAATAATTAGCTTTACATAATGTATGATTTAATATGTTTACAATTATTATTGTGAGAAAAGACCTGCAGAGTGGCTTTCCTCAGAGTTCGGCTTCATGGCATGGTTGCTGTGAATAAGAGTATATACTAGCCGGGCGTGGACCGTTGAGTCCAAACCTCTCCAGCGGGCCCGGCAACCCTCCGTCTAAACCTCTCCTACGGGCCCGGCAACCCTCCCCCAATTGACGACACTCACCCACTCCATCCCCCCTCAACTCCCTTTAAAACTCCCCCGGGGCCGGGGGTGGGCTAGGGGGGAGAGAAAAGGGGAGAGGGAACCACTCACCCCGGCCCCGAGGCGGCGTACAGAGCGACCCGTGGACCCATTGTGCGCAAACCTCTCCTGCAGCGGCAGCTGAACGGCGACGGCCATTGCTTTGAGCGGGAAGAAGCCCCGGTGGATAACCAGTGCGCTTTGAGCGCACGCGTAGATGCGGTGGCCATCTTACGTAAGTATTAGATCAATGGGCCCCAATTGCGCAGGCGTAGACCCGTTGGGTTCCCATTGTGACGTCGAACACGGAGGTATTACTGCGGAGGCACAGCTGACAGGCAGGGCAAGTGAAAAAGGGATTTATTAAAGTTTAAAAAGTGATTTGTAAAGTTAAAAAAGTGAATAACTTAAAAAATATAACAACCATTTGAACTGCAACCCAATGGTGAGTAAGAATGGCCTAAAATTGTTGCGCTATCATGTACCGTTTTAACTGTATTTTGGGTACGTACAATCAAACTTACAAAGCGACAAACAAACAAAAGATGAGAACAGACAGACAGACAGACAGACAGACAGACAGACAGACAGACAGACAGACAGACAGACAGACAGACAGACAGACAGACAGACAGACAGACAGACAGACAGACAGACAATAAACAAACTGGTGTTTGCACATCAGTGCACCTGCACATTTGTAATTTAATGAAGGAATGTCAGCTGGGCCAGTCTCTGCAGGCAGCAGTCAGATTTCAGGAATGTCAAGACAGGCTCAACCCCAAGAAGACATGAGCTACAGTCAAGTTAAGACGATGGACTAATTCTATTAATCCCCCGGTAACGTGTTAATATAGTCCTTTTCCTCCTTTGTAATTCCCCCCCCCCCCCCCCTACAAAGTATCTTCATTAACGTTGACAACTGTGTTGCTTTACTCCATCAAAATGTGTTCTACTCTGGCATAATATGCAAATACCATAGCCATCAATGATATATCATATTTTACCTATGCAGCCAAAAATACCTTAACTTGAACACCTGGAGGCTGCTGTCAGGGCAAGTGCTGTGTTCTCATGTAGGTTCTACATTTTTTTTTAAATTTGACTGAGGCTTTCCTTGCAATTATATAGTTGGGAAAAGGTCCTTAATTATGTTCTCCGCTTACATGAAACTCACCAGAAATACCTATTGGAAAGTACAGGCCAACTACTTCTCTGTGATTTCTAGATGAAGAAACATTGATGAAAAGTAGATGAGGATTGAAAGAGGAGAAATATTAGTCCAACAAACAACGTTTAAAGACATTAGTCAGATTTGATTAACATAAGTTGATAAAGAGCTGGGGCTAGTAGGGGCAGAGGTGGGTATGGTGGGAACAGGATCAGGGCAGTGAGTAGGTAGTGCCTGTTCATTGGCTGCATTTCTCAACAAGGGTCTAAAATCATGAGAAGCAACCACGACTTAAAACCACCTGTACTCCCTAAAGGGAGGTAAAATGTGACAGGAAGAAGTGAGGAAGACTTTCTGGAATTCAATTTGGGTTGTAATTACCTGAGCACGGGCAATGCTTCGGCAATCGCTGAAAGTACCTGAAATGCTATAACCTATGGTCTGAAGCCCCATCACTCATCCACCAAATCTCATAAATAAAACACACTGTTTGATCATACTCTCATAACCCCAAAGCAAGTCTCACGCCATATTATTTTAGCTTAAGTGTGCTGCCACGATTTAGCAGAGTATCACTGAGCTCTTACTGATCACTGAACACATTACATGATACTCACGATATACTTACACTGTCTCTCACAGCTCAAGGCTACACCTAATCCAGAGCAGCAATCCAGTGATGAAGAGGTGTGCCTGATCCCAACAGGATATATATACTGACTGCAGTTGGAACAACCAGTGCCCAGTGCTGTGGCCTGCACTATGGATCTATTCATTGATACCTAAATCAACTCCACATCTGATTCATCCCACAAACCTTTCTGCCAAGATTTGCAAAACCTATTACTCTTGTTAATTTGAGTAATGCAAACATATTTTTATCCATTACTAACTATATACGACGTTGCCTTTGTGAAAATTGAGCCAAGCAGTTTCATGAAAGCATTTGCTTTGATTCCTAATGCCATTTGTGGCATCCAACAAATGGACACTGCCTGAACCAAATGACTTGTACACAAAATTTTAAAAATTGTCATCTCAGTTGCAATAATAGTTAATCTATCTTCATTTTTTTAATTCAGTCTAAATAACGAGAATTGAAGTTGTCTGCTATTATCCCTGAAATTTACCATCTGTTTTCCTACTTAAAAGTTAGTATGGTCATTATTATTTCCTGGAATTATCGTATGATCCTTAATAGGAGAAGGAATAGAAAGGGTTGGATCAAGTGACACTTCTAGAATTATGTTTTCTGTGAACTGGTTTTGAGCTGATAGAAGATTATGTGGATTCTGATGGTTTGGTTGTAGTTGGACCTTCTCCTATCCATCGTTATCATAAGTTTTGTTTGGAAAGTCAACAAACACAATGATTATGTGCTATCTTGCTGCTGAGACAAAAATAATGAAATTGCTGGTTTGCCGAGAATTAATGGTGACCTCACTGACACGTCTGCAGGATTTTAAGCTTGACTGAAAAGGTACTTCGATGTTAACTTGATAGTACCTTGAAGGATAAAGATTGAGGGTTGCATTGTCTTGGATATGCATTTGCAGAGTCATGGAATTAGTTGCTCTGATTTGTAGATCTTCATTAGGGAGATATCAATGCTGGTTAATCTCAACTTTCTAATACAATGGGTTTTCAACCATTTTTAAGCAGCAAAGATAGGGATAGTAAACAAAATGTGCGCAAGACCTGAGATTTGTCACTCAATCGTGGTGGTGTATTATCTGTTCTTTTTTATGGTGGCTCCATAGTTGGATTGAATAAAAAATAAATGGTACACTCAAGGTGACAGGTTTAGCTTTGTTACAACACACTTTGGATACCTGCTCTTTCTGCTGCTACACTGACTTCATATGGTTAGCAAAACATAGCCTATACAACACTGGAAATCTTGAATTTAAAGACACATGTCAATAAATCTTCATCATTGTGGTATCAGAAGGCACCTTCCTTTCGCGTATAATCGGGTATTTGTGGACACACTCAATGTCACGCTAGTTCAACCATTACTACTTTTTAACAACAATGAAGCTGCTGCCTAAAGTGGAGAAGTGGATTTTAATTTATAATTTATTTAGAAAAAAAAAACTTTCATCCTCTATTATGCTGGTGGCCTTGCCAAGGCAGCATGAAGTATAGATGAAGTCAATGGAAGGGACGTTGATTTGTGTGATGGTCTGTGCTGCATCCACATTTCTCTGCAATTTATTGCGGTTTTGGATGGAGCTGTTCCCAACCATATTGTGATACATGCTGATAAAATGTTTCCTATGGTGCAACTGTGGAAATTGGTGAGAGTTGTTGGGACATCCCAAACATCCTAAGCCTTCTAAGGAAGTAGAGATGTTGGTGTGCTTTGTGCTTTTGTAGCCACTGCCATGGTATGGCTAGTCCAGGACGTCGCTGGTGATATTTCTCCTTTTTTCTTTTTTTCTCCCTGTAATTTGAAGACCTGCTCGACATATCTTCTTTCTCTGCTTTTTGCCATTTCTATATTCTTTGTCAATGCTCTTTTGTCGATATTTTCACTCCAACTGCTCCCATTTATGTATTGACCAGGTGATGTTGCTTACAGCATAAGCCCAAGGCTTTACCATGCCTGTTTTTACCTTATCAGAGGCATTCACCCATCCACCACCCTCCGTGCAGCTTAAAGAGCCACTTTCCTCTCCTTCCCAAGTTAGACAAAGTTTCTTAAACCTGAAACATTAGCTCTGTCTTCTCACAAATACTGTCTGACCGGCTGTCTTATTGGTGTACTTGTAAAGAACATTTTGCTGAGTCAACAAAACTATTATTACTTCCATCACCAGAACAGCCATTAATAAGAGCTGTTGCCAACTTATTAGCATTTTGTGGGCCATGGGTTTCAAAGCTGAATTACCACACTGCTTCTGTAATTAGGCTTTTTGGTTTCAGATGCTCATATGGAGATACAATCATTTGTGTGGAACATTTGATAGGCAGAGCATATTTATAAAATAATTCACATGTAAATTACCCTGAAGTGCTTTGCCATAGACATGAATCTTTCAAATTAAACATTTCCTTGAGCCTCAGAGACTGCCTGAAGACCAAATGTTTTAATCGTATTCAGATAAATTGCTGACACAACCATATGTTGGGTGGAATGCAAATGCCGTAATTTTAATAGGATTGGATTACCTGCAAATGAATACCATAATTAAACTGATTATTCCAAGATCCAAAGGTAAGTACTGACAAAGAAAGCCGTTAGGCTCATGTCAGTTCATCCAGACAACCCGGAATATTATATCACCCAGTTGAATAAAAGATCCCAGGGCATTGGTTTCCAAAAGATTAAGTAGAATATTAATTAGAGACCTAGCACTGAAGGCATTATCTAGGTGAAAGGCAGAACAACAGGCAATATTAGGCAATAACCTACCTGCCACTTAGCTTCTTTGTGGTCCCTCTACATTTCCATCATTCTTCCCACCAACTAACCCCCACCATTGATGAAGCAGTTGAAGATGGGTGAGCTGATAATCACACCCTATAAACATATGGGGGGAGAAACAGACCCTATGTTGCCTAGGATCGGTTTCTATGCTGCCATTGCAAGACTGTGGAATCTTTCTTGTGTCCTTTAACAGGTAAAGGCATGTATCCAAGATAACTTTTTTTCTGCCTATCAGTCTGTTTACAGTGAAAAGAAAAACTCCTATTGTTGGTTACCCCAGACCTATCAGACTTCATTTTCATAGGAGTCCTTTTCCTTCCCCCATTAGAATTTGTACATTACTGCTGAGTTGTCGATTTCTTCCCCCAACAGCTGTTCTCCCTCTTAGTTGATTATTTCCAGTAAAGGTTAAATTGTATGTCAACAGTATCATGGCCTGTTGTATTCCCAGTTACAACCAGACTGTTTTGTGACATTCCTCGCGTGCCTGTCATATTCCACATCTCTTCACGTCATTAACAAAACTCCCATCAATTTTTGATCCAAAATTAATTATTTAGCAAGCCAAAAGTTAAACTGCAGATATAACAAATCTGAGAAACCGATCAAGCTGCAGTTGCCGTTTGATGAAGAGTTTACCACATCTCTACAACCTACCATTTAAAACACCCCACTCTACATTTTTGATTTTGCTCCCTTTGGCTGGATTTCCAAACCAATAGAAATGGATTATACCTACCATATCTTCTTCCCATACTACATTTAAAAGTTCATTCAAATTGCCCCTTCTAGATACAACTAGTTTGTAAAATCTGTCAATATATTAATATTTACAGTACAAACATAATTCCAGTAAATCCACTTTACTCTCTCTCATTTACCTTTGAGGCAGAAGGGCAGCACAGTGGTGCAGCAGTAGAGCTGCTGCCTCACAGCGCCGGAGACCCAGGTTCAATCCTGACTGTAGGAGCTGTCTGTGCGGAGTTTATAAGCTCTCCCTGTGACTGTGTGGGTGTTCTCTGACTGCTCCGGTTTCCCCCCACATTCCAAAGATGTGCAGGCTTGTAAGTTAATCAGCTTATGTAAATTGCCCCTTGTGTGTACAATGCGAAAGTGAGATAACGTAGAAATAGTGTATATGTGATCAATGGCTGGCGTGGACTCGGTGGGCCAAAGATATCTCGAAACTTAACTAAAATCAGACATTTAAGGAAGGACTTCAAATTTAGATGTGCTGTTTCAAAAATTGTTGGGTTTTTTTCTTCTGATTTCACATTTCACGCCTCTTCCATCCTCATCACCTTATCTAACACTTTTTGACTTCATCTCTGGCCTTTGTCCAACCATCTGCAAATCAAAACCCCTTTGCCAGTCAGCAATAGATCATATTATTAAAAACAAAACATACAAAGTATCAAATTGCTTACAGAATCAATGTTTTGCAGAGCTCACAAGTTTAGAACATTGATCGGAAAAAAAACTGCAACTGCTGGTTTAAATCAAAGGTAGAGACAAAATGCTGGAGTAACTCAGCGGGTCAGGCAGCATGTCGGGAGAGAAGGAATGGGTGATGTTTAGAACATTGATATATGAATTTCAGCATCTTTCTTTTTGGTTACATTGGAAGTGTTTACAGAAACTGATTGAAACAATGAGTAACAATGTTATACTTGTTCATTTAAGGTCTTTGCAATGCTCTAATACATTTTTTAAAAGTGCAGTATCCATGTGTCCTTCCCAAAATGTAGACATATTCCATATCTATGGACACCCAAGAACTACAATGTGGCCAAGTTGTTGTATTTGTATAGGTTGTACAGGGTGCATTTTCTCAAAACATAGAAATAGCAATTAAATATATTATGTCAAAGCTTACATATTTGCATGTGCTAATATGAATAACTTGTTAGGCTTTACCAAGTGAGAAGGTGCTCCCAGTCAACAAAAAATTAAATTGATTAATTTGAATAGACGAAGAGATAAACATTTAACTTAATGAGCCATTCAGTTGTCTGAATTATGCAAGAACATTTGTGATACAGTGCCATATAATTCACGATTCAGAGCACTTTCCTGACTTATTCATTTAATTCATCAGAACATGGAAAAGAAAAGCTTTTCAATCTTATTCCTCTACTGACCATGCGAAATCTACCCTACTGCAGACTCCACTCTGCTGGAAGAAGGACGTGCTTTGAAGGGCGTAAAGCAACCCTGGAGTTCCGCAGGGGTCAGTACTGGGGCCGCTTTGTGCTTTGTGGCCAAGTTTGCGGACGAGACGAAAATAGGTGGAAGGGCAGGTCGTGTAGGGAAAGTAGGGACTCTGCAGAAGGACTTGGACAGGTTGGGAGAATGGGCAGAGAAGTGGCAGATGGAATACAGTGCAGCAAAGTGTTGTGTCATGCAATTTGGTAGTGGAAATAAAGGTGTAGACTATTTTCTAAGTGGGGAGAGAATCCAAAAATCGGAGGTGCAAAGGGACTAGAGAATGCTGGTGCAGGATTCCCAAAAAGTTAATCTGCAAATCGAATCGGTAGTAAAAAAAGCAAACTTAATGCTAGCTTGTATCGGGCTTGTAAACAAACACAGGGATGTAATGCTGAGGCTCTATAAGGCGCTGGTAAGGCCGCATTTGGAATATTGTAAGCAATTCTGGGCACCATATCTGATGAAGGATGTGCTGGCTCTGGAGAGGGTCCAGAGGAGGTTTACAAGAATGACCTGAAGAATGAATAGCTTAACCTATGATGAGTGTTTGTCGGCACTTGGCCTGAACTCACTGGAATGTAGAAGAATGAGGGGGGACCTCATTGAAACATACAGAATAGTCAAAGGCTTGGATAGAGTGGATGTGGAGAAGATGTTTCCAATAGTGGGAGAGTCTAGGGCTAGAGGCCTTAGAATTAAAGGACATGAAGGAGATGAGGAGAAATTTCTTTAGTCAGAGGGTAGTGAATCTGTGGAATTCTTTGCCATAGAAGGCTGTGAAGGCCAAGTCAGTGGATATTTTTAAGATAGATAAATAGGTTCTTGATTAGTGCAGATGTCAAAGGTTATGGGGAGAAGGCAGGAGAATGGGGTCAGGAAGGAGAGATAGATCAGCCATGATTGAATGGCGAGCAGACGATGGGCCGAACAGCCTAATTCTGCTCCTATCACATGACCATATCCCCTAATGACCTAAATATTCAATGCTCTGCCTATTGCACCACACAACCCTGACATCCTCACCAGAGATAACATTAATATCTTCGCACAAAGCACGATAAACATTGGGTCAAAATATCCAAAGTTGCATGAATTAAAGGACCCATTCACATTGTGCCTTTCACAACCCTTGGACATTGCAATATAGCCAAAATAGAAATCTGGATGTGCAGTCATTATTCTAAAGTAGAAACAGTGGAACTAATCAGTCTCCCACAAACAGCATTATGATTCGAAGCAGGCAAACTATTTTTAGTTGTTAATTAATGGATAAATATTCAAGTAAATGGATATTATGAAGATAGAAAAAAATTGTAGCTGGCACTTACTCTGATGGTTCATCATTCATAGACCATCTTGTACAGTGTTCAAATGGAAGGAATGAACATACTGAGAAACAAGGATAGGAGTTTTGGTTAAACTAATAGGTTCTTGCTTCAACATTTGTACAGATTAAATGATTTATTGTTAAAAACAAACTAGGAATTGAGGTGCAAAACACCATCAGGAACAAATTAATTTGACTTTAAAGATGTTTTTTTTTAATGTTGGAATTAGTTAAAGAGAAATTTCTGATGTTGGACTTAGCTAAACAATAAATATCCAAACCGGCTTCTTTGTAAACTCAGTTTACCAAAACGGATCACCTTGGACCTAATGCACTATCATGGACCTGTTACTTTTTCTAATTGTGTTTTACACTAATGCATTGATTTATTTTGCATTGTTCTCTTTGTTTTAGAAATCTCATGTAAAATTTACAGATTTACATCTCTGCACCCAATAATTCATCACATATGATAATGGAAGAAACAATTGAGACATAAGGAGAGTTTGACTGATGTTTTGCATGTCTTTGATTCTCAGCTAGACGTGGCTTCCGATGGCTATAGGAATAACACTATAGAGAAAGAAGGTGGAATGATATAATTGCTGACGGTAACTGAAGTAATATTGACATGGTGCAAACTCCCAGTCGAATGTGCTGTACTTACACTCCATTGGGCTCAGTTGGCGGCTGAAAAAGGCGAGAGGCCGCCAGTGACCGTCAAAGGACTGCTCAACACACCGCTGACCGCAGAGTCCGAGCCATCCACGGTTAGTGCTGTGGGGGCGTCGACCCACGGATGCACTAGCATCGTCGCCCGAGCCAATGCTTCTTTCGCCCCTTCGAAAGCCGCCACAGCTTCGTTGGTCCACTGCCGCTAACACCCCGCCGCTTACCTGACAACAGCTGGAATAGGGGCCGCAGTATCCTTGCCGCCGCCAGCACAAATCGGTGGTAAAATTGGACCATGCCCACAAACTCCTGCAGGCCCCGCACTGTGGAGGCCCATGAAAACCGGCGAATGACAGGGCTCCACCCTGTCTGGTAAGGGCACCACACCGTGCTGCGTCACACGGTGGCCCAGGAAATCGACGGCTCGGAGGCTGAACCGGCACTTATCTGAGTTGATCACAAGCCCGAATTCGTTGAGGCACTGGCACATCAGACGGAGGTGGGCGCAATGCTCCAGCCGCGAACGACTCGCCACCAGGATGTCCTCCATATATATGAAGATGAAATCGACCCCCCGCCCCATGGTGTCCATCAGGTGTTGGAATGCCTGCGCGGCGAGGCTCGGCGCCCTGTCTCCTGCCCCAATGTCTCGGCATGGTGTCACTCCATCGTATGTGCCTGCGGCTCTTGCCGACACCTCATTTGTTTTCCTTCACCATGATGCACACAGGTCCCCCTTGCAGTGCCCATATGAAGGTCCTTTTCGGGTGCTGCGACATGGGGCCCACGACTTTTGTATTGGACATGGGGGGTTGGCAAGAGACTGTGTCGGTAGCTTGCTTGAAACCGGCTCATTGGGCCTTGAGCGAGCCAGTACAGGAGGCCCAGCCTCGCCGTCGGGGGCGTCCGCCGTCTCGAGTCCAATCTAATTTGTTCTTGCAGGGCAGGCCCCTTTTGCGCAGGGACGTACGTACAAGGTCCGGCCGCCTCGTTCGGCTGCCCGTCTGTTTATGCGCCTCAGGTTCTAGGGGGGGGGGGGTCATGTAGAGGCCCCTGGTGGTGAACCATGTGCAGTATATAACCTTCGGCTCGGGAGAGATCACGAGGTGCCCCGGGGGAGTATGGGAAGCTGGCGCACGGCAGAGAGGAGAGAGGAGAGGAGTGGTGTAGCAAATTAAAGTGGTGTTGGACTAACTCCGTGTGCTGCCTCATTCTTCGACGGACAGCTCCGTATCCGCTACAACACCATGATTAATTAAACAGCTTATTACGAAGTTGCCAAATGTAGATGTTTGAAGCAGTTCCAAATGGGCAGACTTTCTCCAGCACTTCATGTCCATTGCAGCATGTCATTCCTGCCATTCAATGCACCTCAATGCTGCTTCATACCTGAGAGACCTGGAGATTGAAACTTCTGTGTAACTATGCTAAATAATGTAACGATATTAGTTTTGACTGAGCACAGTTGAGAGACAAAAGGAAGATTAGAAGACAAGCTGGTTTTAATACATTTCAGCAGTTCTACTGTCTCTTCCCAAGGAAGAGGCAACCAAACTGAAACTGGAAAATATTGTAAAGACTTTAAATTTTAAGGTTGTTGCAAATTATTTTATTGAACCAAGAAATGGCTGGGTGTCAGTATTATTTTTAACAGTCTGCTCATTCCTGTACCTCTGTAAAATTCTTGGTCCCAGTAGTACTATCCTGTCGTATTTGGTTTTGTGGTGGGCCGAAGAATGGTGAGAATATTCACTGGGATGCGATGGATTTTTTTCTTCTATACATTTGCTTCATTTAAATAGTAAATTAAAAATATCACCTAGTTGAAAATTGTACAATAAAGTGGGTAAAATGAGCGAAATGTATATATTTAAGAAAATTATGTATTTTGGAACTTGCTTTTCATTGTTGTAGGAGCCAAGTCATTTATTGCTTCACAGTGAGTTGCTTTAGGGTATATTGCTCACAGAATAACTCACCCTGTCCACTGGAGCTGGACGCAAACTGTACTCTAGGGAACGGCAGAACATTTAAAAGCATGTTTAATTTACAAAAGTTTTTAAGATGCTGACATTAATGTGAATAAATGGAACCACTGAAAATGTTTTTAATTGAGCTCTGTGTCAAGGAGATCTAATGTACACTTGCTGGCTTGAATTAGGGTTCATTGGTTGAAGCAACAAAAGTAAAAATGAAGCCTACAGAATGGCAGAGTTTAATACAAAATCTGATATGCTATAGATGGATGTAAATATTTAATGAACAAGAACCAAACTCGTTGAAATGTTTAATTTCTGAATCCTTTAATCATTACACGCTAGCTTAAACAGTCAAGTGGATGTGATTGAATCAGTAAAGCATGCAGTTAATCCTTTAAAGAAGAGAATTTAAGTATGAGTATTCAGTAGACGCAGACGAGACTGCCTTAGTGGGCCGGATATCAAATAATGATGAGATAGAGTACAGAAAAGAGATAAAGAACCGTGTAACCTGATGCCAAGACAACAACCTTTCCCTCACTGTCAGTAAGACAAAGGAAATATTGATCGACTTGCCTCGGTATACATTGATGGCGTCGAAGTAGAGATGGTTGAAAGCTTCAAGTTCGTAGGAGTAAATACTGTATCACCAGCAACTTGGCTTGGACCTGCCAAATCAAAGCAATGGCCAAGAAAGCACACTAATGCTTCTGCTACCTTAGAAGGCTTAGGATGTTCAGCATGCCATACAGATGCCGTAGAAATTGGGTGTTGATATCATGAGGGGCTTAGATAAGGAGAAGGGCTTCAGTCTTGTCCCTAGGGTGGTGGTATTTAAAAGTGTAGTGGATGGCATTGATATTAAGGTGAGAGAGGAAAGATGTAAAAGGAGCCTGAGGGGTAATTTGTTCACACAGAGAACGGTGCATGAATGGAACAAGCTGCAATAGAAAGTGGTAGAGATAGGCACAATTATGACATTTAAAAAATACATGGACAGATACAATTATAGGAAGGGTTTGGAGAGAGATGTACCAGGCTCAGGTAAGTGGGACTAGCTCAGTTAGGCAACTTGATTGGCATGAACAGGTTGTGCCAACGTGCTTGTTTCCATGCTGAATAACACTGTAACTCTATTCAGCATTGGTGAGTTTACATAAACAGTATTTGATATTCTGCGTAGTATTAATATTCAGTGAGGGCTGGATGAAGATGTTACCAATTAAAAATCATGAATCTGGCCGTCTGCATTGGAAATATTTCACTGCTCCCCCCCCCCATTCTTGGGAATTTATTTGCATATTCAACTTGTGCTTCTTCAGTCCTTTTGTATCCTATTCTAATTTTAACAGTTGTGATTTGGATTCTCCTGGTCTTGAAAACTGACCAGTTGCTGGCAGCAGAATATAAAACTGATTTAGTGGATTTTCGTGGTCTATCAAACAGGTTCTTCTGATTGTCATCAATCATTGCTGCTACAGTCATTACAACCATCGTCAACCCCTCCATCTCTTCCTTTCAAATGTCACAAAAACTCCCCAGAGCAGCAGCAGGCCAGCAAGCCCCCACGCCAATCTGACTGGCTACAACGTGGAAAACAAGACTCGTGGTTTTTTTCCATTTTCTGTGCAAATTCAATTGGAAATGGCAACCCTTGAATTTTTGCATGGCCTTAAAGTCTTCTAATGCGTTTTCAAGTGCAGGACTTAAATAACAAATAACACAATTTGTCCATTATGACGATGAGTGTAAAGGAAGATTGTAGAGCGAATATAAACTGCAGGTCAGACAGCATCTGCGGAGGTAGAGGGATAGCCAACGTTCAACCTTTCAGATGGAGTCCCTGCATCAGGACTGGAGATTAATGTGGGATCAAGATCTGTTTCACTTGGGATGCTTTTCTAAAGCAGTTATAGATATTACAGCAGAATGTAAAGTCATTGAACATACAATCCTGTATGCTGAAGATTGGAGGACTGCAGCAAAATAAATACTTGGAGTTAGAAGTATCTGCTCACAGACAAGATAATTGGGTGCAGCTGGAAGTGCCTATGCTCACTGTCATTCTCTTTCTTTTTGTATGGTGCTTCCCATGGAGACAAACAAGCACCACATTGTAAGGTATTGTTATACAGTCTTTGCCAATCTCTGAAAATATTGCACATTTTCAACCTTGGCATCATATAAAGAAGATAAATGGCATTTAATTTAAAATTTCTTTATCATATTTATGCATAATCCTACTCGGCTACTGAACTCGCTTTGCAAATTGTGTGAGAGAAACTGAATTAAAATTAAATAGCTACCGAAACGATTAAAATCTATTGCCTATGGCAATGGCATCTGAGTGATGTATTGACCATTTAACAAAGGAATGATGAAAATTGTTGGCATATGGGAATGGGCTAATGTTGACTGGAGGTCAGATTACAAAATGGATCTATATTGGTATTGATAGCTGTTGGCAGGAGAATTAAATTAAGGCACATTATTAGTTATTACGTGAATTATTGATTGGGTTAATTCTGTCCATTTATTGCCATTGTCAATAGTTAATTCTGTGATCTTCTTAATGAATATCATTCTGATTAGAGAATGCTATTAAATAAGGTAATGTTCTGTTGGGCTTTTATTCACTGAACTTTCTGCAAACCTTCAATGAAAGCAACTTTACGTATGCTTTTCAAAAAGAGACTAATGTGCCTTTGAAAGAAATGCAGAGCTATGGATCTTTGGAGGAATGTTACCAAGAACACAAACAAAATGGTGATACATTACATAAAAGCTTACATAATCTGTAATTGTAAAAAAATGATTGAAGGATTGTCAAATGCCTTAATTATATAGTTTTTCATTCACAGGATATGAGTGTCTATGGCAACTAAATAAGGACAAATTGATATTTCTGAACAGTTGTCTAGGTTGTTAACTCAGAAAAGCTCAAGATCGTGAAATAGGAATTGCAAAATATCTTTGAAATAATTATCATTACAATCACCTATATGATGAGCAATTTTCCTCAGTTACTTCAACACATACCGTATTGTACCTTATAAATTTATGAAAACCCCTATTATTTCACTTATTATTCTTATTAAAGTACCTGTGTATTCCCTCATTATTGTTGTCATACTTAACATAGGACTTCATTCATTGGCGGTCTTTACCATTAACATGTCCAAATCATATAACTCAGGGTTCATTAGCAGTAAGGATCCTAATATTCAGAATGACGTTAAGTTTGTCATCTAAGGTCAGGATCAATGAGGCAGCGGTTCTACAAGCTGCGCCACTGTGCAACTTTCTCTTGGAAGAGCTGGTAATGATCAGCGACTTGAGACAATTACACCAGAATAGTTAGTTTACACACAATCTGAGATGAGATCCTGACCAATAATTATTTGCAAAGTGAGCTGTTAATTGTTGACTATTTTGCTACACATTGTTATTGCTAATATAGCATTTTTAGACCGTGACATGTATAATATCAGTATTGAGAGAGGGAGGATTCCTTTCAAAGATTCTGAGTGAAATATGCCCAGAGAGGAAGAAACATTGTTGGAAATTGTATCATTGATTTTAATGGGTCAAAATGACCCATCAGATAGCCACAAAATGGTGGAGTAACTCAGCAGAACAAGCAGCATCTCTGGAGAGGAATGGGTGACATTTTGGGTCGAGATCCTTCTTCAGACTAAAGTCTGGGGAAGGGGAAACAAGAGATATAGATGGTGATTTAGAGAGATGTAGAACAAATGAACATCCCTTCAATTGTTCTCTTCACAAAATGCTGGAGTAACTCAGCAGGTCAGGCAGCATCTCAGGAGAGAAGGAATGGGTGACGTTTCGGGTCGAGACCCTTCTTCAGACTGATGTCAGGGGGTGGGACCAAGGAAGGATATAGGTGGAGACAGGAAGATAGAGGGAGAACTGGGAAGGGGGAGGGGAAGAGAGGGACAGAGGAACTATCTAAAGTCGGAGAAGTCAATGTTCATACCGCTGGGCTGCAATTGTTCTATATCTCTCTATCGCTAAGAGTAAGATTGTTCAGAGAGCTTTCTGTGTGTATAAATCAAGCTCCTTATAAAGGCAACAATAAAAATGTATATCAATATAACATCCCTAACCTAATAAAGCATTACAGGGAACTTTATTAAAACTGATACCGAACCGCATATCGGATCAGACCAAAAATGGTCAAAGTGATAGTTTAGAAGGAGCATGATGTAAAAAGAGTGATGCAAGTAGGATCATGTTTGTTGGGCATAGATGAAAGCATATCTGTCAATTATAAAGTAAATAAAATCCAGTGTGAATTTAAGGCTAGTATTGGAGGAGCACACATATAGCAGAAAGTTCAAGAGCTAGAAGAGATTTCAGAGTCAAGGGGGACGGGCTTTGAAAAGTTAAGATTTTTTTTTAAAATTGAGGACTTGATGAGAATTGAGATATGGGCCACTGTGTATTAGTTCATCTAAAGTGAGCAGAAAGTCATCTAAAGGAAACAAATGGATGAGAGTTTGGAAGAAGTTGATATGGGGCAGGAAAGGAATTGGATCAAGAGGTGTAATGAACATGGTGATGACATGGATACGTGAATATGTTATCAGAAGTTCATGGCAAGCTCAAATATGACTCCATGGTTGCCAGCATTCCAGCTTAATCTCAACTATTTGCCAGGGGAAGGCATTTTGGCAATACTGGAAGGTCAAGAGAGGTCGTGGTGACAGAGATGGATATTAAAGCATGCATATGTTTATACTACATCTCATAGAAGCCAGGCAATGCATATACAAGGACCCTAGACTTACACTTCCCAAGGTGTTCTGTATGAATCTTCTTGCATATATGGTAATCAACTTATTTGCAATCTCGTCCTAAACAGTATTTATGTTAGCAGTCTCCACATGGGATCAAGGATCTCAAATCGACGGTAGGGGTTGAGTTGTCTGTACGTGGGAGGGGAAGAGAGAGGGGAAGTTTTTGGCCTCCATCACAGTGAGGGGGTGTTTGGAGTCACTGTGATGGATGTTTGTGTTGGGGTTGTGTCTTGTGTTTTTTGTACTGCTGGCTAAGTAATTTCGTTCGGAACGAATGACAAATAAAGCTATTTTGGATTTTGGATTTTTTGGATCATTAAGCTTTTACTTTAAAGTCACTCGTATCTGGTTCTGCTAGGTTCTAGGTTGTGTGCATTAATCTCCTCATTATGGTCTCTCCTTGTTCCTGATTCTGTACAAGTGCCTGCACCGGTAGAATACCAGGTGCTGAGGTTGATGAGCACATCTGAAATAGCTGGAAGTCTCTGCAATACTGGTGTTTCCTTTAAAGCTCCGCCTGAGATGTGAAAGTCAGAAGAGCTTGTTCTTCTCACAGATAGTGGACAGAAAGAAAACTATTTTACATCCACAACGTTCAGAAGGTGGTTTCAATTTTACTCTGTATTGACAACTAAAGCCAATAGTTGGCTTTAGGAAAATTAAAGTCTGATTTTTTTACTTTTGAATATCCACTTTTTTGTTCAAATGTATTTTGCAAATGCTTTTTGGTATCCTAACTGGACCTATTTCGATTAGAAAGGCGTAGGCTAATTTTTACTTTATGGGTATTGTATTTACTGAATGCAGTCATCAATTTCCTGTATTTGTATTCTTGTGCAGAGATATAATCATCAAGATGAAGACAATCTGCTGATCAATCATTATCCTTTTCACCAGAATAGCATCAAGGATATGCCAGAGCTCATACAGATCAAGGAGAAAAGAATGTCTGAAGTTAGAAACATTTGTGGTTATGTATCACAAGTGCATACATCCTATCCAAAGGTCAGTAACATTTATTAATTTCTGATTATATATGGCATTGTCAAAAGTCAAAGAATAATGTGGAACGTGCAATGCAATGCATATGAGAATGTATTTAGTTTGATATAGTTGCTGTTCACCACTGGAAATCATGCATAAAATAGGTATATTATAGTTTTGACCTGCTTCCTAAAATGTGATTGAAAATAGGAATCTTACCATTAGAGCAGAAGGATGTTATACTGCTACCATGTGAAATAGTGTTGTTTATTGGAGAAGATTAGTCATTACCTCGGGTCTGTCTGAGCTGCACATCAGTGTCAGCTCTTAGTCAGTCAACATAAATGGAGCTTGAATCATTATTATTAACTGTATGTCTGCACTTTAGCAACTTGTAGTTTATTCTACATTTTAGTCTTTAAGATACTACTTTTTTTACTAATTTAAATTGAATCTGATCCGACAACCCTGCATTATTTTGAATTTACAATATGTGAAGTTTAATCAAAATCTTTTGCTCTTGAAAATGAAAGCATCATGCCAATCTGAAAATAATTCAAATAAAATACCTTCCTGATTACAAACATAATACTTGGCATACAAACCTTGGCATGGGAGAATAATGTTGCAGAGAAATCTTGAAAACAGACAAATTGTCCAGATTACAAACTAATGTGGAATTGTTATTGACTATTTTTTAATCCACATTCATTAACTTTGTTTTCGCTGTACTGCACTTACTAAAGAATTTAATGGTGAGAGTACAGAAAAATATAACTTAACTAGTCCAAGTGGACCCATTGGGTCCGTTCCTCGTAGGATTTCCATTGTGACTTGGGAAAATCGCGTTTCTTCTTTAAAATAAATTGCTTTAAAAAAAAAAAAGAATAAATCTGCTAAGTAAAATAAAGAGGCCGAGATGGATCCGAGGTCTTTTACAAAAATGGGCGGCCGGGCGGGGAGTATTTCCCGGGGTCGTGGGCGAGCGAGGGGAGACAGGGAAGGGGAGAGGGTGCCACTTGCCTCGGCCCCGTGGCGTCAGCGCTGCAGCCAGAGCGAGCTGTGGACCCAAAGCCTCTCCTGTATTGGTGTAGCACCCTCACCACCCCCACTCACCCTTTCTTTAAAAAAAAAATATATATTTTTTAATGAAATGAATCTCAAGGAAATTAAGATCCTATGTAAAATAAAGCAGTCGAGCGGGAGGTTGTAGCCAATCAATGGACTCCACGTGGCGTGAACGGCAGGAGCAAATCACGACTTGCCGTCGAGCAATCAGAGCGCTCACCCCTCGTGGGACCGGGGCCAATCGGGTGTCGAGCGGGAGGTCGTAGCCAATCAATGGACCCCATGTGGGGGTGAGCGGCAGGAGCAATCAGGATGCGCCGGTGACCAATCAGAGTGGGGAGTGCTGGCACTCCCCCCACGACGAACCCGGACCAATTGGGCGTCGAGCGTGTGGTCGGTGCTGAAGACAACATGGCAACCCTCCGCCAACCGCAGACGTGGGATGTGGGAGGAAACTGGTGTACCCAAGGGAAACTCATGCAGTTACAGGGAGAACGTGCAAAGGCCACAGCTACTGGGAGAACGTGCAAAGGCCACACAGACAGCATCAAAGGTTGGGATCGAACCTGGATCTCTGGCGTTGTGAAACAGCAGCTCTACCACTGTGCCACACTGTAGTCTCAATGATTTTCCTCTAAAGTCATAAAGGTCCCTTAGTTCTGTGTTTGTACTGTTCTCATGTGTGCAAATCCATAATATTCATGGCCTTACAGTTGTTTATTTAAAAAATGTAGAATTTAATATTCATAGTCAGGAACTTGCCAATTAGCTACTGCTCTATTGTCTTTTACAACCATCTGCTGACAGAACACATTCACTCAACATAAATTAAGGCTTAAATAGGTTAGGTGACATACAGCAGCATCCCTGGTTGAGATTGCATCAGCAATATTCTTTAGGGTAGAAATATGCAGCAATAAAGAAATCCACTGTGATCTGTATGATCATCTGCATTGGTCAAAACATCCTAGATGTGACTTTTAAAAGTATCTCCACCACTGGTATGAATTCACTTGCAGCCAATGTATATTAAAATATCACCCATAAGCGTACAACCTGTGACATTTGTAAATTCATTATCCTTGACAAGTTTATGCCAGTTATGTGTATCCCCACAAATGTAATCCCTATATCATGGATTCTGTAATCTTGCACCAAAAATCTCCTTGCATTTTTCAACAATATCTCTCCATTGCCACCCATGTATTGATTAAATATTGCCTGAAAGTTACTTTTCAATTGTCCATCTTGTGATTATGTACCTACCTTCTGCTTTCTTCGCAATGAGACTCACAATAGTTTATTGCCTTGTCCTACCTCTACATCACATAAATGCCTGCCTGCTTTCCCATGAAATTGCACTAGAAAGGGATCAGGTGTTGCATATTTGTGACTTTTCACAGGTGTTTTGTTGCATTGTCCCTTTGAGAAATATACGATTTAATCCTTAGCCACAAATATTTCCAAATTGTGTGGTCATTTCTTGAAGTGCTTACGAATTGACAAAGAAGATTGATAAATTGGCATGATTAGTAAGTTAGCATCCCAATTAACCCAGACAATATCATCAGAACCTGATCTTATGCAATTGATATTAATATATAATGTGCACTCCTAAGGTATGATCAATTATCATATACAAGACCCAGCATATCCAGTCTCTGCTTTTAACTCAAACCCTCCAGTCCAGTAACATCCTTGAGAAAAAAGACACCAAGTGCAGGAATAAGTCAGCAGGCCAGGCAGCATCTCTGGATAACATGAATAGGTTTTTTTTTCTGATTGGGACCCTTCTTCAGTTTGAAAAAGGGTCCTGACCTAAGATGTCATGTATCCATGTTTTCCAGAGATGCTGCTTGATCCACTAAGATACTCCAGCACTTTGTGTCCTTTTATTTGTAAACTAGCATCTGCAGTGTCTCCAACATCATTGTGAAGCTTTTTGCACCTTTTCTAGCTTAACGACATCCTTGTTTTGACTTGGCACATAATGCTCCATCTCTGGTGTCACCTGCCATTTGTACATCGGTAACGTGACATCCCAACTTTTGTACTCATTGGCCTGACTTATTAAGGCAAACATGCCAAATGTATTTTTCATCCTCCTGTCTACCCGTGTCACTACTTTGTAACTCTATGTCTTTCTGTTCTGCCCTCGTTTAGCTTCTCAAAATGTTGCACTTGTCCCTGTCTGAGTGAAATTTTATCTGCCATTCCGGAACTCACTTTCCCTGTTGATCCTGATCCTGTTCTAATTTTAGATAACCTTCATTGTCCAGTGCATCACCAATGTTCATGTCATCTCCAAACATGCCAACCCTGCCAACTACAATCTCATCCAAATTATTAATAGAAATGTCAAGCAGCAGTGGACCCAGCATCCATCCCTGTGGCATAGCATTGGTCACAGGCATCCAATCTTGGAAAAAAACCTCCATTACCACCCTTTGATTCCTACCACCAAGCCAATATTTTTATCCCATTGGCTGGTTCACCTTGGATGTCAAGTGAAGTGAACTTCCAGACCAGCCTATCATGTGGAACCTTGTCAAAGGCCTTGCTAAAGTTCATGTCAACCACCTGTCAGTGTTAATCCTCCTGGTCACCGCTTCAAAAAAAAATTTTTTAATTCGTGAAATATAGTTTCACAGCATGGAAAAATTTCTTGAACAAATAAAATATCTCATGTAGATATTCTTCTCCACCAACCTTTCCAGTTCCCCTTTGTCTCCTTGGGAACACCTTTCTACCCTCTCACACCATTGCAATATCCATTTAATCAGCAGTAATACTCGCCTGTAGCCGGAGGAGTGTTGATTAAAGTGCGGGTAGACACAAAATGCTGGAGTAACTCAGCGAGACAGGCAGCATCTCTGGAGAGGAATGGGTGACGTTTTGGGTCGAGACCCTTCAGACTGATCACAGTCTGAACAGACTTGATTAAAGTGCCCATTTAAGAGTCGACATCAAAGTTTGCACCTTGCGTGCGTCATACTGAGAACTGAGAATTTGCCAAACATCAATAGGGAACATTCCTTTCAAGTTGGCAATGTCAGTTTCAAGTTAGGATTCTACAGGAAAATGCAACATTGCTGTTCTGTGAATTTGGTGTTTGAAGTTCCTTATGCAGCTTTCACAAGCAACATTAGACTTACACACAGTGCCATTTCAATGGCTAAAACAGCATTTTTCTGCCTTTTTATGTTTAAGCCTGTTTTTGTATTCTTCATGCTCCAACGTAATCTGCTGCCATCTTGTCATGTGTTAAATAAAACACTGTGTTAAATAAAACACTGTGTTAAAATACCTTTTGCTATTGGGATCTCAAGTTCTGAGTCAGTTGACAGTAATTTCGTGGAGCCAGTTCTAGCTAGCCACCAAATTGTTTATGAGACAGATGGCAACTTATTTCCCACTATGACTATGCAATTCTTAAGAAATTCTAACAGTGAAACTTTTACCAGATTTTAGAATTAAATCATCCTCTCACAATTTCCCCTGCTCGCTGAAATTTTGTTCTTTCCATTTGATAGAAATTAGACTCTATGGCAAGCGTTCCCTTGAACAGTGAAGCCCTGCCTTAGCATTGCACAGGATAATCAGCCTGATCAACGGTTAGACTTTAATCCACAGCCTTCCAGTTTAAAGGCAAAAATGTTATCTGCAGAACAACAGCCAACTCATATAACAGTAGGTAGAAAATAATCTAAAACATTAGATTCATCATCTGGGCAGTGACAAGAACAGCAAATGCAGGTTAGAGGGTAAATTCAGCATTAATGGCAAAAATGATTTCTTCACATGTTGCCAGGAAGAATATGTGATGACATGACAGTGGATTGATTGAAAATTAGCTGAAACCTTAAAAGGATAGCAATCCAATTATTTTTTTTCTGAAATAATTAATAGACTGGTTTCCTTGCCAATGCAACATAAACAAACAAAAGCCAGGGTCTACCAGTCACTCGTGAATTAATCACCACATTTTAGATAAGACCAAAAGATGTGGGCATTTAAGCCTGCATTTGAGACTTTTCAGAACAATAAAGAGATACTGCTCAGGTAGATTATGGCAGTCTGAAAGGTGAGTAGAGGTATTAGCAAATGAATGGCATGAGTAGGTGTGGGTATTTTAATGGGTATGCATTTTCATAACCCTAGAATTCCTTTGCACAGATGCCAATTACTGCCAAGTCAAGTGCACTTGATTAAACAGAATGGTGGCATCATCAGGTCAGGAAAGGGCACAGTGCTCATTTATTATTTCAAGATAAAATAAAATACTTTGGATGCTGGAAATCTGAAATAAAAATATAAATTGCTTGAAAAACTTAGCAGTTCAGACAGTATCTGAGGAGAGAGAAAAATACTTAACGATTCAAATTGAAGGTATTACAAAATGCTTGAGTAACTCAGCAGGTCAGGCAGCATCTCAGGAGAGAAGGAATGGGTGATGTCTCGGGTCGAGACCCTTCAGACTGATGTCAGGGGAGGAGGCGGGACAAAGAAAGGATGTAGTTGGAGACAGGAAGACAGTGGGAGAACTGGGAAGGGGGAGGGGAAAGAGAGGAACAGAGGAGCTATCTGAAGTTAGAGAAATCAATGTTCATACCGCTGGGGTGTATTTTAATATTTCTCATCACTTTGTCCAATCACTCCATGGTCTCAGCCACACCATCTCTGGAACTTAGTGCAACCGTTCAAGAACTGTGTGTTCTTCCGATTGTGGCTCTTTGCAACCCTAATATCTATTTATGTCCCAAATTTTGCTAAATTGCTAACATTCCTGTAAAGCAATTTGGGATGTTCTGTATATCACCAGCATAAAGCAAATGCAAACTGTTATTGGTTGCTGAAGGCATTGGGAACGGATAGGAATGACCAAAGCATATGTTTCTAACCTAGGAGTCTAGATGTGAATATGCAGTATAAGCACTGATACTCGAGTAAAAGCGGTGAATAATATATAAATGGTGTAAGGAGTTGATGAAAAATGTAACTCTGTATGCTTGGAGGAAAGAATTGACACCTTCCATCTGCTGAGGTTGTAGTGTCTCATAGCTGAGATGAATGGCTACTATACTATATATGAATGCTGCTGTCTTGTTTACCTGTAACCATATTATGGTCAGAGTGTTCACCATGGCTGTACACATTCTATTTATTACATTTATCTATTTGTCTATCTATAAATCTATCTTAATCTTTATGTTTACATTCTGGTTTGATTTTAAGAATATTAGTGCTTGCTGCAATGGGGGCTGGGTTTGGGAGACGATTGCCATCTACACAATTGATACACATGATAAAAAGCAGCAAAATAGCTAAATTTGTCACTTACAAATATTGCAGTAAAACCTGTAATTGTTAAAATTGCATAAAGAGCTGGCTTAATTTGAATTCACCAATCCAGTCATTTACAAATGCTACAGATACACATGAAGCTCACTGACAGGTAGTTAACAGACCTTGAGTGGTCTGTTATGAGCAGGAAAGTCAACTTGGTTATCTTGCCAGGAAGGAAGAAGAGGCCCAAAAGGGTAGGTCAGAAAATTTAATTTTTGTTCAACCAGGTAAAACAACATTGTTTTCCCATGAAAATTAGTCTCTCTTTTCCTGGACCTTTAGCCCCTTCCTCAAAGAAAGACTTGACCTTCCCTCCCACCTGCTGGCAAACTGGTGGACCCCATGCTTGAATTATTTTGTGGACTTTTCTGGGGTATTTAAGTAAGAGCTGGTTACAATTGCTGAAAGCCTCCCATTTGTGCTTGTTGAGAGTTAAATAATCTGAAGGAGCCTGTATGCAGAAATCTGCTTCATATTAAAGGCATCCCATGCAAAAGGAAAAACGAGAAATATAACGATGTGTATGAAGTCACATTGTCTATTTGGGTTTAAGAGATAGGATTGAAGTAAAAACATTATGGTTTCTACATCTCCTCCACTGGAGCAATGGCTGTCAAGAGATAGGATAGCTGTACACATGCACCCAGATGTTTCCGCAGAGAGAGATGACAGATCAGAATAAGTTTCAAAGCATGCTGCAGACTGAAAGCATATGGTGCAGTCACGTTTGCACAGTCGGCCTGCTAGATTCTGATGTTTATGATCAAATTGTTTTGTGCGGTTCAGATACAATTAAATTTGCATTATGACGAATTATACTGCAAGAAAATTGCACAAATTAAGGATCGGGGAAATGGGGATGGAGAGTGTGAAAGACAGATACGGGCTAAAAAATGAACAGTTGTGCACAGTTATCTGCTTGTTGACGGTTTGACATTGTCCTTTCCAGTTTTATAATTGTAATTCATCTGCTGGTGATACCGAACTACTTAATACAGATCAATGCAAAGGTTTCTCAGCAGGACCGTACATAGGCCAGTCTCAATCGTGCATCTGAACATTATGTCATTTGAGATTCCAATTTGTTCCACTATTAATCCCTGTAAATTAGAGGCAATAACTTTGTTACCGATTGAAAAAAAACTGTTGAGGACGCTCGCAAAGATGTCAAATAAATAAAGAAACTAAGCATATGGTGAGAGAATGTGTAAGAAAATAACTGCAGATGCTGGTACAAATCGAAGGTATTTATTTCACAAAATGCTGGAGTAACTCAGCAGGTCAGGCAGCATCTCAGGAGAGAAGGAATGGGTGACGTTTCGGGTTGAGACCCTTCAGACTGATGGCAGGGGGGCGGGACAAAGGAAGGATATAGGTGGAGACAGGAAGATAGAGGGAGAACTGGGAAGGGGGAGGGGAAGAGAGGGACAGAAAAATTATCTAAAGTTGGAGAAGTCAATGTTCATACCACTGGGCTGCAAGCTGCCCAAGCGAAATATGAGGTGCTGTTTCTCCAATTTCAGGTGGACCTCACTATGGCACTGGAGGAGGCCCATGACAGAATGGTCAGACGGGGAGTGGGAGGGGGAGTTGAAGTGCTCAGCCACCAGGAGATCAGGTTGGTTAAGGTGGACTGCGCGAAGGTGTTGAGCGAAACGATCGCTGAGCCTGCGTTTGGTTTCGCCGATGTAAATAAGTTGACATCTAGAGCAGCGGATACAATAGATGAGGTTGGAGGAGTTCACAAAATGCTGGAGTAACTCAGCTGACCTGCTGAGTTACTCCAGCATTTTGTGAAATAAGCATATGGTGATGTGTTTTGCTGTGTGCACAAACCAAGGCTCAGCAGAGCTGAAATATTGAAGACTGACACAAGACTGTAATTATAGCTTAGACCTTTCATTCAGAGTCATTCATTGTGTGTGTAAATGTGAAACAGCAACGAGCTGCTTCTATTTTGAAGACTAACAAAGTGTTGCCTTTTATGCAGATTGAGCAGTCCTGTTTGTGCATGGTTCTTGGCAGATTGATAACAAATTGTGAAGACAAAAATAATTCGGCCCTATGCCGGCCTGCTGTTGAATTAACTATCTCTTCATAATGCGTGAAGAAACACAGGGGACTGATAGCCGATCAAAGGTACTTGAATCTGTCTCTCAGCATACATTGTTATGACCCAGTCACGCAGAGATTGCCAGCAGTACATCACCAATCTGAATAAAGGAAGAACAATGCTGTGCTTACATTTATCTCATTCCACTTTCTTGAAAACTCATCAGATAATTCTTAACTCTTTATAGAGAGAAAACCTAGTTATCAATTAATCAGATTGAAAAATATTTTGGTTTGATTACTCACCTAAAATAATATTTTAGATCTTTTGCCCTCTCTAAGTTTTCACTTGAATAATTTACAAATAATTTACGCAACTAAACAAGTCTCAATTCTGACCATCCTGTGTTTTTCTTTGCTCAGGAGCACAATCCCAGATTACAAAGGTTGGGGCAATTTTCAAGATTTAGACAGAAAGATAGCGAAAGAATATCAAGTGATATGGGTGAGCCATGTAAATAGATTGGAGGCGTAGGAAGGAACTGCAGATGCTGGTTTGCACCAGAGATGGACACAAGATGCAGGAGTAACTCAGTGGACCAGACAGTGTCTTTGGACAAAAGTTTCGGGTCGAGACCCTTCTTCAGACTGAGAGTCAGGAGAGAGGGCAACTAGAGGTATGAAAAGGTACAAAGAACAAATGAATGAAAAGTATGAAAAGAACAAATATAAACCGGAGAGCAGGAGGAATCACAGGGTTAGCGGCGAAAGAGGGTGTTGCAGAACTCTCATCAGAGAGAGGAGGAGAACTTCAAAGTAGGCATACTTTGACAATAGACAATAGACAATAGACAATAGGTGCAGGAGTAGGCCATTCAGCCCTTCGAGCCAGCACCGCCATTCAATGCGATCATGGCTGATCACTCTCAATCAGTACCCCGTTCCTGCCTTCTCCCCATACCCCCTCACTCCGCTATCCCCAAGAGCTCTATCCAGCTCTCTCTTGAAAGCATCCAACGAACTGGCCTCCACTGCCTTCTGAGGCAGAGAATTCCACACCTTCACCACTCTCTGACTGAAAAAGTTCTTCCTCATCTCTGTTCTAAATGGCCTACCCCTTATTCTTAAACTGTGGCCCCTTGTTCTGGACTCCCCTAACATTGGGAACATGTTTCCTGCCTCTAATGTGTCCAATCCCCTAATCATCTTATACGTTTCAATAAGATCCCCCCTCATCCTTCTAATATGGCACAGCTACGATATGATTGAATGGCAAAGAGATAGAATAGATCTGCAGAAATAAACAACCTGCCTCAGCTTATATACTCTCTCGATTAACACTGCAAGTTTTATTCCCACATTGCGAGTCAGGACAGATGAAAAAGATTATCATCTCAGAGACAACATTTTCATTGCTAGCCTCAAACATCTCCCTGACAGTCTGCTGTGACTATTTTTATTATTATTGTCCTTACCTTGTCTTCCAATTTTACAATCATGTCTCATTCTTCATTTGTATTTGATGCTGCCATGCATTTAACTCAGATGGATTTTTTTTATAAACAACAATTATTTACACCCCATTTGCTCAAAATTTACCATGCCATTTATATAACAACTCTCAGCTTCTGTCTTTTGCTCATGGTTTTTCTCTTTAACCACTCCTTATAATGATCTGATTGTGCCGATTATAAAGAGTTCCTCCTCAAAATACTAACCTGCCCTTTTCATTCAGCTCCAACATGACATCCTATTTGTTCCTAGCTCTTGTAGTTTATTTTTCTTTTTAATATAATTTCTTTATCCATTCTTCTTAGCAAACGTGGTTGTATCTTGTGTTGTGACAAACATCCTTATTTTGGGAGGTGAAGGAAAGGAATGGTGTGGTACCTGAGCAGACCAGACCATCACTGTGTGGAGCCTTGCCAGGTTCCCCAAGCTTTGCAATTGCCATTCTTAGCCAGGTTGATATGGGAAGACATCTGCCATGGAGGAAGGGAAATTCAAAGGGAAAGCAATCTGTGAACTGCTTCAGTACACCATGCAGCAACAGAATCTTAACAGCAGTAGCAGAGGTCTAGAAGCAGTCACCCTCTGCTGTTTTACCCTCAGGTGAGCAAGCAGATTACCCAGTTAACAAAGGGATACATAGTCTCAACAAAAAACATTCTCAGGGGATTTTAACCCTGCCCCACTCAAGAAAGAAACACAGGCAAGCAGGAAGTTTAAATTGCTCATATGACTCACTTGTCAGCAGCAGACTAACAGGCTCTGAGTTTACCCTGCTCATCTGGGCAGCGTCAAGGTCATCTGACAGAAAATAGCGGGATCCTTCTTTAAATATGCAGATGATGAGAAGAGAGCTCAGATACTGAGAAGGGAAGCAGAAATGGCTTTTCCACCAAGGACCAGTCCATGGGAAGAGTCTAAAAAAAACGAAGCTTTCTGTCTTTTCCAACTTGCTTTGTCAGGTCAGGATGAATAGAAGTCTTCCTCCAGGGGGCGCACCACCTCCCCTGATTTACTTGACTGATGCCCACTGCAGTCTTTCCTCCAATTATCATAAGATCATAAGTGATAGGAGCAGAAATAGGCCATTCAGCCCATCGTCCACTCCACCATTCTTCAATCATGGCTGATCTATCTCTCCCTCCTGACCCCATTCTCCTGCCTTCTCATTACATCTGACACCTGTATTAATCAAGAATCTATCTATCTCTGTCTTAAATATATCCACTGACTTGGCCTCCACAGTCTTTGTGGCAAAGAATTCCACAGACTCCTCACCGTCTGACTAAAGAAATTCCTCATCTCCTTCCTAAAAGAACATCCTTTAATTCTGAGGCTATGACCTCTAGTCCTAGACTCTCCCACTAGTAGAAACATCCTCTCCACATCCACTCTATCCAAGCCTTTCACTATTCTGTATGTTTCAATGAGAGCCCCCCCTCATTCTTATAAACTCCAGCGAGTAAAGTCCAGTGCCGTCAAACGCTCATCATATGTAAACCTACTCATTCCTGGGATCATTCTTAAATCTCTGTCAACCTCCTCTGGAACCTCTCCAGAGCCAGCACATTCTTCCTCAGATATGGCGCTCAGAATTGCTCACAATATTCCAAATGCAGCTGTACCAGCGCCTTATATAGCCTCAGCATTACATCCCTGTTTTTGTATACAAGCCCTCTAGAAATAAATGCTAGCATTGCATTTGCTTTCTTTTCTACCGATTCGACTTGTAGGCTAACCTTTTGGGAATCCTGCACCAGCACTCCCACGTCCCTTTGCACCTCGGATTTCTTGATTCTCTCCCCATTTAGAAAATATGTTGCAGTCCTATCAGCAGTGAGCTGTCCAATGAACAGGAGATTTGGATCTCCCAGGTCTCAATCTGAGTTCAATTCCCACTGGTAGAAACAAGGAACTGCAGATGCTGCTTTGCAATAAAAGGACACGATGGGCTGGAGTAACTCAGTGGATCAGGTAGCATCTCTGGAGAACATGGAAAGGTGACGTTGCGGGTTGGGACCCTTCCTCAGAGTGAAGTCTGAATATCACCGATCCATATTCACCAGAGATGTTGGCTGACCCATTGAGTTACTCCAGCAGGTGGTGTTCTTCAATTCCCGCTGCCCATAAGGTAGAGGGAAAGGTGCACGAGCTGTGAATTTAATCTATTTATTTTCAAGGTTGAATTTGTCCCACCCTGGGATATTGAAAATTAAAAGCTTGCACGCCATTATTTGTTTGTTATGATCTAGTTGCCAGGAATCTGGACACCATCCAGTAATTGCCAGATGGCCATGGGCAGTACGTGAATCCAGGCAGTGAGTGTTAGCAGATTAGAGGTATGGAGTCATACAGAATGTAAAGAGGCCCTTCGACCCAACTCATCCTTGCCGACCAAGATGCCTCATCTAAACTCGTCCCTTTTTCCCACTTTTGACTCATATCCCTCAAAAACTTTTCTATGCATGTACTTGAAAATGTATTTTAAATGTTGTTATTGTATTTGCCTCAACTACTTCCTCAGGCAGCTCATTATACATGCCCACTGGAATTCTGTGTGAAAAAAAGATGCTTCTCAGGTTCCTAATAAATCTTTCCCCTCTCACGTTAAATCTGTGCCCTCTAGTTATTCATTTCCCTCACAGAGAAAAAAAAACTGTGCATTCACCTTATCTATGTCCATCATGATTTCATGCACCTCTAAAATATCACCCCTCAGCCTTTTGCGATCCAAGAAATAAGTCCTAGCCTGCCCAACCTCTCCCTATAGCTCAGGCCCTGGAGCCCTAATAACATCCGCGTTAATCTTCTCTGCACTATTTCCAGCTTAATAGAATATTTCCTTTATCAGGGCGACCAAAACTGTACACAATACTCAAATGCAGCCTCACCAATGTCTTGTATAACTGTAACATAATGTCCCAACATCTATACTTAATTTCCTGATTGAAGAAGGCCCAGCCTTCCTGCCTGGAACAGGAACTGTGCACAATGCACCACAATAAAAAGGAATAGTGGCACAAATGTACAAACTTAGAAATTCATGCCCATTTGATCAGTAAGATCAATGATGCAATATTGTAGCGACTCCATGCGATTTAAAGGGGTTCAATTTTGCCCGCAGAATAGAGTATATAATGTATGTCATATTATGTATACCAAATATGGTACTGTATGTAATATGTTATATAAAGTATATACCATTTTTCAGTTTAGTTGATTGTTAGGTGTAGAGTGAAGAGCTTTTGTTGCGTGCTAACCAGCCAGCAGAAAGACAATACACGATTACAATCGAGCCATTCACATTGTAAAGATACATGATAAGGTAATAACATTTAGTGCAAGGTAAAGCCAGTAAGGTCCATTTAAAAGGTCCATTTAAAAGGAAGAAGGGTCTCGACCCGAAACGTCACCCATTCCTTCTCTCCCGAGATGCTGCCTGACCTGCTGAGTTACTCCAGCATTTTGTGAATAAGGTCCATTTAAATATAGTCCGGCAGTAGTTTAGGACTGCTCTCTTGTTGCAGTAGGATGGTTCAGTTGCATGAAAACAATGAGCAGAAACTGTCCCTGAATCTGGAGGTGTGCGCTTTCACACCCTTGTACCTTTTGCCTGGTGGGAGAGGAGTGAAGAGGGAGTTGCCAGGGTGCAGCTTGTCCTTGATTATGCTGCTGGCCTTGCCGTGGCAGCATGAGGTTAATGGAAGGGAGGTTGGTTTGTGTGATGGTCTGGGCTGCGTCCACAATTCACTGCAGTTTCTTGTGGTCTTGGATGGAGTTGTTCCCAAACCAAGTTGTGATGCATCCCTGTGATGCATTTGTACGTATGCCGCATGTAATGGAATTTCTATTGTATGGCCTATTGAGATGAGATTCTCTATCCCATAAGTGTTACACCCACAATTAGCAGCAACAGTGTTACATGTAGAAATTCATTAAGAATTCTCATTTTAATATTGTAGTACAGATTATCATTGCAATTACTGCATAACAGAACAAATCAGACTGTAGAATTCCTTTAAGATACTTATTCATTATAAATATTTGGCATCCAGCTTCAGCAGATAATAGGATCAATTTTAATGCCGCTCACGAAAACTTCCTTTTTCTCGATGTTGCTTCTGTGATTCTGATTGTGTTTCATCTCTAAATGGATCCCTTGTCCTACAGCGAAAATCAAAGATTAGTAGTTTGGTGGAATTGAATTTGACTCTGGAATGCTTGTCCTGATTAAGGCTCATTTCTGTCTAAGTATCCTTCTAACCGGCAAGTAGGCAACAAAAATAAAATACAATGACTATTTATGGAAGTTGAGTATAGGAGCAAAGAGGTCCTTCTGCAGTTGTACAGGGCCCTAGTGAGACCGCACCTGGAGTACTGTGTGCAGTTTTGGTCTCCAAATTTGAGGAAGGATATTCTTGCTATTGAGGGCATGCAGCGTAGGTTTACTAGATTAATTTCCGGAATGGCGGGACTATCGTATGTTGAAAGACTGGAGCGACTAGGCTTGTATACACTGGAATTTAGAAGGATGAGAGGAGATCTTATCGAAACGTATAAGATTATTAAGGTTAGACACGTTAGAGGCAGGAAACATGTTCCCAATGTTGGGGGAGTCCAGAACAAGGGGCCACAGTTTAAGAATAAGGGGTAGGCCATTTAGAACTGAGATGAGGAAAAACTTTTTCAGTCAGAGAGTTGTGAATCTGTGGAATTCTCTGCCTCAGAAGGCAGTGGAGGCCAATTCTCTGAATGCATTCAAGAGAGAGCTGGATAGAGCTCTTAAGGATAGCGGAGTCAGGGGGTATGGGGAGAAGGCAGGAACGGGGTACTGATTGAGAATGATCAGTCATGATCACATTGAATGGCGGTGCTGGCTCGAAGGGCCGAATGGCCTCCTCCTGCACCTATTGTCTATAATGATGATTCTCTCAGCCTATATTTCCTTTCTTACATGCTGTCACACCACTTTTCTCCTCCTGTACAAATTGACTTTTGCTTTGTTTCCTGGACAATTGCACTTTTTTATGTATTATTGTTCTCGTTATTCTAATTCATCAAACTCTTTTTTAAAGCAATTTTATCATACTTTCCAATAGTATTAGAATGATAGTTAGACACAAAATACTGGAGTAACTCAGCGGGACAGGCAGCATCTCTGGAAAGAAGGAGTGGGTGACGCTTCGTTTCGAGACCCTTCTTCAGAAAGGTACCAGAGACAACTGTAATTCTTGATCTTTGAACAGGTTCCAAAATCCGCTAGTGTGAATCGGTATCTTCTACTTGCCTACACCGTATCTTTATTATTCAAGCTTCACATTAAATGCAGTTCTATATTGGATATTTCTTTCTTTAAATAATATATTTCATAATAGGTAATTTTTTTCTTTAAAAAAAATTGGCTATGGATTAGTGTGCATTTTTTTTGTTTAATTGATTTTACAAATATAGAAGCTTCTCAGTTTCATGCATTTATTATACTGTCTTTTTTTGGTTTCTCACAAGTTTGAGAAATGCACAACTTTTCCTTTTTTAGAAGTACCAAGAGTTGTGAAATGTGGCACATTTGTCATTTGACGATGGGGGATGAAGTCACTGGAAATTTCCATCATTCAGAGATCACGGATCTTTGACATTTAATGAATTTAGTGAATGAGAACGTGTGACCAACCATGCTAGAGAGTTTGATTTGAAATAAGCATCAGAATTATATTGTGCCTACATATTTAATTTTCACTAATTCTCAAATCTGGAACAGTTTTATTGATGAATTTTACAGTACAGTCTGTTCCTAAGCTTTCAGCCTATTAACATTCTGTCAATACAGCTGGTTTCCTGTCTCTTTTTTCACACCTTGAAAATTAGAAAGAAGAAATTAAATTCCACACCATACAAATTAGTTTTTTTTAAAGCATGTTTAAAGGACAACATTGCTGAAAGAAAGTGAATAAAAAAACAATTTGTTTTTTTCTAACTACTCTGGTCCTTATAGTAGGTCTGACCTCTCTGTCCTGCACCTCCTATATTGCCAGAATGAGGCTACACACAAACTGGAGGAACAGCACCTCATATTCCACTTGGGTAGTTTACAACCCAATGGCATGAACATTGAATTCTCCAATTTTAGGTAACCTCCAACATACCCACCCCCAACCACCCATCTATTTCTCCCGCACACATACCTCCCCCCCCCCCACTCCTTTCTTTTCCTCTCCTTCCTTCCCCTGTGTCCCACCTGGACACCCACCTATTTCTCCCCGCACCCACTCCTTGCTACTTATTTCCCCTTTGACTTCAAACCTGTCTCACACCTTTTGCTCTTATCTGGCCTTTGTTCTAACCATCTGCCTAGCCAAACCCACCCTTACCTATGCCCACCTGCCAAACTTTGTCCTGTCTCTCCCCATTTCCAGCTTTCTTCTCCCACCGTACAATGAGTCTGAAGAAGTTTCTCGACCCAAAACGTCACCTATCCATGCTCTCCAGAGATGTTGCCTGACCTGCTGAGTTACTCCAACACTTTGTGTCCTATTGTGTATCAACTAGCATCTCCAGTTTTTTGTTTCAGCAAAAAATACTTGAATGTGAGGAGATGATACATTGGGGAATTGAAAAAATGCTTCAACCATTATGGTCAAAGGTAACAATCATTTGATGCATATGCAGAAGCAATAAATCAGCAATTCACAATCATTTTGAAATTGAGCAAAATTGCAATATTGGCATACAAGAATTCAGTTGTTTACAAGACAATTCAGCTTTTTTACCAAAAGGGGGAGATAAGCAGATCAGAGCTGATGATCCACGTAGTTTTCTGTGAATGAAATGGAACTTTGTTCAGTCCAAGCAGCTTGATTAGACTGATTGTGAATTCAGTGTGCCAGGAAGCTTTTAATTACACAGCGTATATCACTGGTGCCTTCTTGACTTGATGGCATATTTAATTAGGTATACACGAGGAGACATGTTTGTAACATAATGTATCTGTCTCCTCTTTAGGGATTTAATGTCCTTTTGTAACCGTATCCCTCAATCCATTCTCTTTATTGCTAGAATCGCATTCAATTCTTTTGAATATTTCCCCACAGGCTGGTTCAACAGCTAATTTATTCTACAGCTGTAATAGTTAGAATGAAATATTTTTCTGAGACTTTATAGACAATAGACAATAGATGCACGAGTAGCCCATTTGGCCCTTTGAGCCAGCACCGCCATTCAATGCGATCATGGCTGATCATTCTCAATCAGTACCCCGTTCCTGCCTTCTCCCCATACCCCATGACTCCGCTATCCTTAAGAGCTCTATCTAGCTCTCTCTTGAATGCATTTAGAGAATTGGCCTCCACTGCCTTTTGAGGCAGCGAATTCCACAGCACAATTTGAGATTTGTAATAGAAAACATCACATGTGGTTGAAGTGCACATTGTCAGATTTTAATAGAGGCCATTTTTATACATTTTGGTTTCACCATGTAGAAATTATAGCTGAGTTTATACATAGTCCCCCATTTCAGAGCAAATAATGTTTGGGACACATGGCTTCACAGGCGTTTGTAATTGCTCAGGTGTGTTTAATTGCCTCCTTAATGCAGGTATAAGAGAGCTCTCAGCACCTAGTCTTTCCTCCAGTCTTTCCATCATCTTTGGAAATGTTTATTGCTGTTTATCATCATGAGGACCAAAGTTCTGCCAATGAAAGTCAAAGAAGCCATTATAAGACTGAGAAACAAGAATAAAACTGTTAGAGACTTCAGCAAAACCTGAGGCTTACCAAAATCAACTGTTTGGAACATCATTAAGAAGAAAGAGAGCACTGGTGAGCTTACTAATCGCAGGCCAAAGAAGACTTCCATAGCTGATGACTGGAATTCTCTCCATAATAAAGAAAAATCCCCAAACACCTGACTGACAGATCAGAAACACTCTTCAGGGGTCAGGTGTGGATTTGTCAATGACCACTGTCCGCAGCGGACTTCATGAACAGAAATGCAGAGGCTCCACTGCAGGATGCAAACCACTGGTTAGCCACAAAAATAGGATGGCCGGGTTACAATTTGCCAAGAAGTACTTAAAAGAGCAACTACAGTTCTGGTAAAAGGTCTTGTGGACAGATGAGAATGAAGATTAACTTATATTAGAGTGATGGCAAGAGCAAAGTATGGAGGAGAGAAGGAACTGCACAAGATCCAAAGCATACCATCTCATCTGTGAAACACGGTGGTGGGATGTTATGGCCTGGGCATGTATGGCTGCTGAAGGTATTGGCTGATTCGTTGATGATACAACTGCTGATGGTAGTAGCATGATGAATTCTGAAGTGTATAGACACATCCTATCTGCTCAAGTTCAAACAAATGCCTCACATCTCATTGGCCGGTGGTTCATTCTACAGTAAGACAATGATCTCAAACAGACTGCTCAAGCAACAAAGGAGTTTTTCAAAGTTAAAAAATGGTCAGTTCTTGAATGGCCGTCAATCACCCGATCTGAACCTAATTGAGCATGCCTTTTATATGCTGAAGAGAAAACTGAAGGGGACTAGCCCCCAAAACAAGCATTGGCTACAATGCAGGCCTGGCAGAGCATCATCAGAGAAGACACCCAGCAACTGGTGATGTCCATGAATCACAGACTTCAAGCAGTCATTGCATCAAAGGATATGCAACAAAATACTAAACATGACTACTTTCATTTACATGACATTGCTGCCTCCCAAACATTATGGTGCCCTGAAATGGGAGTCTATGTATAAACACAGCTGTAATTTCAACATGGTGAAACCAAAATGTATAAAAATGGCCTTTATTAAAATCTGACAATGTGCACTTTAACCACATGTGATTTTTTTCTATTACAAATCTCAAATTGTGGAGTACAGAGGCAATTAAATAAATAAATGATGGGTCTTTGTCCCAAACATTATGGAGGGCGCTGTAAGCCGAGAAATTTGAACAGTTGGTGCCCTCATCTCGTGTGAAAATTATGCATAAGACTAATTTCATTAGGGTAGATCAGGCTAACTATCATTTCCTTAGGAAGTTGTGGCTATGTTACATAAGCCCGGGTATTCCTGTATACAACTCTTCTTTGCGATTCTTGTGTTTTTCTGGGTCAGGCTCTATGTTGCCTACACTACCTTTCCTCCTTCACCAGCATAAGGTGAAATTTTGGGGTGAACATTCACAACAAATAGGAGTTTGCTGAAATACCAATTGAAGCATTAATGGGGAAGGATAGACACAAAAACAGAGTAACATGAACCCAAAAGATAGGGTTAATGTAAGGGAAGTTGATAAATAGACAAATTTAAAAGCTCTATATTTAAATGCATGTAGCATCTGAAACAAAATCAATGACCTAACAGCACAAATAGAGATAATGGACATAATCTGATAGCTAATATTAGAGAAACACAGTTACATGGAGATCAAAGCTGGGAACTCAATACCATTGGCTTCTAGGAAGGATAATCAGGAAGAAAAAGGTGGGTGTGTAGTACTGGTAATAAGAGATGAAGTAATTACAGTTATAAGAGACATGTAGAAAATATAGAGTTCATTTGGGTGAAGGTTAAACATTTTCAAGGCAAAGGGAAATTAAACTAGCAGTAGTGTATAAATAATTACTCCCAGCGAAAGCATACCCAATGAAGACCAATGATTCGAAGGAGAGATGAAACAACCATGGCTGATTAGAGAAGTTAGGGAAATTATTAAGCTGAAAGAGAAAATAAAGAGGTAAAAATTAATGTTAGGTCTGAAGATTGGAATAAATTCAAACTCCAACAATGGAGGAGTTAAGTGGATACTCCTTCTGGCAGATGATGCTAAGTACATCCCACCAATACTAAAAAGTACATTATATTATTGATACAGATACAGAGTTACAGTGTGGAAACAGGCCCTCTGGCCCACCGGGTCCATGCTGATCATCAATCACCCGTACACAGGGTCTATGTTATCCCACTTTCTTATCTTACGCACTAGGAGAATTTATTGAAGCCAATTAAACTACATGCTTTTGGAATGTGGGAGGAAACCGGAGCACCCGGATGAAACCCACACAGTCACAGGGAGAATGTACAAATTGTGCATAGACAGCACCCATGGTCCGGATCAAACCAGGTTTCTGGCACTGTTAGGCAGCCGCTCTATCGCTGCACCACTGTGCTGTCCTAATTAATAAGCACTATTGACATCTCAAGAGAATTGATATCAACCCAACGAATGGCCAAAGGCGGAATGATTTCCTGGAACAGATGCTTTGCAATTTAGGATCCTAAAAGAGGTGGCTGCCAAAAAAAAGAAGCACACCGGATGTACAGTAAAATACTTAGATTCTGGAGAGGTACAAAAGGATTACCAATCTGATACACTTGTTCAGAAAAAGATGGGAGGCAAAAAACAGGTAAGAAATGGCCCACTTGCCTTGCATCTACTTTTGGAAAATATTAGGATCAATTTTTGCAGAGGTGATATCAGCATGGTTCGTGTAGACATTTAAAAAAAAAACTTTGTAAAAGTATTACCCAGAGTGGATAGTGGGAAACACCACCTACCACCATGTGTAATATAATTGGATTTTCAAAAAGCATTCAACAAGGAACCACACAAAGGATTACTTCACATGATCTCATGGTTTTGTAATCTGGAAAGAACAAAGAAAATCAGATTTTCAGATTTAGAGAAAGGAGGAGGGAAAAGCCGAATAAAAAATGGAAGTTTTGTTTTAGGGTGGAAGGTTGGAGAGATTAAACTGCAAAGGGATGATGATGCAAAGTGAAATAGATGACTTATGAAACAAAAAGCAAATGTTGAAAAGCAATCTCAGAGAACCTGTGACCACCCTGAAATGCCTCCACTGATGCTCCCTGAGTTGCTGAATTCCTCCAGCAGTTTGTTCCTTGCCCAAGGTTCCAGCATCTGGGGTCACTTATGTCTCCATCTTGCAGAAGAAAATTGCGTGAATGCTGTAAATGTAATGGTGATGACATGAAATTGTTGAGCTCAGCGTTGAGTCCAGAAAGCTGTAAGTATGCTTCCTTGGAAAATGAGGTGCTGTTTAGTATAGTTTAGAGATACAGCACTGAAACAGGCCCTTCAGCCCACCGAGTCTGCGCCGACCAGCGATCCCCACGCATTAGCACTCTCCTACACACACTAGGGATAATTTACAATTTAACTAAGTCAATGAACCTACAAACCTGTACGTCTTTGGGGTGCGGGAGGAACCCAAATATCTTGGAGAAAACCCACGCAGTCACAGGGAGAATGTACAAACTCTGTACAGACAGCACCCGTGGTCGGGATCGAACCCGCGTCTCTGGCACTGCAAGCGCTGCAAGGCAGCGACTCTACCGTCGCGCCACCGTGGTGCTGTTCTTGCAACATGTGTTGAGAATTATTGAAGGCCAAGGATATCTGCACTGTTAGCCAACAGTAATCCTGCAGAATTCATTTGATTAGTCTTTTTTTCCATTTTAGACTTAAGGCTGAATGTAACAAGATAGCTCACTCACTGATCACACACAGGGCCATTTTCAAGTGATTTATTGGATCATAATGAGGTCTATTCTGATTTTTCAAGTTTCAGCACTTTTAATTTTTATGTTGCCGACAAGAAAAGATTTGAACCATTCAGGAAAGATTTTATCTTATTTCTTACTGATTTTCTAAATGTGTCTTCCAGTGGAAGTTACCAGCAGAGATAATTATTAGTCAAACCATGAACAATCATTTCTGTTCCTGTGCAACCCCCACCCCATGTACTGAACTGAAAATAGAATCAAATCCTCAGCAGTCACTTTTCTTTTCCCCTGGACTGCACAGAACATTGGTAACTCCCCCAAATAAAAAATGCTGATGTCATCACAAACCCATTATGCTTCAGTCCAGATGTACGTAAACCAGCACAAATGAAGCTGCAATGAATGCACAAGCCCATAGTCAGAGTTGTGCAGGGTTGCACAACCCTCTTGTGTTCAGATGTGCAGTGGCAATTTAAACTAACCCAACATGCTTATGGTTTTTCCAAGCTGGTGTGATGTGAGATTTCAGGTCTGAAGATTTGTTGAAATCACCCTTTCATACAATGCAATTTTTTCATGTTTAGAATTAATGAAGAGTTAAAATTAAAATATATTATAAGATATCACATTATCTATAATGATCTATAATGATTCTTCAAAACACCACTGGGGCATTCAGAGAGTCATTCATGTTTTAGAGAGCCTATTTCACTGACTTTTTGATTTTCACTAATCTTCTTGCTCATTGCCACACAGAAGACCATTTGGCCCATCCAATCCATGCTCTCAGAAAATCAATTCTATCACTCCTACTGCCACTGTCGTAGACTGAGGCAACTGTGACCAGGTAGAACAAGATCAGATAGGTTTTTCCTTCATGCCTGTTCTCTCCTCACCTGCCACAGACCAAATATAGCAGCAAAGTCCTTTAGCACTGGGCCAGTTCAGTCAGTAGTGGTACTACCCAACCAATCTTGGTGATGGACATTGAAGTGCCCAACCCTGAGTATATTCTTTGCCTGCAGTTTTCATGTCATCATTAGATTTTATAATTACATAATTTAAATTCAAATGTATCACCATTTGCCGTGATGGGTTTCAAACCCAGGTTCCCTGATATCTAATATATTGCTTGGGTATCTAGAAACCAGTGGCGCCCAAGCCAGGCGACTCTCTGCATGCTAGGCTACCTCATTGGAGACCCTTACTGGATTTTATCTCGCAGTAAACATTATTCCCTTTATTCTGTATCTGTACACTGTGGATGTCTGGATTGTAATCATGTATAATCCGCTGAATGGATAGCATGCAACAAAAATGCTTTTCACTGTACCTGAACGTGACAATAAATAATTATAAATCCAGTGATAAAACCATTGCGCCATTGCCTCGCCCTTCTAAGTAAAGAAGGGCTAAAAATCTATTTCTAAACTTACTGAGTGTTTGAAGAGAATTTACAATTAAAAGGAGAGTAGGAATATAAAGGGAAATGGCAGAAATACTCAGCAAGCTAGATAGAGAGAAGAGAGAAACAGAAGTAATGTTTTGAATTTTTTTAAAAAGCAAAGTACTGGGGGAGCTCAGCAGTATTTGTGGAGGGAAATGGACCCAAAACATTGTCAGTTTATTTCTCTCCACAGATGTTGTCTGACGACTGAGTTCCTCCAGCATTTTGATTTTTTGGTCAATCTTCCAGAATCTGCAGGCCCTTGTGTCTCTCTAATATTCCAGCTTGATGACTGACCTTCCAACAGAATTCAAAATTAAAATTGTTCAGTTCAGTGCCCGCGTGCAGCGGGAGTGTTCCGGAGAGCCGCGTGCCTGATCCACCCAGCGAACAACTGCTGCGCTGATGACCGGAACACACTCCAGGAGGCCCGACTTGCCCCACAGGCCTCCCAGGGGACTGCGGAGAAGCCGGGCGGAGAGGCCTGCCTGGGCGAAGGAGCCTCAGTGGCGGCGGCAGCGGGAGACTCTGGCGGCAGCTTGAGCCTTGACGGCAATGGGAGCCTCAGCGGTGTTGGGGGCTCAGCGGCCATGGGAGCCTCGGTAACACCACCAGCTCGCCGTCTAAAAACAGCACCGAAGGGGCGCTGGCTAGCGAGGCTGGAGGGGGATCCACCGCCGGGGATGTGCACACATTCTCGGTGTCCGAGCATGAGGTGAGGTGGGCTCTGACGCGTGTGAACACGAGGAAAGCTGGAGGCCCAGATGGTATATCTGGGCGAGTACTAAAGTCTTGTGCTACTCAGCTTGCTCCAGTGCTCACCACAATATTCAACCTCTCCTTGGCAAAGTCCGTGGTCCCTGCATGCTTCAAAAGATCCATCATTGTACCGGTGCCAAAGAATGCCTCTCCAGCGTGTTTAAATGACTACCGACCGGTGGCCCTCACCTCGGTTGTCATGAAATGCTTTGAGAGGCTAGTCAAGAAGCACATCTGCGCCCTCCTTCCTCGCAACATGGACCCACTACAGTTCGCATACCGTCCGAACAGGTCCATGGATGATGCGGTCTCCCAGGTTCTGCACACCGCTCTCTCTCATCTGGACAGCCAGGGGGGCTATGTGAGGATGTTGTCATTGACTTTAGTTCAGCATTCAACACAATAGTCCCCAGCAGACTGGTTGAGAAGCTGCTGGAACTGGGGCTTAGCACCCCTCTGTGTGCCTGGGTCCTGGACTTTCTCACTGCCAGGCCCCAAGTGGTCAGGATGGGGGAACACACATCTAGCTCCCTCACCCTGAACATAGGATCCCCCCCAGGGCTGCGTCCTTAGCCCCCTACTGTACTCCCTGTACACACATGACTGTGGGGCCAGGTTCAGCTCAAACTCCATCATCAAGTTTGCTGATGACACTGTGGTGGTGGGCCGGATCTCCAACAACGATGAGAAGGCCTACCGGGAGGAGGTGGCTGATCTGGCACTCTGGTGTCAGGACAATAGCCTCCTCTTGAATGTCACTAAAACAAAGGAGCTGATTGTGGACTTCAGAAGGGCTAAACATCCAAGGACGTACACGCCACTCGAGATAAATGGGTCTATTGTGGATAGGGTGAGCAGTTTCAAATACTTGGGAGTCCGCATCGCAGAGGATCTGACGTGGGCAACGCACATTGCCGCACTGGTGGGTAAGGCTAAGCAGCGCCTTTACCACCTTAGACAACTGAGGAAATTCAGAGTGTCGCTGAGGATCCTTCATTGCTTCTACTCTGGGGCTGTAGAGAGCATCCTGTCCGGCAACATTACAGTCTGGTTTGGGAACAGCTCTGCCCAGGACAGGATGGCCCTGCAGAGAGTAGTGCGTTCGGCAGAACGCACCATGGGAACTACACTCGTCCCCCTGCAGGACCTATACATCAGGAGGTGCAGATCCAGAGCAAGCAAGATCATGAGGGACCCCTACCACCCCAGTAACGGACTGTTCCAGATGCTACGATCAGGCAAACGTCTCCGCTGTCACGCTGTGAAAACGGAGAGGATGAGACGGAGCTTCTTCCCACAGGCCATCAGGACTGTCAACTTTTATAACCCCAGAGACTAAATTTTTGTCGACACTTTTTGTGCTATGTTTAGTAACTTATTAACTTTATTTATATGCTGTAACTGTAATTCTTTTTGTGCACAACCCGCAGGCATTGCCACTTTCATTTCACTGCACATCGAGTATGTGTATGTGACAAATAAATTTGACTTGACTTGACTTGAGCCTTGGTGGCGGTGGAACATGGGGTCAATGGGGTCCCGGCGTGGGGGGAAAGCCGTGAAGAACAATGCAGAACCAGGCGTGGGAGGACCGCCGTGAGGGACAGTGGGGGACTTTACAGAGGCCAATCAACCTACAAACTCGTACCCATTGGGATGTAGGAGGAAGCTGGAGCACCCAGAGGAAACCCACGGGGTTATGGGGAGACACACAAACTCCACACGGTCAGGTCAGGATCAAACACGGGTCTCAGATATTGTCAGGTAACAGCTCTACCAGCTGCACCACTGCACCACCCAGTCTGGAATCATCTTGAGGAAGGAAGCAGAACATGACCTTGACTCTCATGGGCAAAGCAGTCAAAGCACGTATGACAACCTTTATTTAAGGTGGTAAAAATTACAGATCTCAGTGATAATAATGAAAGCAGTTTTGGCCCTTTAAATGGCTGGTTTCTCAGGGGATGAGGTTCATTAAAAAGCAGCTTGTTCTCTGAGTAAATAAGAATAATTGCTTTTCCACGTGAAGTTCAAAGTATCACTTCAGCCGAGTTTTGTATACAGCACTGCTTTTGGGAAGTTCACACTCAAAAAAGATGCGATGGAGAACGAAAATGCTATCAAGCAATGTGGAGACATATGTCCTGATGGGTGCGATGGCACCTACAAATGTGTGCAAAATTGCCTACTGCAAGTCAATATGATTTTCAACTGCTCAGCACCATTTTTATTTGGAGTACATGAATAAATTTGTAGTCCATTTTTCTCTCCCTGCTTTCTAAAGGTTATAAATAAAATAGGTTTACAAATTTAAAACCAAAGCATGCCGCTAGAAAAGGTTATTTTATTTACTTGAACTAATCCATTAAATTTCCTGAAGCAAAGAGCTGTGAAATCAAACCGCAGAAAATCTATCAAAAACTCTCGCTTTACATTATTCAACCTTAACTTGTCAGTTTCCTTGACTTGACATTTCTAAAGTGCCAACAGCTCAGGAATCATTATGTTTCACACAGCATTGAATCAACTTTATCTGAATTTATTCCTGGAACCCTTCAATTTTCTTCCAATTGAAATTTATGTTTCCTAAGTGCTAATCCTTTAACTTTTGTTCTGTCATTCTATTCATATTTTCACGCCTTTTGGGGGAGAAAAAGAATGGGTGGTTCTCCACTTAGTTACAATCAAGGTCATCCATAATTCAAATGACAAATAAAATGTCAGCTTCACTCATAGAAATCTCAGGGATGGACGATAAGAAGCAACTTTATCATTCAAAGAAAAATGTAATTCACACCATTCATCGTCTGGAAATGTTTGATGGGAAAGTGTAAAATCACTGCACTATTGCTCAACATTAACATTGAATCCCATTAAGAAAATGAACACCTTTCACCTTAAAGAAAGCAAAATTTATCATATTAAATGATATTATAGATTAGAATAGAAGGAAGGAGAACATTTTATCATCAAAGCTATGTTAACTTTATCAATACTGTGCAATTTCGCCCTGATAGCTGTCAATAGAATGGTGGAAATCAATGCATTTTCCATCAAAGGTTTGGCTGTCCATAGTTTTTCTGCAGGCCTACCATACACTTAATATGCAACATCTTTCAACATCTTATATCAAACCATCAAAAAACTTGACAGTAGGCTATATCACGTCATAGAGTTGTGTAGCACAATGCTTTGAGGAAACTGCAAACTTTACCTCTAAAGTTCCTCAGCTCAACAACATTCCTTTTCACCTAAACATTTAATGTACATGCTCTACCCCTACGTGACTTCCCAAAACGCATCACCTCACACTTGTTAGATTTAAATCTCATCTGTCAATGCTCCATCCAACTTCCATCTGATCTATATCCTGCTGTAGCGTCAGACATACTTCCTCACTATCCACAGCATCACCAAAAGTCATCACAAAATGCTGGAGTAACTCAGCAGGTCAGGCAGCATCTATGAGAGAGGGAATGGGTGACGTTTCGGGTCGAGACCCTTCTTCAGACTTATTCAAAAGTATCACCAAAAGTCATATCATTCACAAACTTAATTCTTACATTCACATGCAATCATTAGTATAGTTTACAAACAACAAGATTCCCAGCACTGATCCCCGTGATACGCCACTGGTCACAGACTTTCAGTCAGAAATGCACTCTTCCCTTCTCCCTAAGCCAGTTTCAATCGAATTAACCACCTTTTGATTCCATGCGTTGAAACATTCTGGGAAGCCCATGAATGTAAGAATTTGCCAAATAGCTACTAAAGTCCAGATAGGCATATAGGCAACATCCACCTCCCTTCTTTCATTGATCTTCTTAATTACCTCCTCAAAAAAAAGCATATTAGTGGGCCAGTATTTCCCCCTACAAAAGATCATGCTGACTATCCCTGACTACCAGCTCCAGACTTTTCTTACGTATATAAATCCTATCCCTCAGGATTTTCTTCTATAACCTGAGTCCCTGCCTCTGATTCAAGGCTCACCAGCTTACCCCTAATGATTACCCCTTTGGTCCCTGAGGGCACCTACTCCTTCCTTAGTTACTTGCGATATCCCTGGGATTGGGTGTAACTTGTATATTCTCTGCCTCAGAAGGCAGTGGAGGCCAGTTCGTTGGATGCTTTCAAGAGAGAGCTGGATAGAGCTCTTAAGGATAGCGGAGTGAGGGGGTATGGGGAGAAGGCAGGAACGGGGTACTGATTGAGAGTGATCAGCCATGATCGCATTGAATGGCGGTGCTGGCTCGAAGGGCTGAATGGCCTACTCCTGCACCTATTGTCTATATTAGTATTTGTATATTCTTCATCCTGTATATTTAATCTTTAGGTGTTTTTTTTTGCTTTACAAAGCCCATAATACTAATGGAGGATAGTAGACGACGGGAAACAGGCAGGTGGGTGGAGAAGAGGTGCAGTGAAGAGTAGGAGTTTAGAAGCAGTTTTGGGGGTGGAGATGTGATGGGCTTTGAAAGCATTGAAAAGTGGTTCTGGCAACATTGCAGAGGAGGATTATAACATTTAGATTACTGCACAGAAAAACACTTGCATGTTTTAGATAGTAAATCATTCTGATGCACTGCAGAAAAGCATTAACAAACAGATTTTGATGCAGAGTCACATTAGGATATATTAAGACAGACTATTGAAGGCACACATTGAGGTAACATTTAATGAACATGAAGGACAAAAGTGGGTATTGAGGATAAAAGGAGTGAGCAAAACTAAGAGGTTTGTTCTCTGTTTGAATGGATGGACCAATGGAAGAGCGATTATGTTTAATGTTGTAGACGATTACAAGGATCATGCAATAAATTAATGGAGTTGCCCTATGGTTATTTAAGAATTTAAAGAAATTAAATCATGTTTTGTCAGCTATTAAACAGTTATGGAATACTAATATATTTGAAAGGTCTGAAGGAAAATGTTTGCCTCCTTCCCACTTTCTCTCTCTATCTCTATCTTCTCTCCCTTTTTCTATTCCTGTCTCTCTTCTTTCCCTCCCTCAATTCAGCCATCGTTTTGCCTTTTCTCCCATCTCTGATTCCTTTTTAGTTATATGGTAGCTAAGGGTTTGGGAACATTGGATATAGATCTGTATGGAATGGAAGAATAGATGTTGTGGCATAATGGGACGGTATGCATTCTAGGAAGGGTCTCGACCCGAAACGTCACCCATTCCTTCTCTCCCGAGATGCTGCCTGACCTGCTGAGTTACTCCAGCATTTTGTGAATAAATGCATTCTAGGATATGTCTTTGGCAGAGGCTCCTAGTATCTTTGGAATACTGGAGCCTAAATTCTGGTGAGAGCTACCAAGATTAGTCATAATGGGTTCAGAGAACCTTGTGAACCCCCTCAAAATCTTTCAGGTCATTTCTGGAACCAGGCTGAAATTATAGGGCCATTATGGCAAGAAAACCTACTGGGAACTCCCTTACATTCCTGGCACTATTTCTCCATATACCAAGCAGATCAGCTTGAGAACTCTCTAATTCCTTGCTTTGTCCACCCCCAGTTAGTGCAGATGATATCTTAGTGTTCCCCTTAAAGAGAAACCCAGAGTCAATAAGGGTTGGCTTCCATTAAGCTGCCTTGGGCAAACAGTGCAGCTGCCATGCAATACTCAAAGATCAAAAACTGCAGTTGCTGGAAATCTGAAATGAAAACAGAAAATGCTAGGAACACTCAGCAGATCAGGTAGCATCTGTGGAAAGAAAAAAGATAAGTAACGTTTCAGGTCAAAGACCCTTCATCTGAACTGGGAACTTGCTGTGGAAGATGTTGAAAGTTCTTCCCAGTTCTGAAGAAGGGTATTTGACCTGAAACATTAATTCAGTTTTTCTTTCAACAATTGCTGTTTAACCTTCTAAGTTTTCAGTTTTTATTTCAGCTGCTATAAGACTTTAAGAATGATTTGGTTGAAAGTCAGATTCTTCTTGCCCACCCGAATAGTTAGACATTTTCCATGCATAAAGTGCACATAAAAAGTATATTTCTTAAAGTTTTCAACTGCTTGCGACCATTTCCTGTTGAAGTCCCGTCCACCATGGAAATTTGGCCAGGTGCTTTCTATTGCAATTTGTCTTCGTCTCATATACTACATATGATGACATTTTAACTTGCACTGCTCATTTTAATTAAATAATGACAGAAACTTGATCCAAAAGACATGGCTTATTAAATCATATTAATAAATAAACATAAATAAATTAAATCACAACAGAACAAAGTGTGCAATAAACTGAAAATAATATTGTTTCAATGTGTCCACTTGATATAATTTTACATTCAAGAAATTCTCAAATTAATTATTTTAAAGAAAATAACCAGTAAAGAATGGACTGTCTGTGAGCTAGTAGGTGTGTCTCACAGATTTCTTGGTCCTTGGACTGATCTGCAACTGATCATTGGGGTCATAAGGTCATAAGTGAAAGGAGCAGAATTAGACCATTCGGCCCATCTAGTCTACTCCGCCATTCAATCATGGCTAATCTATCTTTCCCTCCTAACCCCATTCTGCCTTCTCTCCATAACCCCTGATACCCCTGGGGCATGGGGCTATCCATGTTCACAGGTCACCATCCAACCCCACAAATTTGGCACTTGCTCAGAGATGGCTTGCTGGTGAAGTGGTTTTAGCAGGATCTTACAGGTAGGTCCACAGACAGATGGAAGGAAGTTATTCAAGAGAGGGGACCTGATTGGGAGATGGGGAAAGCCACCAAGGAGAGCAGAGAGGTAAGTAGGAATGATCAAACTTGACCCTTTTGAATATGTGTCTCTGCAATAGCCTTCCATCTATTTAAATGGAAATTCCAGTCAAATATTTAAAAGTCATGATTTTTGTTCAGCAGAACATGAGAAATTACCATTTTATAGATTGATCATGAATTTTGTGAGCACTGCATTAAAATTCCTGTGGCTTTACCCTCAGGACAGTGAATCAAACTTAAGTTCTTGGCTTGTTGATAAAGAATGTAAATAACTGATTCTGAAGGAATCAACACGTGTGAAGCTTATAAAGCAATTTCCTTTTCTTTCACATCTTGCATTGACCTTGAACCTAATTTAAAATCAGTTTGTCAGCCTTCCTGTGGTTCAATTGTTTTACTTTCTTGTGATTCTGTCTGCCTTACTCACCATTTTAATCCAGAAATCTCCCCTCTGCTTTAACCCATTCTCTCTCCCTCTCCCTCTTGTATTTACACAGAAGACAGTAAACCAGGGCAGGTATCACAAAATGCTGGAGTAACTCAGCGGGTCAGGCAGCATCTCAGGAGAGCAGGAATGGGTGATGTACTGGTCGAGACCCTTCTTCAGACTGAAAGAAGGGCCTCGACTCGAAACGTCACCCATTCCTTCTCTCCTGAGATGCTGCCTGACACGCTGAGTTACTCCAGCATTTTGTGGTACCTTCAATTTGTACCAGCATCTGCAGTTATTTTCCTAGTAAACCAGGGTAGGCTCTGCATCCTCTGGTCACTCCTCCAGTGACCCATTGTTCATGACCTTCTACAAAAAAGGGGATTATCTTCAGAAGGGATGACTTTCAAGATGTCTGTGTTTTGGTTATCAAGTTTATATATCATAAGATTCATAGAGTTGTACAGAATGGAAAAAGGCCCTTCGCCCAAATTGTTCATCCCAACCAAGATGCCATGTCTAAGTTGGTCCCATTTGCCCGTGTTTGACCCATACCCCGCTAGCTCTGTTCGGGAACATTTAAAATGAGTTGTTGGGAGAGAGGGCTCAGAATAATTGTCAAAAATTCAAGGTAAAACTACTTAGAAGAGAAATGGTTGGTAAGAACAGTAAACAGAGCAAGCAGCTAAGTGCACGACAAGGGACTTAAACGTTTAATTGCATCTTAATGCAAGGAGTATCATGTAATGTAGATAGCCTTAATTAACATGGGGGTGATAACATATTGTTACCGTCATTGAGATGTGGTTGAAGAATGGGCAGGATATTCCAGGTCATAATCTTCAGGTGAAACAGAGAAGCCGAGTAGATATTGCACTGGCCACCAAACATTGCAGTACTTCATTATTGAAGGAGGATATCCTTGAAGGCTCCTTAAATGAGTCCATATGCATAGAGATTAGAACCAAAAAGGGTGTCTGACCAATTTGATTGAATTCCTTAAGAGATAACAAAGTGTATTGAGAACAGAACAATATATGTGATTTATGTGGACTTCAGGAAATTCTTCAAAGTTCCACATGGGAGACTGGTTCCAAAAGTTTGGGCCCATGATAATCCAAAATAGGCTTGGCAATAGGAATCAGAAAGTGATGGTAGTGGGTTATGTTTGCGATTGAATGCCTGTGACAAGTGGTGTCCCTCAAGGATTGATGTATATTACAAACCCTCGCTGTTTGTAATATACATCAATGATTTGGATGTGGACGTGGAATGCATAATGAATATGTTTGTTGATGACATAAAGGTTGTGGAGTTGTTGACAGTGTGGAAAATAGCGTTAGGCTGCAGAGATATCGATGTTTTGTTGAAATGGGCTAGAAAATAGCAGATGGAGTTTAATTTAGACAAACGTGAGTTGATTCATTTTGGGAATACTAAGGTTGGGACATACATCATGGATGGTAGGGTCTCAAGGAGAATTGAACAACAGAGTGACCATGGAGTACAAATCCATATATCCTTGAACATGGCAACATGGGTCGATAATGTGGTTAGGAAGGCAATGTGGGAAACTGGTGTTCATTAGACAAGGCAATGAATACAGAAGCAAGAAAGTTATGCTCCAACTTTATAAAACTTTTGTCGGACTCAAAAACGGACAGCACTGGAGTGGGTGCAGAGGAGATTCACTCATCAACTGTTTGGAACATCATTAAGAAGAAAGAGAGCACTGGTGAGCTTACTAATCGCAAAGGGACTAGCAGGCCAAGGAAGACCTCCACAGCTGATGACGGAAGAATGTTGCCTGGGATGGAGCAAATCAGTTATGAGGAGAGACTGGGGAAGCTAAGTGTGTGTCGCCCTGGAGGTTAAGAGGGGACATGTCACAAAATATGAGGATACACAAAATAACGAAATACGGAATACTAAAAAAATACTGAGTCTGAAGAAGGGTCTCAACCTGAAACGTCACCCATTTCTTCTCTCCAGAGATGCTGCCTGTCCTGCTGAGTTACTCCAGCATTTTGTGTCTATCTTCATACAAAATGATGAGTTGTAGAGATAAGATAGACTTTGAGGATATCTTTCTCAATATCTGAGAGAGATAAAATAAAAGGGCATGGGCTTAAGGAAAGAGGGAAGAGATTTAGGTGTGATATGCAAGAAATCTTGCTCATCCAGAATAGGTTCAGAAGTTGCAGATGACACTAAACTGGGTGGTATCGTAGATCGTGAAGATGGTTATCAAAATTTAAAGCGGAATCAACAGCTGGGGAAGTAGGCTGACGAATGGTTAATGTGTTTAATAAGTGCGAGGTGTTGCAATTTGGGAAGTCAAACCAGGGCAGGTGCTACACAGTGAATGGCAGGGCACTAGGGTGTCGTAGAGGGATCTAGGAGTGCAGGTACTTGGTTCTCTGAAAGTGACACCACATATAGATAGGGTGGTTAAGAAGGCGTTTGCTGCATTAGCTTTGATCAGTCAGGGTATTGAGTACAGAAGTTGGAATGTTGGAATGTTATGTTACATTTGTACAAAACATTGGTGAGGACACATTTGGAGTACTGAGTTCAGTTTTGGTCACTCTGTAATAGAAAGGATGTTGGCAAGCTGAAATAAATGCATTGAAGATTTACAAGGACAGGGGCATGAACTATGGGGAGAGTTTGGATAGGCTAAGACTTTATTTCTTGGAGAGCAGGAGGCTGTGGGATGATCTTGTAGAGATTTATAAAATCACGAGCAGAATAGATAGGGTAAATCGAGTCTTTTACCCAGAGTTGGGATATCAGGAACCAGAGAATATAGATTCAAGGTGAAAGGAGAAAGATTTAATAGGAACCTGAGGGCAACCTTTCCACAAAGAGGATGGTGGGTATATGGAATGAGCTGCCAGAGGAGGTAGTTGAGGCAGGTATTATAACAATATTTAAGAGATACTTGGACAGGTGCATGGATGGAAAAGGTTTAGACAATGCAGGACAAACATGGGAAAATATGACAAGCATAGATGGGGCATCTTGGGCAAATTGGGCTGAAGGGCATGATTCTGTGCTCTATGACTCTATGATTCTTTGAATGATTTCACAAAGATTTTCTGCCAACTTTGCTAACTTTGGTGAGTGCAGTTCCAACAGTGATCAGCGAAACTGATACCACCAAGGAGAGATAAATCAAATCTCTCAGTATCCTATCCACCACAAACCTGTACCCCCGTGCCAACTGCACGTACCATCTCCAAAATGCACTATAGTGACTCATCAAGGCTTCGTCATAGCACCTTCCATTCACACAACCGAACCTGCCTACAAGAATTAACTATGCTCAGTTTGGCCACACCGCCATATCCAGTTTCTTCCAAGGCACACACTTTCCGATTTAGATGTACATCATCATTCCTTTAGTATCATTGATTAAAAACCCTGGGCTCACTACCAAAAAGTACCTTCATCACAGAGGCAGCAGCCGTTCAAAGCGGTGTCTCACCAATTCTCACAAAGGCAATTATACATTGGCAACAAATGCCATTCTTGTCGACAACACTGTCATCTCATAAATGAATAAAAAAGAGTGAGGTGGCACGAAGTGCGATCGGTGATAAAAAGGTGAAAGGCAACAAGTCGGGGTGGGGGGGGGTTGTGTAAGTACTTGTGGATCAAGAAGTAACAAGTGGTAAAGTCACTGAATATTTTTCAGGTTTGAAGTCATGACAAAAGTAAATTCTGAATATCTTTATCCTCATCTACTCCTTCCTATTTGCTTTTGTCTTGCAATCCCAAAGAAACTTCGCTTGACCCCCAAAGCATTAAGTATCAATTGTTTTTTAAAGAATGTATCCAAAAACCTGAGTGTCCTATCTGGATATTTTCTTGACATTTTAGACCTTACAGTGGTTTTGCTGCATACAGTGCAGCTTTTCGGAAAGGTGCAGGCTGCCTTAAGTGGGGTCAGTGAAGCTAAATCTTCCAACCCCTGCAAACAGAAGCATAGTCAGTCAGCAGGGCATGTAGGGCTGGCTGTATGCCTGCTTATGATAATGAATTGGCACCACCAATGTGCAGTGATTCCTCTGACCACACAAACACCCCTCCCCCCCCCCCCCATTCCAAGCCGATTTTTTAAATACAATTAATTTCTCATCGTCTACCTCTCTGAGTGTCTCTACCCGGGGCTTCCCTCTCTTTCACTGTTTATTCCTCTCTGACTGGCCTTGTATTTCTCCCTTTGGCTCTGAAAATGTATGTCTTATTCTGTTGCTAGTAGTAGGGTACAATGTTAACAGCAGGTCGCCTGTGCATGGAGGTGTTGTACACGTGTCTGTGTTTGCAAGCTGTGGTTGGATTGGAATGATCAGAGATTACTGAGTGTTTGATCTTTTTCTGTTTAATATTCAAACTGCCTCCTATGTATGCACAGCAGCTGCATGTTAAAAAATTTGCTCCTGCAATTGTTTAGAATCACACATTTTGGTTCATATAAACCTAACCTCGGGACATTGGAAAGATCTTATTATACAGATAATTAATTGTTCATTTTAGTAGAGAGAGAATATGCTGGATTTGCAGAGCTAATTATGCAGCTACACTGACTAGCCAGCGCTGTTTTTCAAAATGAATTTAATATATGTACAAAGCAAAAATCAGATCCAAATGATAGCGCCCTGCTTCACACCATTCAGGCAATTGTAAATATGTTTCATTTGTAAAATATCCATTTAATTTTATGTTGTTACGATATTTTGTTAAATTGTCAAATGGCTAGATTGGTCTTTAATTTCACTTGAGAAGTTCAAGATTACTGGCAGAATTTCATAATCTACATCCCCAATGGCAAATAGAACTGTTCTTAATTCCTGAATGAAGATCAACCTCCACTCTTTAGCAGGTACATTTAACTGGCACATGTATGTTTCCAGACACAGAATTGACTCACATGAGCACTTATGTTAAATCCAAGAAAGATTTGTTCATGACCTCATCAATAATGTGCACCCTGTTGCCTTTGAGATCTTGCTACTGCCAAACATCTCAACACATAATCTTGTGGTACTGTTTCAAGTCGCTCTCACCGCCCTCGCATTTTCTGTGAGTACACGCTTTGCCCACCTACCAAACATAAATCAGATGGATTCCTGCGACTCCATTTGCCATCAACCTTCTGATGCTATGGAAACAGCCAGAAAGCTAACACCACCTCCTTGTGATGAGCCCACTCACTGCTGCTTTTCTCTCTACAGCTTTCTTTTTCACATGAAATGCAAACGGTGCCCTGACTCTGGCTAAAACTACGCTCCTGAGTCTGTTACATGATGCAAGTGTCAGCAGCAGTGCATCCTGAGGCAAGGTACTGGAGCCAGTGACAAAATGGTTATTCCAGGACAAATTAATCTACATTCCGTGAAAAGAAACGTAAATCCAGACCCATATGGTTCCACCCTGATGGCATCTTCAATCTGCAACCAATTAAAAGCAATGATTTGAAATTACTGCCTGGATCACAACCAGTCGTCTCCTGTTGATCCCCGGTGAAGGAAACAGATACTGTTAGCCTAAGGGAATTCCAAGGACAGATGATTTAGTTTAGTTTAATTTAGAGATACCGCAGGGAAACAGACCCATCAGCCCACAGACTCTGCACTGACCAGCAATCCCCATCCACTAGCACTATCCTACACACTAGGGACAATTTACAATTTCTACCAAAACCAATTAATCTACAAAACTACAAAAAGAGCCCTAAAAATCATGGATGCATTGGAGATCATTTTCCAATGTTCTATCGACTCTGGATCAGTTCCTGTGGACTAGCTAATGTAACCCCACTTTTTAAGAAAGGAGGGAGAGAGAAAACAGGGATTTATAGACCAGTTAGCCTGACATCGGTGGTGGGGAAGATGTTTGAGTCGATTATTAAAGATGTAATAGCAGCGCATTTGGAAAGCAGTCAAAGAATCGGTCAAAGTCAGCATGGATTTATGAAGGGGGAAATCAAGCCTGATTAATCTTCTGGAATTTTTTGAGGATGTAACAAATAGAATGGATAAGGGAGAGCCAGTGGATGTAGTGTATCTGGACTTTCAAAAAGCCTTTGACATGGTCCCACACAAGAGATTAGTGTCCAAGATTAGAGCACATGGTATTTGGGTCGGGTATTGACATGGATGGAGAACTGGGTAGCAGACAGGAAGCAAAGAGTAGGAATTAACGGGTCCTTTTCAGAATGGCAGGCAGTGATGAGTGGGGTGCCGCAAGGCTCGATGCTGGGACCCCAGTTATTTACAATATATATTAACGATTTAGACGAGGGAATTAAATGTACATCTACAAGTTTGTGGATGACACAAAGCTGGGTGGCAGTGTGGGCTGCGAGGATGATGCTATGAGGCTACAGGGTGACTTGGATAGGTTGGGTGAGTGGGCAGAAACATGGCAGATGCCGTGTAATGTGAATAAATGTGAGGTTATCCACTTTGGTGGCAAGAACAAGAAAACAGATGATTATCTGAATGGTGTCAGATTATGAAAAGGGGAGGTGCAATGAGACCTGGGTGTCCTAGTACATCAGTCACTGAAAGTAAGCATGCAGGTACAGCAGGCAATGAAGAAAGCTATTGGCATGTTGGCCTTCATTGTGAGAGTATTTGAGGTTAGGAGCAAGGAGGTCTTACTGCAGTTGGACAGGGACCTGGTGATACCACACCTGGAGTATTGTGTGCAGTTTTGCTCTTAATTTGAGGAAGGACATTATTGCTATTGAGGGAGTGCAGTGTAGGTTCACCAGTTTTATTCCCAGGACGGCGTGACTGACATATGATGAAAGAATGGGTCAAATGGACTTATATTCACTGGAATTTAAAAGGATGAGAGGGAATCTTATAGAAACATAAAATTCTTAAGGGATTGGACAGGCTAGATGCAGGAACAATGTTCCCGATGTTGGGGGAGTCCAGAACCAGGGCTCGCAGTTTAAGAATAAGTCAAGTCAAGTCAAGTCAATTTATTTGTATAGCACATTTAAAAACAACCCACGTTGACCAAAGTGCTGCACATCTGACTAGGAAAAAAAAAAAGAAACATACAGTGGCAGGCAGCCAAACACAACGGCGCGGCCATCTTGAACAAAATGTTAATTCAATCACCCACAGTCCAACAACAAAAGCATTAAATAAGCATCAAAATTACACCCCCAAAAAACCCCCCAAAAACACAGTTTTTAATAAGGGGTAGGCCATTTAGGACTGAGATGAGGAAAAACATTTTTACCTAGAGAGTTATCAATATGTGGAATTCTCTGCCACAGAAGGCAGTAGAGGCCAATTCACTGGGTGTTGTCAAGAGAGAGTAAGATTTAGCTCTTCGGGCTAACAAAATCACGGGATATGGGAAAAAGCAGGGCTGATTTTGGATGATCAGCCAGGATCATATTGAATGGTGGTGCTGGCTCGAAGGGCCGAATGGCCTACTCCTGCACCTATTTTCTATGTTTCTAAAGCTGATGTGATAGGAATGAAGGGCGGCGGTAATATAAATGATTGGGGAAAATTATAGGAAGAGAGGTAGCGATTTTGTCTCCACCCACCAACAGGATTGTAGTCTGGAGCCATTTCAAGATTCCCCGTACAGTGCTACACTCCCAGAGCCTTCCACCAAGTATCTGAGAATGGCAAAAGGTAAATACAGTTCAGGAGATAGCAGTGGAAAATACTAGTAGGTTAATAATATATGTGTCTTAGGAAGAGGATTGATTAGCAAAGGCTTGTTTTTATCTAGATTTAGAAGAATGGGATTGAAGCATGTAAAATTGTTAGTGGGCATGATATTGGAGATATCGAATGTGTAAAACCAAAGCCTGTTATCTCAAGAAAAAAAGGGGGCAGCCATTTATGAGATGAAAAGAAAGTGTTTAGACTTGGATGATTGGGAGTCGTTGGAATTTTCCATATCAGAATTTTCCATATCAGAATCAAAACAAAGATGCATAGATATTTGGAGACAAAAGAAATTGGGGAATATGAGGATAGGGCAGGAAAGGCCATTTCTCAAGAGATGTCTTAGTTCTACCATTTTTCATTTTCTTAGCAAGTGAAAGCCAGTATCTCCCTGGCTGATTGTGAGTGGTTCTAAAGGGAATCACTGGCCATTAGTCATTTGCACCTCATTAGTAATTTGCACCCATTCATGCCTGAAAACTCCCCAAGAACCACCTAAAAAGAGAAAATGATGTACAGCTCACCTCGTGGGAATTGCCAAGAGCTAGGAAACACTTTGTCATGAGCTTCCATCTCCGCAGAAGGAAAAGAAAAGCTTGAGTTAGGCAGAGATAAGGGTAAGTTGAGAATAGGTGCTCTATTTCCCCTCCCATCCCACCCTTCCTGGGCATGTCTCGCCATCTCTGGTCCTGCTTCACCAGGAATCACAATCGCCCAGAACTGGGTGAACCCTCTCGTTTGGGTCCATTAGCCTTGCAGAAACACTCCACTGGATGTCTTCAGTGTAAGTAAGTAAGTGGTGCCAACAAATATTCTCTATGAAAATTGCATTTAATCAGCACTCGAGTGCTAACCTTTCAGGTTTCCCACCCCAGGCAAGTTCATGCAATTATGTTAAGCAGCAATTAGGAGCAAAATTGCTTATTAAATCCAGACTTTCAGACGTTCATCTTATTAACACAGCATTCATTTAGAGCTTGCCTTCACTCATTCGTCAATCCAACATGCCCTCTGACTTGACATGTGCAACACCAAGAAAAGATTGATTGGCATCTCATTCAACCTGTGCAAGGTTTATCCATTTGTAAACCTTGATTTTCTGTTGTCACATTTTTATTGCCCTTTTAATTTCAAAGTCTAACTGCTTGTGAGGTTTGCCTGTGAAAATCCCACAACAGCCTTTTTTTTTTGCAATCCTCAGAGTGACTGAATGATGTTTCTTAGTAGGTACTGTATAAAGCTCTTACATGAACATGAATTTTGAAGAAACAAATGCCCTATGTAAAAGCTGCATGGCATCCTCTTTCATTCTTTCTTTCCCTGTTCCTCCCCCACCTCTTCCCTCCCCACCCCTCCCCAAAACAAGTCACCAACATAATATTAGGTTGCTCTTGCTTCCTCTAGAATCAATAAGCTGCCATGTAAATTGCCTGCGTCCAGCAATAAAGCTGGATTTATGTCTTTGGAAACAGATTGAATTCTGAGGCACTCCTCCTGCCTAATACAAAAGCACAGGGTCAAATGGAACATGAGCTCAGTATTTACAGATAGCTGCCAGCGGAGAGGGAGAAGAGAGGGGTAAGGCCCTGATAGTTACAGGAGCTATGAGAAATCTCACAAGACTGGGTGCCCGGAGCTGCTGCCAGATCAATGGGAGAACTTTCCTGCATTCCCCACCCCACAGTCAACCAAGGGGACATGATAATCAGCTAACGGGCAGAAACTAGTGGCAGAAGGCCACATTGGAAAAGTCATGAATTGCCATGAATTGTCATAGCAGAGAAAAATTGCAAAATGGGACAGAGATAAGTGGGGAGATTGAGGCTATTCCAAAATGAAGATCAGCAATCAGTTTAGTGTGGTTAGGATCAACTGGGATTGCTTCAAAGGACAGAGACCATCATCCATCACATGGATGGTGAGGAGATGTGCCAGAAGAGGGAATGCTCTGCCACTCCCCAAAGATTATAATAACGTCATAAAAGATCTGAACACTGCAAGTCTAGCCCCCACCTCCCTTCTATTGCTGGGCATCTCAGCCACTTGAAAATCCATGTGCCACCTTTAAATTGAAATCATGCTCCATTTTCACTCACCAAGCCTGATAAAATATGTTAATGAAACATTCCACTGCTCACAAACAGGGTATTTGCACAATATAAAACCCCTTACTATAAATGAAATATCAGAGGACTTGATCAGAAAGGATCCTGAAGTATTTTGTAAGCATATTAAGGGCAGAAGGGGAGCTTATGAAAGAATAGGGATATTAGAGACCAAAGTGCATGGAACATTTTGATGTAGGTGAGATCTTAAATGAATACACTAAATACTTCTTATCTGTATTCACTGGACTTTGTAGTTGGAGAGTTTAGGGGAGTAGTGGTGAGGTGACCAGCGGATAGCAAATATGGTAACTGTTTTCGAGAATCATAATTGGGAGATCATGTTGCAGTTGTATAAGACATTGGTGAGGCCCCATTTAGAGTATTGTGTTCAGTTTATAGGCACCGTTATAGGAAAGATGTTGTCAAGCTGGAAAGGGTACAGAGAAGATTTCCAAGGATGTAGCCAGGGCTCAAGGGAGAGGTTTAGTAGGCTGGGACTCTATTCCTTGGAGTGCAGGCAGATGTGGGGTGATCTTATTGAGGTGTATAACATCAGGAGAGGAATAGATCGAGTAGATGCACAGTCTCTTGCCCTGAGTAGGTGAATCGAGGACCAGAGGGCATAGGCTCAAATTGAAGGGGAAAAGATTTAATAGGAATCTGAGGTGGGTGTATGGAACAAGCTGCCAGAGGAGGTAGTTGAGACAGGGACTATCCCAACATTTAAGAAACAGTTAAACAGGTACATGGATAGGACAGGTTTGGAGGGATATGGACCAAATGCGGGCAGGTGGGACTAGTGTAGCTGGGACATGTTGGCCGGTGTGGGCACATAGGGCTGAAGGGCCTGTTTCCACACTGTATCACTCTATGACTCTGTGACCAATAGGGATAGCCAAGTAATTACAGCCCAGTGAGTCCAGCATCAGTGGTGGAGAAGTTATTGGAAAACATTCTGAAGGATAGGATTAATCTACACTTAGATAGTTAGGGATTAATCAACTATAAACAGCATAGCTTTGTTAGGGTTAGATTTATCTTTGACCAATTTATTGCATTTTTTGGAAGTAACAAATTGTATCGATGTAGGCAGCGTGGTTCTCATAGTCCACATAGTAGTCTTTGACAAGGTAATATAAACAAGACTGGTCCAAAGGTTAAAGCCCATTTAATCCAAAATTGGTTTTGTTGTGGGAGGTGGTGTGTTGTTTTTGTGATTGGACGCTGTGATCAACACTGCTGGAACATTTACTGTTTGCTATATTCATTAAAGGTTTGGATGGGAATGTAGGAGGTACAATTAGTAAGTTCACAGAAGCCACAAAAAACAATGGTGTGGTTGAAAGTGAGATGGGTAGTGTTAGGCTCCAAGATGGTGTTGATGAGTTGGTCAAAGCAATCACATGGAATTTATTCATGATAAATGTGATTGTGAGAGGCAGAGACTCTCACAATATTAAGACATTTTTAGACAAGCACTTGAATCACAAAGGCAGAGAACATCAATACCAAGTGCTGAAAAGTGGGAATAGTATAGTTACTTGATGGTCTGCATAGAAATAGTGAACACGTTTACATGCTGTTTGACTCTATATCTCTAAAAATACCAAGGGATGAATATGTAATAGGTTGAGGATGCATTTGTATTATTTAATCCTCACCAGCCTTTGGTGGGATGGTTAATATCAAGGTCAAAGTGGCCATGACTTTAATTATTCAGTTACAATTTTTTTAAGGCACGTGCATTCATTTACCTTAAATTGTCTTCCTTATCCATTGTAATCTTCAGAAATAATTAAATTTTCTTTGAAAGATTTTCAGGTACACAGAAATACACACACATGGCACTGTTTATTTAAACAGTACGTGTAGTACGTGTCATTTCTGGAATGGAACAGGAATGCCAGATGGAATCATGCCAATGCAAAGACTTGACTGGGCACAGCCTATCATGAATTGCACAAGCTTTACTTCAGAAATTAGGCCAGATTGTTTGGAGATGTACCTCTCATTAGGTGTTCCCAGAATAACCATGAGTTAATAGTTAAAGTTCCTTCAGCAGGATCAGTCTAGGCCTAAGAATGTGAGTCAGAGAAAATTCTTCAGGAAACGGGGCTTCCCCTCTTCCATTATAGATGAGGCTCTCACTAGGGTCTCTTCTACATCCCGCAGCTCCGCTCTTGCTCCCTCTCCCCCCATTCGTAACAAGGACAGAATCCCCCTCGTTCTCACCTTCCACCCCACCAGCCAGCGTATCCAACAAATCATCTGCCAACATTTCCGTCACCTACAACGGGACCCCACCACTGGCCATATCTTCCCATCCCCTCCCCTTTCTGCATTCCGCAGAGACCGTTCCCTCCGTAATTCCCTGGTTCACTCGTCCCTTCCTACCCAAACCACCCCATCCCCGTGCACTTTCCCCTGCAACCGTAGGAGATGCAACACCTGTCCCTTTACCTCCCCCCTCAACTCCATCCAAGGACCCAAACAGTCTTTCCAGGTTGAGACAGAGGTTCACCTGCACCTCCTCCAACCTCATCTATTGCATCCGCTGCTCCAGATGTCAACTTATTTACATCGGCGAAACCAAACACAGGCTCGGCGATCGCTTCTCTCAACACCTGCGCTCAGTCCGCATTAACCAATCTGATCTCCCGGTGGCTGAGCACTTCAACCCTCCCTCCCATTCCCAGTCTGACCTTTCTGTCATGGGCCTCCTCCAGTGCCATAGAGAGTCCCACCGGAAATTGGAGGAACAGCACCTCATATTTCACCTGCGCAGCTTGCAGCCCAGTGGTATGAACATTGACTTCTCCAACTTTAGATAGTTCCTCTGTCCCTCTCTCCCCCTCCCCCTTCCCAGATCTCCCAATGTCTTCCTGTCTCCACCGATATCCTTCCTTTGTCCCGCCCCCCTGACATCAGTCTGAAGCAGGGTCTCGACCCGAAATGTCACCCATTCCTTCTCTCCTGAGATGCTGCCTGACCTGCTGAGTTACTCCAGCATTTTGTGAATAAATACCTTCGATTTGTACCAGCATCTGCAGTTATTTTCTTACACTTTCTTTACTCGGAGGCACAAGAGGCTGCAGATGCCTGAATCTAGAAGATTAAAAAAGGAGAGCTGCTGAGATGGAGCTCAGCAAGTCCAGCAACATCTGTGAATGGAAATGGACAGTCATTGTTTTGGATTGAGGCTCTTCATCTGAAAGAATAGAAGGGAAATGGCCAGTATAAAGAAGTGGGGGAGGGTGGTGGGACAAGAGCAAGGAAACAAGAGATTAATACAATTGAGATGGGGTTTATTTGCAGACAAGAGTCAGGTTGGCGAAGCAAATGTGGAGATCGCGGCAGAGGATGGGAGGTGATAAATGGAGAACAAAAAGCAGCAGATTCTGGAATCTGATCTAAAAAAAGGGTGAAGAGTAGAACCAAAGGTTTGGTTTCAGATGGGAACAACAGAGGTTGGAGAGGGCTGAGCAATGGGCAGGGTGTGGGGGGCAGTGGGAAGAGTATGGAGGTGATGGGCAGATGGGCTAGGTGCAGGAAGAGGCAAGAAACAAGGTGATTGGAAGCTGTGGGGCTATGTGTAGATGGTAGATGGGGAAAGGGGACAGAATGGGTACAAGTTACCTGAAATTGGAGAATTCATCATTCAAGTCATTGGGTTGTAGATTACCCAGGTGGAACATGTGCTGTTCCTCTACTTTGCATTTGACCCACCTGGCAATGGAGGAGTTCAAGGACAGGCAGGTTGATGTGGGAATAGCAAGGGGAATTGGGCAAGCAACCAAGAGATCCAGATGGCCATAGCAGACAGAGCACAGGTGCTCAGCAAAGCGGTCGCCTAGTCTATCGTATTCAGTGCTTTCAATGTGGCCTCCTCAACATTGGTGATACCAAGCACAGACTATGTTCCCAAATCAGGAAACTCTAGTTAAAAAAGTTATATTTTAAACTATTGCCATTTAAACTCCAGTTTAAAATGTGATATTTTAGCATATTGCCAATATTTCAAAGCAATATCCGCACCAACCTGCGATCCCCATACACTAACACTATCCTACACACAAGGGACAATTTACCGAAGCCAATTAACCTACAAACCCATACGTCTTTGGAGTGTGGGAGGAAACCAGAGCACCCAGGGAAAACCCACGCAGTCATGGCTTGCCACAACTTTGATAGAGAGCTAAGGAATTAAAAATGGTGCAAACATATTTAGCCTTTTTTCCTCAGAATTTATTGGTTCTCCCACCACAGTTAGTGAGTGGGAAAACCCCTCAGAAATATCCCTAAGATCTGATGTAGTATGTAACTCCATTTCACAGATGTTCTACAAAATGCATCATTGACTGTGTGACACTTAAGTTATTAAAGCTCGTCTAACACATTAAACTGAATTTTACTATGTTGTCTTGGCATTTGTGGACAAATATTGAATTTCATGGCACTGTTTCACCCAGTTTATCCATATCATATAAAGAAGGCTGATTCCTTGATTAAACTCTTCTGGCAAGAAGCAGTCATTCCCAAGAAAAGCGTGTCAGGAAATTCGAGGCCCATGTACTTAATTTAGCTGAAGAAAAATCTGATGAACAATGTAGTACAAAGGTTTATACTGTTTGAAGCAACAGTGAGACTTTGTATTGAATATTTGCCACTGTGCAGCACAGGTGAAAGACAGGCTGCAGTTCATTTTGCTTTTAAAGATAGCAGAATTTCTTAGTCATACTATGTATTTCATGAAGGTTTCATAAGGTTGATTTTCTAAACATATATATGTAAATATATTTGAATAAATAGGGAGAATGTTTCCATAATGAACATTTGAGACAATCTATATACTAAAACTTATTTATATCGGCGAAACCAAGCGCAGGCTCGGCGATCGCTTCGCTGAACACCTGCGCTCGGTCCGCATTAACGCAACTGATCTCCCGGTGGCCCAGCACTTTAACTCCCCCTCCCATTCCCAGTCTGACCTCTCTGTCATGGGCCTCCTCCAGTGCCATAGTGAGGCCCGCCGGAAATTGGAGGAGCAGCACCTCATATTTCGCCTGGGCAGTTTGCGGCCCGGTGGTATGAACGTCGACTTCTCCAACTTCAGATAGCTCCTCTGTCCCTCCCTTCCCCTCCTCCTTCCCAGATCTCCCTCTATCTTCCTGTCTCCACCTATATCCTTCCTTTGTCCCACCCCCGACATCAGTCTGAAGAAGGGTCTCGACCCGAAACGTCACCCATTCCTTCTCTCCCGAGATGCTGCCTGACCTGCTGAGTTACTCCTGCATTTTGTGACTAAAACTCTTTGTTTGTTCCTGAACTACAGCCAAAACGGTACACGATAGCGCGACAATTTTAGGCCCACCTTACTCACTGTCGTCCCTTTGGTGCTAATGGAAGAAATTTAATTGAAATCGGTGTTATATTTTAAAAGTTATTCACATTTTTAAGTTTAAATCTATGTCCTAGAGAGGGAGGGGGGAGGAGAGAGGATAAAGGGGGTTGAGGGGGATGGGGGGGAGGAGGGGACGGGGAGGAAGGTGGGGAGGGGGTGTGGGGGGAGAGCAGAGGGGGGTGGGTAGAGAGGGGAGTGGGGGGGAGAGGGGAGTGGGGGAGGAGATTGTGCTGCACCAATGCAGGAGAGGTTTGGGCCCAACGGGTCCACTTGTCTATTTATTTCTAAAACTGCAGGTACAGGGCTTGAGTAAAGACACCCTCCTATGTACAAAAGGAGGACATACACGCAGTAGACTAGGATAAGGTAGGCCCTCTTCATTCTAGGGTTCATCAACTACAATAGCCAGAGGTGCAGCCTGCTTGTCAGTCTTCTGGAATATAATGAGTGGAACGCCTACTGCAGAAGGTTAAGGCTGCAGCCAGCATTCTGTGTCATGCTAAATAGTCTGAAGAGGAAGCAGTCAATAAAGCTACAACAGACACCAATATCCCTGCCAAGGAATTTGTCTTTCATTTTTTATCATCCACATAAAAGCAGAATTCCTCCATAGTTTAACCTCATCTGAAGTAGACCGATGGCTTGCCATTGCTATCCCAGTCCAACTTCAACCCCAAAGCATCTATGCTTGAAGCAATTTTATGAGATACATGTACTGGTTACAAATATCTCCAGATGTATATTAATATGCTATCTTCCATGGCAGGCCTGAAAAGTTGCCATAGCAATGGACAATTATTCAATTTAGATATACTTACATAAGAACATTAGAATTTTCAGTAACAGGAAGGAAATTTAGACCGGAAAAGTTCATCACTGCCTTTTATGGATCTACTCATCTACTCAGCTTCTCTTTTCCATTCACTCTCTTTATGGAAACGTATAATAGCCTCTTCAATCCATTTTTAATTATCCATTCCAATAGCATTTTTAAAAATCTTTGGATGAAGAGATCTGCTCTGAGCTCTAACTGATATTAAATGATGAGGGGAAGGAGAAAGCTGAGGTACAGAGGGATCTGGGTGTCCAAGAATATCATTTGTAAAAGGCTAGTATGCACATCCAGCAAATAATTACAGAAGCTAACTGAATATTATTGTTTATTGCCGGGGTAATTGAATGCAAACATAGGGAAGTTTATGATTCAATTATTTAGAGTTTTGGTGCAGCTACATCTGAAATACTGATTACAGGGATTGTCTCTTATTTAAGGAACAATATTTATGCATTGGAAACGGTTCAGAGCAGGTTTACTGGACTAATATCTGAAAAGGGCAGATTGTCTTACAAGGTTGGATGGACTATTCTTGTACCTGCTAGATTTTGGAAGAGTGTAAGAAGCATCTGCAGATGCTGGTTTAAACCGAAGATAGACACAAAAAGCTGGAGTAACTCAGCGGGACAGGCAGCATCTCTGGAGAGAAGGAATGGGTGACATTTCAGGTCGAAGAAGAAGTTTCTGAAGAAGGGTCTTGACCCGAAACATCACCCAATCCTTCTCTCCAGAGATGCTGCCTGTCCTGCTGAGTTACTCCAGCTTTTTGTGTCTATCTTTGGATTTCAGAAGGGACTTGATTGAAACCAATAAGAGGCTGGGGGACTTGACAGGTCAAATGTGGACACAATGACTCCAGTTGTACAATTAAGTTTCATTGTTTAAGAAGATGTCACCCATTTAAGATTGTATGAGGCAGTCTTCCTTTCTCTCTCAGATGGCTGATGAGCAAGGTAGATGGAATTGTGTTGAATTCACAATTGGATCAGGAATTATCTCAATATTTGGTGAAGCAGGCTAGATAAGTTGAGTGGCCCATTACTGCTCCTAATTCATCTACTGTATTTATCAAATACTTAACTTCTCTATTCTTTTTCAACTAACCAAGATGGCCTTACATTTTTCCATTTTTTTAAATATCTTCTGCCATGTTGTTGCCAATTCATATAACCTGTCCCCCATGAAGACCTTATTCACTTTTTTAAAGTAACTATTTTGAGCAAGGGTGAGCTATTAATGAAAACATTTATTAACATTTTTATACATTGGCTACAGAATTATTTAGACTTCGCAATTTATTTGGAACCTTGCAATTTATTAATTTGTTCAGAGTTGACAAGCATTGCTGGGTAGGGCAGCATTTATTGCCCATCCCAAATTGCCCTTGAAACAAATTAGCTTGCTCAGTTATTTCAGAGGGCAAATTATTAGTATCAGTGCTAATCTGAAAATCAGATGTCTTCTTAATTTCTCGTCAGTCATTCTATGCTCCTTAACTTATCAGTTGCCAATCCCGTACATCATGTATGATTGAGTCTATTCGATCAATTTGAAGCAGGTACTTTCTGCTGATGTAAATAACATTATAATTTGAATTATGAAACATGCAATATTATTCTGATAAATATTCTCCCATGGTGAATATTAAACAAGCAATCATAAGTTCTCCTCAATGTCATTTCTTAACATAGAAAACCAAGATGTAAAACAGCCAACCTGAGTGCAGTTTAAATATAATTTTCACTCACTCCACAGAGACGATGAAAAAATTCAGATATCAAATTATATAGTTATCCTTGGAAGATTTTAGCATTTATTAATTAAAGATTTATGGTGATACTGATGGTGTTTATTTTTATTTAATTTATTTTTAAGAAATAGACAAGTAATGATGTAAATGATGAAGCATAAACAGTGTCTTGATTTTCATTCTAACGCTGGGTTCATTGTGCACTGTCTATTAGCTGCTACAAAACCTCAAAATATATCTAAGTGCTGCTCCATAGGTTTGCTTAGAAAATATTGAGTAATCTTGAGTTACTAAAACAGGTGATAGCAAATCAGCAAACCACTTACATCTTTACCAATTTTTACTCCCGCTAAAGTCAATGAAAAAAAACACCGGGACTGATAAGAAATGAGCTGTTTATTACATATCACCTGTTCAACCTTATGAATCTTATGAACAGACAAAATTACTCCCTTTGTGCATTTAACACGCATGTCATGTTTACTGAAATCCATTGGCAACCGGTTACCTAGTAATTCAAAAACAGAGATTTATAAAAAAGCAAATGTGACGTTTCTGAATAAACTGACCGTAGCTGGGCAATTGATGGCTCACACATGAGAACTCACGGAACATGTACAGATTCAAGATTTCTACCTTTTGAGAATGAGTCTGGGGAGAGATTTTTGTCATTTTGTTTCAAATTAGACCTCGCTCTCTCCCTTCATCTGTCATATCATTACAATAGCTATAGCAAGCAGTTAAAAGGTCCTGATGCTGAGTGGCTAGGATTTACTAATCAAGTCCCGAGTTACCCATCACAACGCATTCACCAGTGCAGATGGCTTGTCATGGCAACCACGAGACTCGGGCAACAGTTGCAGTCCCTAGAGTCATCATGATAATGCAGCTTAATGTTGGTGCTGAAATTTTGCAGAGTAATTTTGCTGGATTTCTAACAGCAGGATGCACTGAAGTAATGCAGGCTGTGGATGCTACTGCTCCTGACAGAGCTGGGTATCTGAATGATATCCTGTGCTGCGCATTGATTGGTGCTGCCTGAGAAAAGGTTGCTGGAGGGATGCTCGCATCCTCAAGTCTTACACTGGCCAACATCGAGCGCTCTGCAGTTCCAGCTTTCGCCTCCGCTGACAAGGTCTGCCATTAACAGCAAGAAGAAGGGACAAAGAAGAGGGACTATTTCCTTCTGGATTGAAAATAAAAAGAAAGCATTTGATTTTTTGTTTCCTTCCGACGCCAAGGTGGAAAATAATAAAATTTGAATTGAACGATAGTGTCAGTCATGAAAGCAAATCTGCACAAGAACCATCACTGCTGCAAGTGCCCAGAGTGCTATGAGGCAACCAGGATGGCAGCACTCCGACGTATGGAACCACAGAATTACACTGAATGGCAGCACGAACCGTATGGATATGGAGGCTTCAGTTCCCAGACACTGCCATCTTCAACAGGAGCTGCCGGCAGGAATAAATCCAAGCTCATCCCAACCTCCCGTGACAGCGGGCCGATTAAAAGCCAAAATAAGAGCATACCTAAGGTGAATGGCAACAGTGGGGGATGGTGGCCGGAGTGTACTTGTTCTACACGTGACTGGTACGAACAGGTATGGAAAGTGATATTATGTTCTTTCAAACCTTTTTGATATCTGTAGACTGAGGGCTGCTGTTTGCTGCAGCACTAAGGTTTGGTGCATTTATCTGCTTGAATGATTTTTATGATACAATCTGTGATATATGCCTCCAATAGGTACGTGCCATTTCAATTCCATTGCAGACATGAATGTTTGCAATGAATGATTAGGTTGGATTTCTATTGTGTAGATGCTGCAATGGTATGCAGAATCTGACTGTAAATCAATAAGGAGCTTCATCTGTTTTTGTATTCTCATTTGCCATTTACATGCAAACAATCTGTATGGTTCAATGATGTTTCAGGAAAAATTCGACCCCCATCTTTAGTTTTTTCCAGAATCTAATCCTAATAAGTGTAATAAACAAGATATAGTAAACTCTATGGAGTACAAAATAAAATGGAGACTGGAAAATCATTCACAATGCTATATGAATAGGATCTATTAACAGCAAGTGCCTAAAAATATTTTCATTGGGGCTGCTACGAGGGTACACTGGGTTTTTATTCAAAACATGTTGCAGTGTTTATATGTAACCTGTTGAATTTATTGCAAAATAATTCTGAGCAGAGATTTTTTTTTTGCTGTAATTTCAGCAAATTATTATGTTGTTATGTTATATTAATATTTATGATACATCTGATGCTTCACTATTTTTATCTGAATAGATTACATGCTTTGGGTGTTGTTCCAAGTCCCCCTCCCCCAAACAACCAACACTGCTGATTATATTAGACTTACATCAAGTGAAGTGTTTGTGCAGGGCTGCACCATCCAGCAGAGTGGGGAACGAAGCAGTGGATAATGAGCATTCTGGTTTAGAGAGCTGCTGCTGCTGCTGCTGCTTAGAGTTCAATAATGTCATACTTGTTCAATGCACGAAAAGCAATTTGACCTTTTCTATTATTCACTCTGTGCATTTTCAGCACGCCCCATATTTAAAAAAATAATTATGCAGCATCCTGAGTTCTTTAAAAATAAAGAGACGACATAGCGCTGATGTGAGACATGGAGTCGCTCATCTGTGATGGGTATGACGTCACTGCTGAGCACATCATGCACACACAGAAAGCAAATCTTCTCATTGAGTGGTCTCTCACGGATGACCATGTCAGATCCAAAATGGAGACTACTATTAATAAGCATTAACTCTCTGCTGGCTAAAGTGCACTGTTCATGGAAATTAAGCCTTTTGCTATCTTTCCAGTGAACTGGTGACTTGCAGCAATCTGTACCATTCTGCTGAAACAGCTCAGAGGTGAGCACATAGCAAAACAAAGCTACTGAGATTACATCTTTAAATAATTCAAGAGTTTTTATTTCCGTTTTTTACCTGATTCTGATGAAAGGTCTTGGACCTGAAATGTTAATTTTGTTTCTTTGCCTATGCTGCCAGACCTGCTGAGCATTTCCAGCCTTTTCTGCTTACATTTTAGGTCACTGAATAATCAGTTTAAGGGCAAAGTTGATCTGGAAACATCCTTGTATTTAATGTAATACATGAATCAAGTAAATATGAATGAGTCCCTAGTTTGCAAATTTCCTTGATATGTTTATTGCAAGTCATGATATTTAAAGCATTCAACAAATGGAGCCCCATCTGAAGAATACTGGACATGTCACTCCTTTAATCAACACAAGGGGGCGCCACATGCAGCAGGTAGAGTTGCTGCCTCACAGCACCAGAGACCCGGGTTTGATCCTGACCTCGGGTGCTGTCTGTGTGGAGTTTGCACTTTTCCCTATGACCACATGGGTTTCCTCCGAGTGCCCTGGTTTCCTCCCACATCCCAAAGACATACAGGACTGTAGGTTAATTGGCCACTGTAAATTGTCCTTAATGAGTAGGGAGTGGATGAGAAAGTGAGATAACATAGAACTAGTGTGAACATGTGATCGATGGTTGGCATGGACACGGTGGGCCTCAGGGCCTGTTTCCATGTTGTATCTTTACATTCTGAACTCTAAACATGGGAGGGAGATTCTGAGTAACCTTGCAGGACTTATACGCTGCCAGTTTTGCTAAAGTATAAGCATATAGTTTCATAGGAACTCAGTAAGAGGAGGTGACTCAAATCATTGGCGGATGCTAATGCTTCCTCTCAGCAGAAGTTGAATTTTGCCCGCAAAATTTCTCAAGTTAGGCTTCTGAGTAAATCTTGCTTTGGTGTTAAGTTCATGGAATTATTGATCCCAGAGTATCTGTGCCTGCTCTTTCAATTTCACCCACTCCTTGCTTCCACCACTGTCTAGCCAACTTTCTTTTTGAATATTTATCCAATGTTCTTGCAACATTTTTATTGAATCTTCTTCCACAAACCTTCAAATAGTGCTTGTCTAAGTCATGAAACGGGGATCAAAAATGTGCTTTCTCTCGAGATGCTGCCTGACCCGCTGAGTTACTTCAGTATTCGTGTATTTTTGTGTAAACCAGCATCTGCTGTTCCTTGTCTTCAAAAATGTATTTTATAGGTTATGAACTAAATGTATGATATGGAGGAGTAATATATGCATGTTGAACAATGCTTCTATTACTAATTAATTTCAGAAGTGGAGTTTAATGCATTTATTTTGCTACATCACACATTTAAGAGAGAGCTAGATAGAGCTCTTAAGGATAGCGGAGTCAGGGGATATGGGGAGAAGGCAGGAACGGGGTACTGATTGAGAATGATCAGCCATGATCACATTGAATGGTGGTGCTGGCTCGAAGGGCTGAATGTTCTCCTCCTGCACCTATTGTCTATTGCCTATTTAACATGTAAAATGAACAACAACATTTTACCACCATGTGTTAAAGTACGTTTAGAACATTTGATGGGGACTTTAAAATTAAATTGCAGGGTTGAAAATGCTGGTAGCAGTTATAAAGTTTATTCATTTTTTATCTACATTTACACCTACGTAAGGATATTCAAAGGAACAGAAATTCTTGGCAAAACCCAGAGGCAGACAAAATTAATACGGAGGTCCAAACTCCAAACATTTTTGACATGTAGTTCCTTGTACTGTAAAGTACTGCAGCTAGTTTACACACAGCATTTGAAACAAATGACCATTTTTTAATTTGGTAGTATTGATTGAGGAATAGAGGTTGGTTGGTTGGTTCACTAGGAGAACCAGCTATTCACCAAATACTCTTATTGTAAATGGAGTAGTACAGTGGCACAGCATTTAACGTTGATGTTTCACAGCTCTGGGGACCCACATTGGATCGTGTCCACAGACGCTGCCTGTGTTGAGTTTGCATTTCTTGATGACTGAGTGGGTTTGCTCCAGTTTCCTCTCGTTGCCCAATGACGCACTGATAGGTTAATTGGCTAGTCTAAATTGTTGTTTGGTGTGTGGTTAGTTGCAAAAAAGAATCAAAGGGGAGTTGATGGACTTTGCGAAAGAGAATAAATTGTAGAGATAACAAAAAATAAGGAAAGAGGAATCAGGAGGAATGGATAGCTCCCCTGGAAGCTTTGAGATATTGTGGGATATTTTATATCCATCTGAACAGTCATCAGACAGGGCCTGGTTTTAACAAGTTGTTTGATAGACAGCATCTCATGCAATGCAAATCTCCCTCAGTACTGCACAGAAATGTCTGTAGAAACGTTCCCACTCAGAATTGAGAAAGGTTAATAGCTAAATGTGTGGCATGTTGGAAAATTAGCCAAACATTTCAAGTTGACTTCTTTACGGTTTAGTGGATAACCTCACCAAATTGCTTTGAACTGATCTGTGCAGGTCAGGATGATATCTGGCTGCAATATTGGTCAGTGTTTCTTTATCGCTGCAGTAGCTGAGGCTGTCCCAAGATGAGAGAAGAGAAACAATCTGAGCTCTCACACCTCCTCCATTTTCAGAACAATTGAACATTGTACATTTGTGGATGCCCAACGAAGACAGACTTACTATGTGCATTGTGTTTACAAAAAACAAATTTCTCACCATGTTTTGAACTATATTCCACAATTATTGAGTATGTTTGCATTTATAATGGTATTGTCCGAGAAAATCCTCTCACAACAAGCCCGTGTCAGTTTCCGAAGTGCTTAGTGGACTGGATCCCTAAAGATTTGAAATATTGAAATCCATTATACAGATTCGCTGCTGGCTTACAGAGCTGAGGATAATGTAGCTGTGAGCTGGGAAACTATCCCACAGTGACTGTTGTTGATTTCACAGTCTAGTATCCAAGTCGTCCTCTTTTGCAGCTTCTCCAGATTAACTGCTGCTCCCTGCATGCAGTTATGTACTTCCTGTTGAACCAGGACTGGCCAAAAGTGATCGAAGAATAAAAGTAGTTCTAGATCACATACCCCCCAGCGATATGTGTATATATATTCATCATCACACAGAAGAAGGAGGCCATTCAGTCCACTTGGTCCGTCCTCTTTCAGGTGAGCTATCCCAGTCCTCCCAATTCCTTTTTCCTTATTTTCCTTTATCTCCACAATTGTTCAGTTTAGTTAATTGTCACGTCTACCGAGGTACAGTGAAAAGTTTTTGTTGCGTGCTAACCAGTCAGCGGAAAGACAAAACATAGCACACTTGTCCGTCACACATATCGCCCAGGTGGTACTTCATTTCCGGCAGTACAGCTGAAGCACAAGCTGGGGAAATAAAATTATCTGGTGCACTTGATCCATAGAAATAATGCATCTTCCTACCAAGAACAAATTACATTTTGCAACCTTAACCCTTTCTAAGAAAGGTACATAGGAAGGTGCTTGGATTTGGCAAAAGTGCTACCATGGTAGCATTTATTAACCATTACTGTTTACACTAATCCTTAGTTTCGTTCCTGTCAAGACACTGATGCTAGACTTCATTATAACCTTGGTTCACATGTGAGTACTGAATGCTAGGGGATAAGAATAGCTCCCCTTGACATCAAGTCAACATTAAACCAACAATGGAATCAACAAACCTAGTCAGAGCAATGTTATAGAGAATCGGAAAACTCTCTATTTCATGTGGTTGTTGTGGACCATTCATCTCAATCCTCAAGAAAGGCAACAGGACATTCTCCGTTCAATGTCCTCAGCCCAACAACCTTTGACTTCTCATTATAAGCTCATTTGTAGTACAGTTTGCTAATAATTGCAGTTGTCCTCAGCTCAACTTGGTGTTCCAATGACAGTTGACGCTGGAGAAAAATTCAGGCTTGGCTGATTAATGAAGAAATAACAGCCACACTAGAGAAGTGTCAGGCAATAACCTTTTCCAATAGGAGAGGGACTATCCACTTTTCTGACATGTTCAAATGCTTTTACAATAGCCAAATCACCCACCAACAACATTTCAGGGATTACGCCAACCTGAAGCTGAGCTTGGACCATCAGAATAAATATCATGGTGAATAGAGCAAGTTGGAAGGCAGAGATGTGATGTAGGTGGTTCAACACAGGACGTCCCGAAGCCTTTATATGACCTGCAAGATACAGTTCAGTACTGACCACTTGCTAGTCTGAGTACAACTGTAAGACCAGTTGTTCAACACCACACCAAGTCATTCCCTTGAATAGCATGCCATCCACCAGCTAAATATCTGTTCAGTTCCCCACCAGACTATTATGTTCCATTGCCTATGGATGCACTGTAGCAAGTAGCCAAGACTTTTACAGCAGCAAACTCACAAAACCCAGCAATCGGGACAAGAGAGCAGGTGCATTGCTCAGTCATCATGTCTATGCTCCTTCCAAGTCATGTACCGCCCTAGCTTGGATTTGTCTTGCTATTTTTTATATCACTTTTATAACCCTAGACAGATTCTGGGAGAACCTTTGCTACATGGACTGCTGCAGTTCAAGAGAAAGATCTATGAATCCCTCCTCAGCAATTGGGATAGTCAACAAATATCATTTTGTCACTGATGCCCATCTCCAGAGAATGAGTAGACAAATGCTTGTATGTCAAATTCCTTTGACACCAAAGGAAAACAATGCAACACAACGCATATATATCTGTGTTACAGGGACTGCCACTACCTGATGGATGACACATTTTAACTATGTAATTGAGTATGACCTAATAATGTTTAACATGCATCATTCAGTTAAGTATGAACTTTTCACCACAAAATCCATGGATATTGTAGAAGAGTGACCTGAATTTCTTTCAGTGTAGTGACTGGATGTCACCACAAAGGATTTAGAACTGAAACTTGGACATCGAGTGATTGAGTATCTATAAAGTAACGAGGCTTCACAAGAAGCCAATAACTCTCCGAGAGACAGCTGTAACCATGCCATGTGGACTTAGCCTGTTCCTTTTCCCCAGAGCAGAGTTGGATGCAACACAATACAGTTGAATGATGAAGAAGTAATTTATTCAGACTCAGCCACAGGTTAGTAGATGATGAACAGCAGCTCCACTCTGTATACAGCACCAAAGAATTCTTTAAATCAGAAGTGGGTGACAGATTCAGCGACAGGAATCAATAAATTCAGTGTCTTGTTCTGGCAACGTATTAAAATGAGGTCTTATACCATTTGTAGAGTCCCATGTGATTATTAATTATTATTTATTATCGTTAATAATAATAATAACTTAGAGGGACAAGAAACTACAGATGCTGGAATTTTGAATAAATCATAAAGTGCTGGAAGAACTGAATGGGTCAGGTGGCATGTGTGATGGGAATGGACAGACAATGTTTCAGACTGATGAAGCGTCCCTTGTCCGTTCCTTCTTCAGGTCCTGCTGGCCCACTGAATTCTTCCAGTACTTTGTGTTTTGCATAACTTATTTTCTATACGGCCTTAAAAAAAAAAGAAAAATGTTAGAAATTCATTGTATTCGCTGCATATTCTATTTCACTTTGGAAATTCTTTGGCAAAGCTTTTTTCTCTTTCCACAGATGCTGCTTGATCTACTGACTATTTGCATGCTTGTACCTCAGCCGATGTTAGCTCTGTTCCTCCAGTTTTACCAGGACACCCAGCATGGTTCCCCTTCAATTTTGCACGATTCTTTCATTTCACAACAAGGACTCACAGCACCAGATCCATTGTAGCATCTGTCATACCCCCTTTGTAAACTATAGGACAGTCTGTTTAACCTCCCTGCCTTCCTTATAAGACAACTGTGTAATTAACTTGTATTTCCAGCATTTATATTTGAAATGCCTTCAGGCGTTTTTGAATGTCTTTTGTTATGCGGTGAATATTTACTCATTACACCTTTGTGCAATCTTACACTAATTAGATACTTAACAATTTAAGTGCTTCCAAAGAAAAGGATTTTTAAAGAAGGGCATTCATATGGTGCTTTCAGCTCTAGTGGATGTCTCAAAGTGCATCACAGCCAGTTAATATTTGATGTGCAGTCACTATTGTAATGCAGAAAGCACATTGGACAATCCACAACCAGATATCTATATTAGTTTATGAAGTTTAGATATACAACATGTAAACAGGCCTCTCAGCCCACCAAGTCCAAGCCAACCATCGATCACCCATATACTTGATCAATGTTATTCCAATTGCTACACATTAGGGGTAATTTACAGATGCCAATTAAACTACAATCCCGCACGTCTTTGGGATGTGGGAGGAAGCCAGAGCACCCGGAGAAAACCCGCGGTCACAGGAAGAACTTACAAACCCTGCACATCAACACCTGAGATCAGGATCGAACCTAGGTTTCAAGCGCTGTGAGGCAACAGCTCTACCTCTGCAGCACTGTGCCGTCCTTAGGTTATTTTGAATTTTGGATAAATGTTGCTCCAAAGATCAGGAAATATCCCCTGGTTTTCTTCAAATCATTCTGTAAGATATTTTCCATTCCAACTAAACAGGCAGACATAGCAGTAGTTAACAACGTACCTGGCAGATAGTGCCTCTATCCGTACAAAACTTCTTCGGTGCTGCTACCTGACGGAACAGTTAAGCTTCAACTTACATTAACTTTATATATAATGTGAAACTTAGTGTTGATCAACATGGCCCTTCTATGCTGCCTAACCCGCTGAGTTACTCCAGCATTTTGTGTCTACCTTCAATTTGAACCAACATCTGCAGTTATTTTCCTACACAACATGGCCCTTCTAGGTAATGGACTATTGCCTCTGTTGTCAAGGTGAGGTGTTAATATCCCTTATGTACTGTACTTTGCCCATATCAGTAACAACTATATTAACAGTCAGGGTCAAATGACAATGATAACATATGTATATTTCTATTAATTGGTGCTCCCAGCACTGTGTGACTTAAGTGCACAATATATGCAGATAAGAATTGAAGAAGCAGACCCATTCATTTCTCACAATCATGCCATCTGATATATTAGCAGGTACTCTTTTTTCAGGAAAAACTCTTGAGGTTCTTGATCTGTTCATCCGTGTTTCCTTTTTTTATCGGACAAGATTGTTCACAAAGTCCTTGGGGTTTGCTTTATTGACAATATATTGCAAAGTCATAAAATACTCAATAACTGAGTATGCAATTTGTAATAATAATTCTTCAATATTTCTTCATTAAAAATGAACTAGCTTTTGTGGAAAAAAATTAACGTGCAATTATACAGTTCTTTTATGATCTCTGGAAAACCCAAACTGTTGAATGGAGTTTAGAGATTCCGCTTGAACAATGTGTTTTAGTGAAGATGTTAAGATAGTGTAAAAAAAAGACACAAAGTGCTGGAGTAACTCAGGCATCATCTCTGTAGAACATGGACAGGAAATGTTTTGGGAAGGGTCCTTTCAACTTATAACTGTTTTGTTAGTGCTTTGTTACTTTTCATTTAGGACCTTAAAAAGGTACTCATTGAAACTGTTCAAACTAATTATTATTTAGTATTACATTACGTAGAGTTATGTTTATTTTGCTACAGCCTACCTTTGCTCCTTTTAAAGTCTTACAATTTAAAGTGTATTTGCATTTGTTTCTTTCTTAAGTTAAAAACATTTTGTGAGACAAGTTCCTGTGTCGAAAAAAACCAGCTGTGATTTCACCTGAGGTGTTTCATATGCATTTGACTCAGATACTGCACATTGAAAATTATATTAAAAACCACTCTCCCCTTGGAATCCAGCTGTGCACATTGTAAAGAATAATGTTGATAGACATGCACTAGAAGGGTTGTTACTTGAATGCATGACATTGCTAAATTGCTTACATTTGGAATCACAGTTTATGAGGTCACCTCAGCACTTGATGTGTTAATTCCAAGTAACGGACATTAATCAATGTCCTGGACATAGATATACCCCAGAAGGATTATGAGTTAATAATCTCATCAGAGGTTTCAAACAAAATAAACCATGAATAGAAAGTGCTTCCCAAGCAGTTTTGAAATTTTAAATGCAATATTAAGAGATTCAGGTAGCAAAGAAAGTAAGAAAAATGGTTAACACTGAAGAATCCTGTCACCTTCATGAATTTAGAAATTTCATGCAAAGCATATTGAAACTGAGTTAAGTTTAAAACAATAATTTTTCACATATTAAAAGCAGACAAATAAGGGTTGGTTAGTGAATCTTATCTTATCCTGTTCACGCATGTCTGTGCTGCTAAGCACAGCTCAAACATCATCCTAAAGTTTGCTGACGACACGACCATCTTGGGCCTCATCACAGACAACAATGAGACGGCCTACAGAGAGGAGGTAAAGGCACTAAACAGCTGGTGCCAGGAAAATAACCTCTCTCTTAATGTCAGCAAAATTAAAGAGATGATCGTGGATTACAGGAGACAGCGGGGGAGTGGACACCGCCACATCCACATCGGTGATGCTGAGGTTGAAAGGGTCAGCAGCTTTAAGTTCCTCGGTGTGCACATCACTGAGGACCTTTCCTGGACACTGCACATGGACGCAATAACAAAGAAGGCCCCGGCTCTTTTTCCTGAGAAGACTGAGGAGGTTTGGCATGAATGCCAGCATCCTCACAAACTTCTACAGATGCACCATCGAGAGCCTGATGACGGGCTGCATTACAGTCTGGTACGGGAACTGTTCTGCCCACAGCCACAAATCACTACAGAGAGTGGTGAAGACGGCACAGCACATCACTGGCAACTGTCTCCCAGCCATTCAGGACATTTTCTATCGGCGATGCCTGCGGAAGGCACGCAGCATCATCAAGGACCACAGCCACCCAGCACGCAGGCTGTTCTCCTTGTTACCGTCAGGCAGACGATACAGGAGTATGGCTGTGCGTACCACCAGACTTAAGAACAGTTTCTACCATCAGGCCATCAGGCTTCTGAACTCATAAACACATTTCACATCATATATGTTGATTATTTTAATATTGTCTTTTTATCTTACTTAAGTCTTTTTTATCTTATTTATCCATGGAATATTGCTGCTGAGGTGACCCGTTGTCTTGTCAAATACATTTTATTTTGTACCGTTGACCTTGTGCCAACCTACATATGACAAATAAAATTAAAATTAAAATTAAAATTAAAATTAAAATTAAATTAAATTAAATTTCCTGTTCCTTCAACTGGTATGGATTTTAATGATTGGGGCAACAGATTCAACAAATCCTTGACCATTTTAGTTGGTTGGATGACAGACAGCATTGCTAACAGAGTCATTAAAATGAGCCATTTTTTAACATGTATGCGCATAAAAGCACTTTCCAATTCAATGTTAAAAGACTCACATTAAAAGGGGAACTGACCTCTTTATTGCTAGTCTTCTTTATCATCTGTCCAATCCAGCTTTTAGGATTTTTAGTGACATTTTATGTCTTGCAGCCTCCTTTAGAAATCCATTCCATATATTTACCAACCCTGCATGTTGTTAAAAATAAGATGATGCTTGCTATTCTTTTCTAAGAGCATCTGCTTTTCATATGTGTGACAACAAACACTATATTTTTGAGGCACTTTATCAATAGTTAGCAGGATTGAATACTTATCATGTGCATCTCCGCAATCCAATTCCTCACCAGAGTAAACAATTTCATCTTTTTTTATCTCTCACACTCAACTGCCACAAGATTTCAATTTGATTGTCCTTTCCTGTTTCGCTTCAGGTAATATTCACATTTCCTTTCGACATGGAAGGAAGCTCACAGAGCAATTCCATTCTCCACTCATTTTCCCTTTAGCTTTTTTCCGTACATTCTCATAAATTCTCCCCAGATTCTAATACTGATCTACTCTTGGGGCAATTTACAGTAGCCAATTAGCCCACACTTTTTGGGGGTTTTGGGAGCAAGTTGGAACATCTGGTTAGGTCACAGGGAGAAAGTGCACATTCCAGATGGCACCAGAGATTGAACCCGGCTCGCTCGAGCTATGGATATCATTATTATATTACAATGAAGTAAATTGCAGACAAGACTCCAGGTCCAGATGTACTCGGTTACATATGCTCCTGTTTTGGAGGGGAATTTGAATGTCAGCTTACTATGATGTAAGTTGCAGTAGACTTTCCTTTCTATTGATACTGCTTTATTCTTGGTCTTACTGAACTGTTAACCTCACACAAATCCACTGTGATGTGTTTTTTTTTGCAGCTGCAGCTTAAGTTCCTATTGTTAACTTCCCTTCTTTCACCTTAGTTCTGCATTTATCACATTAAGGAACATTTGAGAGCCAATTCCTATCCATTTGCAGATGATTTAGCTGTTACCTTTTGTTTGGTAATTCTCAAAACCCCATGCTGTTGGGAAGTTTGAGAATTATAAGGAAGTAGAGCAGATTATAATTTGCTTTGTTTTCATTCACAATTCCTAGTACTTTATGTACAGTGTAAACATTCATAACTCCACTACGAATCTTTTTGACACTTCACTAGTGTCTTTCTGCAGTCCAATATCTTTGTTTCCTTGAAGAACTTAAACTGGTTTTTTTTTTGGGGGGGGGGGGGGGGGAGCTTTGTTTCTATAAATCCATGATGTCCTCAAGAGAGTCAAGAGTCTAGTATTTTATTGTCATATGTCCCAGATAGAACAATGAAATTCTTACTTGCTGCAGCACAACAGAATATGTAAACACAGTACACTGTAAACAATATAATAAATGAGAGAGAAAAAAAAGATCAGCATGTATATATACACACACAAGTACATACACACATATATATACACACCCAGGGTTTCCCAGCAGAACATTGGGTCTGGCCATTCATGTGGACGTCAATTTGACACGTGTCACCTACCTAAACATCGTTGCAGACCAGGTACACCCCTTCATGGCAATGGTATTCCCTGATGGCAGTGGCCTCTTTCAGCAGGATAATGCGCCCAGCCACACTTCCCCCCTCCCTCCACCCCTCCCTCCACCCCCTCTCCCCCTCCCTTGCTCCCTCCTCCCCCTCCCTCCTCCCCTCCCCCCCACTCCATCCCCCTCAACCCTCATCTTCCCTCCTCCCCCTCCCTCCTCCCCTCCCCCCCACTCCATCCCCCTCAACCCTCCTTATCCTCCCTCCTCCCACTCCCTCCCTACCTCCTTAGGAGATAGATTTAAACTTTAAAATGTGAATAACTTTAACAATATAACACCGATTTCAATTAAACTTCTTCCATTAGCACCAAAGGGACAACGGTGAGTAAGGTGGGCCTAAAATTGTCACACCGTTTTGGCTGTAGTTCAGGAACAAACAAACAAACAAACAAGAGTTTTAGTATAGATATACACACATACGCACACACACAAAACAAACAATCGTAGTACAATAATAATAATAATAATAATAATAATAGTCTATTGTAGTTCAGAACTTATTTGAGGTTGTAGTGTTTGATAGCCTGATGGCTGTAGGAAATATTATTATCTCTTTATATAGAATATATTATTTAGAATATAGAATATAAATATTATTATTTATACATGTGTTTCCAATTCCCAGAGTGGCTTCTAGTGCTATATTCAAGCCAGTTGTATGCCTCATGGATTCTAGTTGCCAGGAACTTCCCTGTTTTCCTTGTTAGTAACTTTCTAAACATGATAAAACACATGCCTAAATATATCTTATAGATGTGCCAAAGGTGTGACTAAATTTGCTGGGTGTTTAAGAATTTACATATCCCTGTAGTGTATTTCTTTAATTTCATTGGTGAACATCTTGATGAAATTAATATATTTTTTAATACTTTCAATTTAACTATCCCATTCCACCAACACAAGTAGTTGAACTCCATGAGCTGGTTCTGACCACTTTGTAAAGTGACAAGTGTAGCTATTTGTCCAGCTGAGCTGTTAGTGTGGGAACATTTCAATTGGGAATTTCAATCGGAGTCTGTAGGAGGAGTGGAGGAGGAGGAGCAGGTGTGATTTACCAAATAAACTAGTTTGTACCTTTCAGACATGGCCTTACACCAACACTCATGTGCTTCTTGGGACTGGATCAGTCTGAAGATAAAATAGAAAATGTCAGAAAAAGCATGTATGTGAAGATGTCCACTTATATCGATTAAGATTGCCAAAATTAACCGGGACAGAACAATGCACATTCATGTAACTGGTCTTAAAGATCCAATCCATCACAAGGGCAACTTCATTATAGCTTTTGTTGAACTTTTCTATGACAAGTCATCTCTCCAGTGTATGGGCATTCCAATCCGATCATAGCTATGTTGTTTTCCAGGACCAGGGAATTCAATCTTTTTATTTAATAGGAAGCAAAAAAAGAGCTCCCTACTTCTGTAGCGTGGCAGTACTCAATTGTCGTGAGCCACAGGACAGTGAAGAAAACATCTGTGCTACATGTGTAGAGCAAATTGACTATGCTGTTCCAACCCGACTTCACACTTGTGTCCCATGTCCTCCTATTGCCAATTTAATTCTATTCATGTAAAGGGCAGCAATTCCGTGAAAATGCAGATGGTCTAGAACCTTGAAAATAGAATCATGTACATCAGTGCTTGTTGCCATAGCAGCTGTAGAATTCTTTCATCCTGCACTGTCAATGGTGCCAGCATTATTTATCTCCAGAGGCAGTTATCAGAGGGCCAAAGATATGCATTTGCAGCCATAGATCACGACCATTGCACCCAATGAAATAGCAAAAATATTGAATTGCCTCCCAGCATACCAAGTAATTTAATGAGGTTGACGTGGCATAAGAAGAAGAGATAAAAATAATAGAACAACCTCTATGATAAAAAGGAAAAAGAAAATTGATAAACCATCCAAGCAGAGAGAAGTTAAATTGTGGAAGGATTGTGCTTGTGGTATTAAGAGAGGTTAGGGAAAAGATTGCAAAGGGGCTATTAGACATACATAAAAATTAATTAGAAAATGCAATACTGCCAGAGGACTGACAGGCTGTTAATATTATTTCTATATTGAAAACACACAAAAAAAACTGCAGACCAGTTAGCTAAATATTTGTGGTTGGATAAAAAATAGAATCTTTACATTTGAAACACGGACATAATCATGATTAAGACAGAAAACCCGATATATTTAATCGATAATAAAGAGTGCTCAGGACAGCTTTTCAAAGAGAAAGTCTAGCATGATCAACCTTGTTGAATTATTTAAAGAAGTAATAGAATGAACAGGCCATGTTAGTGAAGCTATTATAATTTATTTGGATTTTGAAAGCCTTTAGGTAAGCTACTGCAGAGAAGGTTTATGGCTCATTTCAGACCATGTGGAGCCTTGGGACAAATAGCAAAATGGATATCAAGTAGCTACAAAACAGAAAATAGAGAGGAGTGGTTAAGGTGGAAGGCAGTGTTCCAGAAGAATCGATGATGTTGGAACTATTGTTGTTCGCAAATATATGAACATGGGGCATGGGAATTTGAGGAAACATTTCAAAATTCATGGATGATAGCAAATTGCAGGCTTGATTATTACTCTGGAAGAAAACAACAAAATGCCAATTGAATTAATAAACCTGCAGAATTTGCATGTTATTGGCATATGAATTCCAGTATGGTTAAATGTAAGGTGCCTATTTTGGTCATAAAAGTAAAAACCTTGCAGATAACTTGGAAAATAATAGCCCAAGTAGTTTAAAATAGCAAAGGGATTAGCAGAAAATGGTGGGTACAAAGTGAGTACAGTAGATGCATATGTTATTTAAAGAACCTAGCCAGACACAGCTAGTGTATTTCTAAAGAAGTAAATTGCAAAGCAGAAAAGTTATTTTGGATCTGTACTTGGTGAAATAGCACTTAGAAAATTGTATATAGTTCCAGTCGTCATGTCATAAAAAAATTCAGAGGCAATGTAGAAGATGTAAGAATTCACTGGGGTGATTCCACAGTGAAAGGATTTACTGATCAATAAATACATAACAAACTGAATATCTTTTCTCCAGAAGAGAACTCACAAATGTGGCCCAATACAGCTCATTAAGATGAGGAAAGAATTTGATAGAGTAAGATAAAGGGAAACGTTTCCACTTGTAAGAGAGTTCAAAATTAGAGATCATGTTTGTGATCTCATGTAGACACAAGGATGCTGATTTACATAAAAAGACACAAAGTGTCGGAGTAACTCAGCGAGTCATGCAGCATCTCTCGGAGAACATGGATAGGACAGATGGACATTTTGGGTCGGGACCTTTCTTCAGACAGAACAGAGCCAAAACATCATGTATCCATGTTCTCCAGAAATGCTTCCCAGTCCACTGAGTTACTCCAGTACTTTGTGTCTTTTTTTCACCATTAAGGTACCTGTGAATTCAGAAACAACTTCTTGACCCAAAGAGTGAAAAGAATATGGAATGTTCTGCCACCAAAATACAATTGCCAT